>NW_008352267.1:7541522-7605079 GCF_000622305.1 Nannospalax galili
TAAACATACGTTCTCCCTCATATGTGGATCCTAGAACCAGACTCTGATAAATAAGTATGCAACCAGACATAACTACAGGAACCAGGATAATGGAAAGGAAACAGGGAATTAAAGGAAAATAAATAGCTTGAAAGAGAAGAACAGTATGAAACAGGCCTTAATAAGGGAGATATGGATAAAAATTGGGTTAGTTTAAGGGAGGGGGAGGGAAGGGTATATAAGGAACCTAGGGGATAAAGGGAAAGAAGGATTTCAAGAGAGGTAGGACCATAGGAGAAGGGTATTAGTAAGGGAGAAAGGGGGAAAATAGGGGCACCTTAAGTGGGAAAACCATGATGGACGGGTGAGACAATGTGAGAGATAAACAATGCCTAACTAGTTTTGAAAACCAGAGAGAACCATGTTACTCCTACAACCTAATGACAAATTATACATAGCAGATCAAGAAATGTATGTATAGGTAAGGTTTATCTGAGAACAACTCTTCTTTGCCCAAGCTTTATCTACATGACACACAATAATTAAAAATACTAGACTGGTGGAACTAACCTTCTTGGGTGTTTAACAGACGTACTTTGAGGTCTATAAAAATTTTGTCAGAGGGACATAAAGGACACTTTTTGCTCCTTGCCCTACTAGGTTGACTAGTTCCAGGGGACTAAAAGCATCTCTCAAAATGTCCTATAATGGTGGGGGGGGGTCACCTGCTCTCGATTAAGGACGCCAAGGAGACCCCACCAGATGGACTTGAACCAGTGTCCAGTCTATAAAGAGGAGGGTCAACACAAAGGAATCATTTCCTCCATGCTTCCAAGCAAAGCCAACCATGGTCGAGCAGGACCTTTGGCTTATCTTCACATAGGTGGAACTGGTAAAAGAAAGGAGCCAGGGGCTCCTCCCAAGCCCATGTGACCCCTGAGGAACAGATCCTCAAACGACCTTAAGAGTAAAAATAAATTGGTTTATCTGGACCAACTTTATGGCCTTAAACACCCAAAACAAAAGTATAACCAAAGATTAAAGGGGACAATATAATTTCATAAGAGTCCATATGTATAGCTAAAGGCTACATAACAAGCAACAATGCCAGATAAGCGATACCTTCTTTTGAGTTGTTGGCCAGGGTGGCCAAAGGGATTCCCAGATAGTAACCCAGCGTAGAACTGGGAAATTGAACAGCAGATACCAATCTTATCCAAAGGAATATTTACAACTGATTACCGCTAGATGAGGAACAGCTGACCCTCCTAAAACAAAGACCTCTAGATAGGCTGACTAGATTCGCCAGAAGGGCAAGTAGTGGGGAATGGCTGGGCGTGCTGACCACACAGCAAACAGTAGCAGGGATATTAGAGTATAAGGGCTCTAGTGGGGGGAGGGAGGCAAGGGGAGGTTGCTACCTGGGAAGTGGGTGTATAAATAAATAAATTAACAAATAAATAATAATAATAATAATAGTTCTTCAAAACATCAAAATTTCCTCAATAATTAGTAGATGTGAAAAGCATTACCACTGAAATCTACCTGATGACTTTATGTCTACGCTCAGATGCCAAGGAGCTCAGAAAGTAACTGACTGAGACTAATAATCAGATATATAGAGATTAGAAACACATGTGCATCCTAGTGTCGATTGTATTAAAAATGAACTTTTCTGTATGAAACTGTATTTTAATAATGAAATGGAGATCTTTTTTAAAGTTTAAAACCTCATTTACTTTTATGACTTATAGGGTTTATACAGAGTACAATATTGTATAACTGTAATAATTCAACTGTAAATCTAAAAATTTACAGCCAATTTTGAAAGAGATGCGTCTTAGCTCTAGAAATTGTAATTGAATATGTCAATGCTGTTGTAAGGAAATACTTCTTATAATTATATGGTTATCAAATAAATAATTTTGAAAAGTTATGAGAGAGCCCTTGAAGTCTTTAAATATACTAATGTTCCTCTCACCAGTGTGTTTTTCAATGTATTAATGATAAACACATTTTCTGGACCTTCCCATTGTGAAGGGGTGGATTTTACATGGGAAATCTACTCCCACCTTTCAGTTTTCCTGAGCCTTTGAATCTTTTCATCAGCATTAAGCTAAAGAACATCAGAAGTCACTACCTTCTTCATAGTAGCGCATCTTTTCATCCATCCACCAGCCAACTTCTCAAATACACTGTACCTTTTTAAACTGTGTGAGCTGCAACATTAAATTAAGGAACTCAGTGCAACCACATCAATAAATTCATCCTGATCTGTTTTGGTGTTTTCATCATTACCTCTCACCCTTAAAATCCATTCCCACACATATGCCACATATATGCGTAAGTATGTATTAGAAAACTTAAGAAATTCTTTAGGATTGTAGCCTGACTCTCAATCTCTAAAATTCCTGCTGAGTTCAGAGGCAAAGATGGGTGTTGAAAATGGGTGCTGAGGGAATGTAGGTACCAATGGTTGCGGGAGGGGGGTGTCTCTGCCAGTTCCATGGACAATGCAAGATTCATTATCTCAGCCAAGGAAGGAAAGGGCGGTAGTGCAGGGGGTAATAATGTTATGGGGTGCTTCACCAGAGAAGACTGCCAAGACAAAGTCTTGCCAAATGAAAGCTATTGCTGGCCAAGGTTACTACACAATACATTCAAACCCAAATGTGTAGCCCTGGCCAACAATGACTTTCATTCATCAAAACTTTATCTGTGTAGTTTTCTCTAGTGAAGTGCCCCATAACATCTTGGAGGCCCCAGTGAGATCCAAGAGAATTAGACCACAGACCATGGGGGACCAGAACAGGGAAGTAGTGCTGGCCTGGGCAGACTCCTAGAGGGGGTATCATTTGTGATGTTCCAAGGACCCTGGATTTCTGTCAGCCCCCCTGCTGCCTTGCTGTTCTGGTGGTTTTTGATATCCCCACCCTAAATGATTTTTGAAGAAAGTCTCCTGTTTCTGGAAGCCTGCCTCTGGAAGTGAGTTATTATCTGGGGCACCCTTGGAAGAACACTTAGGGGGCTGGACCCAGCTACTAACCCAGTGTTCCAGGGAGTCAACAAGACATTGCTGACTGCCCTCTGTAACTACCTGGTGAATGAATGATTTGTGTGATAGCCATAATGAGAGTGCTTTGTTGTTTTCTCTATTTGTGCTGGTCTGATTTGTTGTCTATTTCTGTCAATCTACCAGGGGGAGCAAGTTGACTCCTCTGAAGTGTATGTTAAGTATGTTAGAGGTTGTTTCAATCCATCCACTTCTGGGTTTTGGCCTACAGTTGGGCACCACAGAAGCGCTGCACCTGCTGCTTCCCACGTTGCTTCCTTCCCTGCCCAAGGTCCAGATGTGAAGTGAGGTGGAAGTGGGGACAGGCTGGGGGCAGGTTTTGTGCAGCAGGTTGCAGATAACCCATGTTGGGGACCCCATGGCAGGGCGCTGCTGGCAGGGCCCTGCCAAAGTACCCAAGTCCAGTGCTTGGGCCAGAGCTTTGTGCCAAGAGCACCCAGAAACCGGCAGTGATGGCAGCTTGGCTGTGAGTTGGGCCGGCACCAGGGGGCAGGGGAGGAGCAGCCACACAGGAGTTAATCTTTCTTTTTGCCTGGTGGGCTCCAGGGAGAAAGTGCTGCCTGGTCAATATGCCTCCACAGTAAGGAAAAACAGAGATTAATCTTTGCCTACTTCCACCAATATAGGGAGGGAGGAGGGACAGAGCAGAGGGCTATGGCCCCACAGAGGGGATCTTTTTGCCCACTTTGGTGATTTTCCCCAAGCCCAAACTGGCAGCCTAGAAGGGATCTGGTCTTTCCCATTTGGGGACCCTCAGGTAGAATGGCTCTGTCTATAGGCGGGTCCCCACAGGAGCAGAGCCAGGCAGCTCCGCTTGCTGACTGGCTGGACAAGCTCATGTTCAGTCTGGGCTTGTCTTGTCAAGAGGTGGAGCAGGCTCTCACTAAGGTAGTGCCCCTTCTTCCCCTGAGGGAGGCACCCATGGATGGGACCAGATGGGACCTGGATAACAAAAGATGGAGTATGTTCCCTTTTTTCTACTAATGACCTGTATAATAAAAAACACAAAATATCCCCCTTTCCCTGAAAAACTTCATGACTGCTAACAACTCCTAGTCACCCTCTAAGGAAGACAGTCGGGACTGGTTTATGCTAGAGAGCTGGCTGTCAGCAGGGCAGGAGGGATTCAAGCTCAGGCCGGAGGAGCCAGGCTGCACTGCTCCTTTGGCCCAGGGCCAAGGATTTTCCCTTCTGAGAAACCTAAGGCCCCAATCCTGACCTAGATAAGGGGGATCTGGATAACTTTCATCGAAACCTTTTAGGGGGAATAAGGCAACTACTAGGAGGCCCACAAATCATTTTAAGGTGAGTGAGGTGATTCAGAAACCTCAAGAATCACCTGCTGGGTTCCTGGAATGCCTTAAAGAGGCTTATAAGGATGCTTCAGAAAGCCAGCAGACCATAATATTTGCTCTTTGTCTCCCAGTCAGCCCCAGACATTAGAAAGGGTTGCAAAAACCAAAAGTGTTCAAGGACATAAATAGATCACAGTTATTAGAAATTACCAGATTAACAAGACAATGATAACAAACTTTCAAAAAGATAGATGACAGAAAGCCTAGTGGAGGAGATTGGAGGGAACAACAACAACAACAACAGACTGAAAGGAGACACTAAAAAAATAAGAGCCACCAACTCTTTTGGGGAAAGGAAGGCAAGTCTTGCTCTAGGCTCAAATATGACCCTAACTAGGATTCTGTTGACTTGCCCCTTGGCTGAAGAATATCTCCTGCAACCAGAACAAACTGAAAACAAAGATACCCAGCCTCCAAGGTATTCACAGGACCTGCAACAACTGTTCCCTTATGTATGGACTTAGAAAATACTCCAGACCCAGGTCTGGCAAGAAAGGGAACTCCTGAGGGCAGATAGCTATTGTTGCCTATGGATTTTTGTATTTGCTACAGTAACAAAACCTCTATATACCAGGCTTTAAAAGAACCAACCCCTAGAATGGACTGAGACTAAACAAAGAGCCTTGTTTTCTCCCAGATATTACCAAGTCATTCCACTTATTTATGGATGAGGTCCAAGATATTGCCAAGAAAGTTCTAAACCAAACCTTGAGGCTATGGAAATCATGTTATCAGCTAGATGGCCAACCTGTAAAGGAAGCTGATAAGTTGCCTTGGGGTAAGAATTTCCCTTAACCACCCCTCACTCAGTTTAAGCCTTCTTGAGGAGAACGCCAGAGAGATGGAGGTCAAATGCACTAATGACTCATTAACAAGCCCTCTTCCTAAATCAACCCTGTATAAGGTTTTAGAGGACCTTGACCATCAACCCAGCAAGCCTGCTGCCAAATGAGGACCCAGAGGAACACTTGCATGACTGCACCTAGGAGACTTACCTGATCTAATCTTCTGGACCAGATTTGACTGACATCCCACTGCTAGAGGCAAATGAGGTACTGTACATGGATGAAATCAGCTTCATCCAGAATGACATCAGGTATGCAAGGGCTGCAGTCCAATTGGGAAAGGACAAAGCCATTACCTGTACACCAACAGCTGGTATGCTTTTACCATCGCTCATGTGCATGGGGCACTGTATCAAAAGAGAGGATGCCTTCTAAAAAGACTACCCTGAGGCACAAGGAAAACAGGGCAGTGGATATGGCTGCTTGGGAGGCAGCCCTAGAAACAGTGGGGCCCCTCCAGGATCTGGTCATATTGCCAGGACCAAGCCTGCCCACAATCCTGCCTACACACCAGAGGGAAAAAAAATAAACATGGACAATATTCCCTGGCTAGACTACCTTACCAAAGCCTATCTGTGCCAAGGTAAACTTTAAAACAATACCAGAAGCAGTATGTGCCCTTGGCACCACCCCCAGGGAACAATGGGAACTGGACATTCATAGTGACAAAAATACTGCTCCAAGAATTAGTTCCTAGGTTTGTGTTGCCTCAGACCTTGGGGTCTAACAAAGGCCTGACGTTCAGGGCTAATACCTCTCAAAATTTGACAAAGGCATTGAATATCAATTGGAAGTTACACTATGCCTATAGGTTACAGAGTTCAGGACAGGTAGAAAAAATAAACAAGACCTTAAAAGAGACCCTAACCAAATTGGTTATAATAACAAGTGAAAGTTGGGTCAACCTCCATCCCTTTTGCCCTACTCAGAGCTAGGTGTGCTCCATACCAGGAAGGATTACTAATCACTCCTTTCTCAAGTCATTACAGGCCCTGCAACAGGCCCAGAGGGCCATCTACCGGACAGTCCAAGGAGCTGGTCTCCAGTAACCAGTCCACAAGTTCCAGCCCAGTGACTTGGCATAGGTCAGGAGAGTCCCAACTCTGACTCTGTAATCATCCTGGAAGGGCCTGTATCCTGTGATCCTTACTACACTTACAACACTGAAAGTGGCTGGGATCTCCTCATGGACTATCACATTCAGTTAAAGGAGACTACAGAAAAAAACTAAAACAAAAAACAAAAAATAGACTGTCACATGGACCTCCAACCCTTTAAAGGTAAGACTGACAAGAATTCCCTGACTGTTAAAACTGTGCCTTGTCTTCTTTTCCTCCCAGGGGAATTGCTCAGGAAAACTGGGGACAGGAAAGTTCTTGCAACTGTGACTATTGGAAAATATTTCCAGTTACCCTGACCCAAATCCCCCAGGCCTATGTACATCCTCTAACCAGTTTGAGGGTCCAGGATGAGGGGGCCTCTGAATACTGTCCCACATTGTCCCTCAGGTATAAAGTCAGATAGACTTTAACAAAAATGGTGTTACAAAAATCACAAAGGCTTAGATAAAACAAAGAGGCTTTAATAAATCTTTAGGAAAGACCTTCTGCTTCTATGCAAATCAATCTTTCAATGATATCAGTCTTTATTTTCCTGGTCTCCATGGCTTACTACCCTGCTCATGGCCTTAGCTAGGCCTCTATTCCTCCTACTCCTGGTTCTGACAGTCAGACGTTGTCTGATCAATTGCCTGACTAGCTACATTAGGTAACGAGTAAATACAGTAAAAATCATGGTCCTAAGAGAGCAATATAATCTCCTAGATGAATCTAGGATTTGACTCATGCATGTAGACCCAGTGGGGAATGAAATAGGGCACCTTCTTGACCATAGCTATGCCATGTTAAAGTTTAACTTGACTCTTATCTCTGAAATTATCAGGCAGTTGGCCCAAGGTATGGGAGCACATGTCAGCTGGATCCCGGTTGTCTTGGGAACAGGTCATAATGTCCTGAAGAGCACCTGCTTACCTTAAATTCATGGCTACTGTAGGTTATGCTTTGCTTGCTTCTGCAAAATAGTAATTGTTGCTTAATAGAATAGAAATTCTTAAGGGGGCTTTGCACCTGTAAGCTTTTCACCCCTGGTTATGGTTTCTCTGTGTAAAAGCTTACCCTAGAGATGGCTCAGGTCTAAACACTTGTGTTCTGACACCCTTGTATAGTAGCCCTGGCCAGCAACGACTTTCATTCTACAAAACATTGTCTGAGTGGTCTTCTCTGGTGAAGTACCTCACAACAGCAGTGAGGCTGGGAATGCATCTGCTACTAAAGGTGGAAAGACTGCCTCTTCAGTTAAAATTATTTCATTGTAATCTAAGAATTCAATATCCTTGGCTGAAAGTTATTGCTAAAAATTACTTCTGGGAGGCATGCATGGCTTCTATTCATCCCCCACCCCTTTTAAGACAAAAGGAGGTACAATTTCTCCAAACTTACAGTTTGGGGAACCAAAGAATTTATTGGGTTTCCATACAGATTAATGGATGAGGGGGTTACTTACAAAAGTGTGAGCAAATGTGGGCTTCTTTGCTACATTGCAGCCAGGACTTCTTGACCTCCCAGGCGGTCCAAGGTGGCAAAAGCCAGCCTCTCTTTCTTGCTTCTCCTGTCCCTATCTTTAGTCCCTCCCCCATGTACCACTCAGGCCAGCTGTTTGGGTAGAAGATATGATTGATTCTCTCTGCCCCCTCATGTCCTACTGAGTGTCCAATAGTTGAGTTTGCTTGCAGTAGAAACAAGAGGTTGAAACTAAGCTTGAGAAAGAGGCCTCTATTCATCTATCCACAGCTTGCCAATCTAGCTTGCCAGGTAGAGGACAAGCCCATGCAGCAAGGGTACTCCCACACATCTCAATTTCAAATTACAGAATCTACTGCCTTCCTATCAGCGTCCTAACTTTAGCTGCAGACACTGTGCAGCTGGGATTTAAACTTGTAAGTCAGGCAGTCATATAAAGACTTGTGATTGTGTTTCAGCAGCTTCAGCCCAATGTCTACAGGAGAAAAGATGCTCAGCTCATGCTTAGAAGGGTTTAGGATGTTTATGCACATCAGGAACTGGAAAACTGAACCTCTGAGCTCATCCTTTTTCTTTCTTTATCCAGATTTGCTAGAATAACCAGCGAGTGTCCTTATATTTCCTAGTTTTCCACAAATATTTAGAATTCTTATATACAAGTGATGAAAGTATTAATAGTGTGTAGCTCTTTAAACAGATCTCAATGTGGATTACCAGTGCTTTTCATACTATCAGGGGACCCTTAGCAAATTTAGGTGCAGTTGAACGGGAAAGCCGTCTCCAGAAACCATCAAGCTCATTAGAGAAATTCGAGGTTCTATTTTTATTTCTCTAGAATCTCACTTGATCTGTGTTAGGAATGGTATTCCAGAGGAACAGAACTAGTATAATATAGAACCAAATATACTGTGAATCACTCCACTGACTGACTTATATGTTAGGTACAGAGTATTCCAACAATGGTCATCTGCTTGCTGGAGAGGCTGAGAACCTGCAGTTGCTCAGTTCACAAAGGTGTAATTCTCAGCAGTCCAATCTGCTGCTGAAGGCCTGAGAATACCTGCATAGTTGCTGGTTTTCAGTTCATGTCTGGAGGTAAGAAAATTTTCACATGCCAGTCCACAACAGTTAGTTAGTGGGTGTGCAAGTGAGGCAGTGGCTGTGGCAGCAGCAGCCGGAGATGCTGTTAGTAGTGAGAAGCAAAGGCAGACATGCTGCTAAGGATATTTTTCCCCTGATCTATTTATATCTGGGCCATTCTTTGAAAGGTGCCATCCATTCTGAGGGAGGGTCTTCTCCCAACAACCAATCCATCCTGAAAATGCTTTCATGGTCTCACACAAACACGTACCTCTTAGTTGATTTCAGTTGTAAAATGTAGATGACTGGTCATTGCAATTTTTATTATTTCTTGATGCTAATAATTTTGTCTTTGTTTTTTTCTTTTTTGAAATATTTTATTTATTGTTTTTACTTTATGTGTATGCATGTATTTCCTACATGTACGTAAGTGTACCTGTGTTGTGCAATGCCCATGGAGGATTAGCTGTCAAATCCCCTGGAACTGGAGCTACAGGCAGTGGTTAGCTGCCATGTAGATACTGGGATTCAAACCCAGGTCTCCCACAAGAACAGCCATTGATATTAATCATTGAGCCATCACTCCAGCCCCAGTTTTTTCTTAATTTTTATAATTGCTTGAGCTGCAACAATATTTATCTGTTTGCTGGTTTGTTTTGTGTAATACTTATTCTGATACTATTGCTCCAGTAATATTTTTGCTACAGCCCATAAGTTGAGTTCATTGTCTTTGTTTACAATTATGTTTTTTTAAAAGTTTTTAATTTTATTTTTAGGCTCTGCATTATTTATAAATAATTTGCTTAAGTTCAAAGTATTTGCATATTATCCCAGTTTTTCCTTGTTGTTTGCTAGTCTTACTGCATTTTGGTCAGAAAAGATAATTGGTATAATTTCAAAGTTTTTAACTGGTAAAACTTGTTTTGTGGCTAGTTATATGGTTGATTCTGACTAATTAGCCATGTACTTATGAAAAGAATGTGTTTTCTGGAGCTCTGAAATGGAATGTTCTGTTCAGGTCTATTTGTTCCATTGTTGCAGTGTAAAAATGTACTCTATTTGTTGATATTTTACAGGCGATCAGTATATTAGAACAAGTATATATTTTTTTCAGATCCCAAGTATTTTTATACTGGAGTTAACATTTCCTTTTAAGACTTTTAATTTTTTCTTGGCATGTTTGAGTGCTCTCATTTTCAGTGATACTCCTACTTTCATTTGAATTCTATTTGCATTCTATTTGATTTGAATTCTATTCTGTATAGGACTTAAAAGAGAATAAACCTTATATACAATTATTCCTTAGTTGTTACTAAAGCTCTTTTAGGATGAAATCAATTAAGCTAGCTAAGCTCTGATAACTTGGAACATAAACACTAAAACTAGATATTCAATAATAAAGAATCAAAAATAAAAAGATCTTATGATAAAAATCATACGAAGAACAAGAGTTGCCTGTTGCTGTTAATATCATAGCTTACTACTCCTTAAAAGCCATTTGAGGAAACTCCAAGATCAGAGAATGAAAAGATTATGCTGGCAGTAATAGGAATCAATACAGCTAAAACAGTACCTATTTGAATGAACTTGGACAAGTTTTCGTGCTATCTTTTCACAGTCTAGAAATTAGATTTCTAAGCACGTAGTAATTGCTATTGTGTCCAATTTTGACTTGGGCTTTCTCACTTGACTTACTTTTACATTATTTCCATCTTCTTCAGCAGTGCCTGCTTCTGTGGACCGGAGCTATTTGGTCCTTCTCTCGGGCTGATTTGGAATTTAGGTTGAGCTGCATATCCATGCAAGGCTGCCAACCCACCATTCTTCTACTTAAGATCTCTGGCTTTCCTAGATTGTCTCATTTTTTCTTTTATTGCAAGTCTTTATCTCTTGTGACAAACCGTGTGAGCCTTTGAAAGTCCTCTGCAATTTACTGAGTGACCTCTTGCTTTTCTTCATAAACTGGCATTATTTAAAACCCACATTCAAGTATAGGCATTCCACAAAATCTACTGTGGTGATTTCCAATAGCTACCCAGTGCAAATTAGCTCCAAAAGTGTAAAAACAAATTATACATAATAATAATTGATTTTTTTGTTTTCTCACAGCAAAGAGTTGCTTCATAGGGAAAATAATATGCAAACTTAGTACTCAGAAATAATGTGATTGAATTTAACATGAAACAGACACAATAACGCAATAAAAAGTGGGTTGTTTTAGTTGCATTTTTTAGTGTAACAATTCAAGCAGTAGTTTATGTCAATATGTTCTCTCTGAGGCCAATTGCCCCACTTAGGAATGGTCAGCTGGTGTAATTAATTTATCTTTCATGAGATAATATTAGAATTTAGTTTTGTCTTGAATTAATTAATTATATTTAACCTCTGCAAGATAACTAAGTGCCAGTTGTTATTTTATTTAATATTTTTGTTAACTGCTTTGAGTTTCATTCTGTGTATTTTGGTCATATTCCCACTACCCTCAGCTCCTCTCAGATAAACCCCACCTCTCTCCTCATTCAACTTCATGTTCTTATTTTTCCCTCATCCAGTTCAATACTGTCCTGCTCAAAAACCCTTGAGTGTGAAACCAGCCTTGGAGCCTAGTTGACCTAGAAGGGGCCACACACTCAAAGGAAACAGACTCATTCCCCTGCAGCTGCTATCACTTGCCTTTAGCTTGGGATGGTAAATTCATGCCCATCTCCTTCTCCACACTGCAGCTTTGATCAACTTAAGCTTGAGCAGTTCTTATGCATGTACTGGGAGTTCATTTGTGCAACTGACCATGTTGTGTTGGAGCACCTGTTTCCTCATAGCCATCCATCACCTGTGACTGGCTCCTACACTTACATTTCCTGGAAGATCCCTGAGTCTTGGAGTAAGGGGTTGGGGGCCTCTGTATAAATAAGCAGAACAACCTAGAATATCAGTAGGAAGGAAACTAACATTTGATTGCAAAGAGGCCCTGCACTCATTCATTGCAGCATAGAATTTAAGTTTCCCATTCGCCAATATTCAGGTCATAGAATTCATCTTTCCAAATGTTGTGGGACATTAATCTCTCAATTCCATGAAAATTGCATTCAGATATATAGAACAGAAAATATTTTATATAACAGTATATGCTTTTTCTGGTTTATTTTATGTGTGTAAGGATTGGGCACACACACATACCTCAGCACCAGTCAGGAGGTTAGAGGACAACTTACAGGAGTTATTTCTCTCCTTTCACCATGTGGGTCCTGTGGATCAAACTCAGGTCCTCAGACCTGGCAGCATGTGCCCTTATACACAGAGCCATCTCACTGCCCCAGTATGTAGTTTTTCAATACATATATGATAAGTATCTATATGCATGCTAGCAGTCACTCTGAGAACTTTTTTTTTTTTTTGGTCTTTTTGAGACAGGGTCTCACTGTACTACCAGTTGACTTGCAACTCCCAATGTAGACCAGACTGGTCTAGCTCTTAGAGAGATCCACCTACCTCTGCCTCCTGAATGCTGGGATTAAAGGCAAAAACCACTATACCCAGCTTTGAGAATTCCTTTTAATATAAACTTTTAACAAAATTGTAGAGGCATATTAAACTTGTACCCTTTCCAAAGATTTTGATTATCAATCAATAAAAATAGGAGGTTTTCATGTCAAACCTGAATCAGGTTATTGTATAGTATTTAGTTAATGGAGGTGATATTAAGTGAAAATGACATTTTCAAAAATTATTGTTTTTATTTTATGTGCATGAATGTATTGCCTGCATATATATATAAGAAAGCATTGAATTACCCTGGAACTGGAGTTACAGACTCCAGTTAACTGCCATGTGGGTACTGGGAATTGAACCCCTGGTCTTTTGCAAGAGCAGTCAGTGTTCTTAACCACTGAGCCATCTCTCTGGCCCAAAATGACTTTTTTTTAAAGGGGTAAATATGCTAAGCCTAAGGGACAACATGTGCACCCAGGGAGTGCAGTGGTATAAATAGATTCAATGCAAAACAAACAAAAATTGATTCATCCAGTGGAAGGCTTGATGAACGGAATCTTTTCATTCAGTACCATTCAATAGATTTTCAATTACCATCATTTAGATTTAGATAAGGAAAAATATTTTTGCCACTAACATTGCCAAGCCAGAGTATTTTACAAATGAAAAGTCTTGAATAAAAGTTATAGATGTATGTAATTAAAAATGTGAAGCTTAGCAAGGCGTAATGACAGGAAAATGGAGTGCTGAGGCCTGGTGTGTGATGCTCATTCATTTTCCCTAATCATAAGAGTCATTTGAAGGATAAGTCATTTGTTCTTTGGGAAGGAATACCAGAGAATGTTACCTTCTCAATTGTCAATCTTTTTCTTTGCTGTATTTTCAAAACAGAGCAGTTTAGAAATTTGTCCACAGATAGTGAGAAGGTCTAGAAAAGGGGATACAGTGAAACATGATTTAAATGATTTAAATGATTCTTAAAAGAAGTGTCAAACGTGATGAGAGTAATTCCTATGTGCTTCCCTGAATGCTCTATGCATCATCTCAAAAGAGATTCTCATTTCCTCTCTCAAAGCTCTTTGAAATGACAGGGAAAATTCAAAATTGTCATGACTTTGTTACAGAGTAGTAAACTATTTTAACCTCTCTGAGGCAATCTCAATATTTCCTTGAAAAGAGGAAACCTGATCAGAGAAAATACAATAACAATAAAAAAGTAAACAAGGAGGGAAGAAATATTAGGTTACTATTTTGGCTTAATGCCCTCTAAGAAATTTGTTAGGAGCAAAAAAACAGAACAAAACAAATGCACATATAACGGTTCTTATTTTATTTTACATTCTACAGGTTCAGTCATAATGAACTACTTATAATCACCATTATGCATACTCTTTAACCATCAGACAGATTTTATGTGAAACATTCTTGCAACAGAATCACACCTTGAGATATTAAGAAAATTATACAAAAATGCTTATATAATGAAGAATTGGATTAAATATTTTAAGACAAAATACCCTGAGTTAGTAACCCCATACTAGAAAAAGATAAAGAATCTTTATCGAAAAGAGTAAGCAATCTTATTTGCAGAAGGATGATCAAGATAAAGATAACAATTGGATTCAGATTGGTAATTCACAAGCATTTAAAGACTTAAACGCAAGTAACTGTAAGTGGATATAGATCATTTTTTCTTTCTTAATGTGTGCAAAATCTTCTAGAATACAAAAAACAAAACCACAGGCTAAGTCAAAGATAAATCACAATGCAAAAAAATGGTAAATGCATTTCATAGAACTTTTTTTACAGCTTTGGAGTAAGAAAGGAATTCTTTTAATATTCATGACATTGTATCGCAAACTAACCTTTTGGCCTTTTTGCATCTGTGAACCATGTCTCTCTTGTGCTGAGCTACATTCACGATTTTATGTTAAAAAAAAAAAAACATAAATTTTGTCATTTTGAATGTAAAATTCTTGTTGTTTTGAGACCTTAATTCCCTTACCTACATGCAATTAATACTAACAGCCCCCACAAATTGATCTCAGGTTTTATATTTGTTTTCTTTATTTCTATTTTATTTATTTATTTATTTGGAGACAGGGTCTCTGTAGCCTCAGTTGGCTCAGAATGTGCTATATAGACCAGGCTGGACTCAGTCTACAGAGATATGCCTGACTGCTTCTGGGGTGCTTGGATTAAAAGCATGTGCAACCAAACTTGACTGTTTCATTTCATTTTTATTTATCAATGAAAAATATCTAGGTCAGATAGGACTCTTTCTATACTTGCCCCACCTTAAAATCATTCATGGAAAGGTGTAAAATCAAATCCTATCTCCTCACCTATGTTGTAGATAACTAATGAGCCTATACATAGAATTTTCTTTCATGAAAGGAACACATTTATCTTGTTAGAATGTAAGTGTGCTCCACATGGTCTTTACAGGCAGCCTTTAAGATTTTCGAGTTATGAGATCTGAGAATCATGTATGGCCATTTTATGACCATACTCCTTGCACTTGTGTGTTAGCATACGCAAGCATTTCATTTGTTAGGGAAAAAGGATGCTAGTGGTCCATTTCTCATATAACCTCAATAGAGGAATTTCCTCTATCAGACTGGCTTGTGAGAATATCTGTGGGGCACTTTCATGATTGCTAATTGATGTAGAGGGTCCCAAACAATTGTGGGAGGTGCCAATCCTAGGTAAGTCTGGGTTTAAAGAAAGGTAGCTCACCAAGGGGAAATGAGCCAGTAAGTGGCATTCCTTCATGGTCATTGCTTCATACCCTGATCTATTGAAGATAATCATTGAATGAGAGTCAATATGAGCTCAAAGCAGTTTGTTATACACAACAAATAATTGAATTTCAACAATATCACTATTACACATGTTATTTTGCAGTTATATTTTAGATTTTCAATATCCCATTGCCTTGAAAATATGTGAAACACACAGACTTGTAATGCAATTAGAGGACTACAGATTACAGTTACTGAAATTTTGTATGCCATTTAAGGGATGCTTAGTGCCAATTTTAGGACACCGAATGTTGAGTACTTGAGTTATATCCCATTTTATCATCCCAGCATCTAACATAATGTGTAAGCCAGAGTATTAACTCAATAACTTTAGGGACTTGATTAAAAGAAATAGAAAATAGTTTCTGATATATAGAATTGATGAAATAATACATAATATACAATGTCAACTTGTACAACAAATCACACTAATTTTAGTGCCAACCGTGTATCAGGAACATATTCAAAATGTTTGACTTGAAAAATCTAGTTAATCTATCTCATCTCTATCCTGTAGCGCATATTTTATTTTTTTCAACTATTATGGCTGAGAAAACAAAAACTATAAAGTTGATTTTCCGCAAATCATACATAGCCTTATAATAATGAAACAAAAGTTCTAAAAATGAAGTTTCCATCCTCTGTATGGTCCATTGTATATCTATTAGAAAATTATCTGTTGTGCCTGCTATAATCTGGTTGAAAGAGACGCACATCATAAATAAACTGCAGAGGGGGCTGGGGAGATGACTCCATGGGTAAAAGCACTGGTTGTTCATGCAGAGGACCCAGGTTCAGTTCCCAGTACTCACTTGGTGACTAACAACTGTCTGTAACTCCAGTTCCAGAGGATCTGACATCCTCTTCTTACCTCCTTGGGCAATGCGTGACACAGATGCATTTACATACATACAGGCAATACACTCATACACATAAAATATAAATAATAAATAAAATAAAATAAAAATAAATTGGAGTGTGTAAGTAGCCCTGAAGTATGGTTGAAATACTAGGGGCCAAAACTTAAAGAAAACTGACTCTTCCTCTCCCATGACACCAATAACTCCTTAGCTCTGGGTAGACCATCATTCCCACCTACCCCCCTTCATGCTAGGATTTTTTTCTGGCTTAAGAAGATCTTGTACATGCTGTCACAATTGCTATGAGTTCCATTCCTGTCTCTTCAATCTTTCTGCCCCCAGTTCTTTGGAAATCCCTGATTCTTGGAGGTGAAGGGGATGGATGTGATATAGATGTCCCACTTATTAGGCCTTGGGCTCCTCCTGTAACCTAAACATGTACCTTTAATCACTCATGACCCTTTCTAAAGCATTGAATTATTCCTTTTGTGCTGCAGGCAGCAGGTAGGATTAGACTGATAACATCTTTTCATAGTTTGTATGCTGTTCTCGGTCAGTAGTGATCAGAAGGTACAAAACCCTCTAAGATAAGCTTCTCTTTCCTTGTGATGCTGGATGTACTGTTTCAATTAGTACACAGTACATTTTTCTGTTCAAGAGGAAAGTTCATAGAGAAATCTGAAGGAACAAGTTCTCAGAACAGATCAAGCCCACTGCTGGTTCCAACTGATGTCAGCGTCAGCCTGTCTTTGGTCAGGCATTGCCTTAATGTAATATCTCTAAGTTGCACCATTGTTTTAGAGGTATTGACAAAAATAAGAATGATTGATTAAACTGAAAAAAAAATCATACACATATTGACATTTAACTCTTCATTGAGATCAAATAAATACAATTCCATTGAAAGAATTTTGAAAGCAATTTAAGTGTATTTGTCAAATTTGACTATTAAGTATTAATTTTTGCTGCTTATTTTTTATGTAAACATAATATCAGAAAATAATAATCTTTGCTATTTTGATATATATTATTGTATGTATTGAAATAATTCCTTCATATCTGATTGATTTTAAATTTTGGGAGTATAAACATTATTTTATTTTTTCAACAGTTATTATAGTCTCATTCATTAAAAAAAAAGTTGATCCACAAACTACTAGTTAATGCAATTCATTCCACAAAACACAAAGTTTTTAAAATATTTTCTGGCTTTAATATGTTCAATATATATTTTTAGGAAAAAAGTAGCTCCCATACCATATCCACAAACGGATGATCAAGAACAAGATTAAAACCAATTGCTTACATGTTTGAAACTTTGGGGACAGAACATTGTGGTAATTCCTCCTCAGTGTCAACCTGACTAGATTTAAAATCGCCAAAGATAACTCTGGGTGCATCAATGATTGTTTCCAGAAAGGTTTTGCTGAAGAGGGAAGACACACACTGAATGCAGGTGGCACTAACCCATTGGCTGGGGTCCTAGTCTGAGTAAAAGAGAAAGGGAGATGAGCAACAGTATTTGTTTCTCTGCCTCTTCCTACATGAACTATATGACCCGTTACTTCACATTTCCACCACCATACTTCCCCAACATGATGGAAATATTCCTCAGTCTGTGAGTAAAAACAAAGCAAAACAAAACCCTTCTTAGCTGTACTGCAGCCAGGTATTTTATCTCAGCAACAAGGACAATAACTAAATGATAGACTATTAAATACAGAAAATTAAATGACAATATTTCAGAAGGAGGAGTAGGCAGAGAGGAGAGTGAGACTATATCAGAGACTTGAAAAGAACAAGAGAAACTGGTATCATAGAAGTCAAGGAAGAGAAGCTAATTCTGACGGATGCAGTGAGCTGAAGAACACTGCAAGGCTACTGTTAGAAACATTTCCAGAGAGTGACTGTTAAGGTTGTCAGTCTCAGTAAGAGACGCCTCAGGCAACATTATCAATGAACACAACCTCCAGGGAGTCTCCAGAAGCAGCAGTAGAAGAGGGTCACAGCTTAGAGAAAGCAGTGGGAGTGCAGGAACGCCCTCCAGCTCCACCTAGTAAGGATACAACTGAGAACATAGCCCAGGCTTTCAAAGACATTTATCTGGTGATAGTCTGCTTGTCACACTCATAATCCTCATTTACAATATGGTGCTACCATACCATACGAGTATTTATCACATTACTTGGGATTCAACAGGATAGGAGGAAACTTTTCTCTCAGTATCTAACATGGGCCAGTATTTCATTTAAATGTCAACAAAACAAATTAGTAGAATAATGAAATTTGAAAAGTATACATATAATACAAATGCCACTTTTTAATAGACTCAATAAACATTTAATAAATTCTCTATTATATAGTATACAAGTTTTGAACAGACTGACTCTCATTTTCTGATTTTTCTCATTGAGGAATGACAACATATTCAATGAGATAGGTTCTGATCTACAAATCAATTTTGAAGTAATATGAGAACATAAATATCTTAATTTTTTATGTTTCGTTTCAAATACCTTTTGAAAAAACTTCCTGAAAATCTTCTAAAAACAGCTCACTCTTTTGTACATTCTAATTTTTCTGTCTCGAGCCCTTCTTAATACATCTTGAACCACTGTACTTTCCATCTCCCCTTAACTGCATATTATACATAGACTCCCCCCCACAAGTCATAGCTTTAGAATAAATTCACATTTTCTTTACTTGTCAGGATAATTCTCTTGATAACATTATTTTAGATTCTGACACTCAGAATTTATAGTTCCCATTGTAGTTTATCTATATTTTTCCTTATTGTTTATAAGAATTTTCTTTAAAATAATCATCAAATCCTTACTATATACTCATTTGATGAAAAGGCATGGAGAACGCAACACCCGGTGAACAATAATTATCTGTGGAAATAGATTAATGCAAGCATTAAAAATGTCAAAATCCAGTTGATGCCTGGGAAGGTACCTAATTAAACACGGTTTCTAACTCACCATACAAAATGATATCTGGCATCTAATGATTTATTTCAGGAGATTTTCTTTAATGTTTTGTATTTCATGTTGATTTTTTTTTGATTCTTCAAATAAGCATTATTTGGAGAAGTGATGGTAAATTCTCATTAACAATACACTGATCTCAAAATTCTAGAAATGGAGATTTTTCGGGTTTGACAGTATTTGTTAACAATTATATTTTTAATCCTGTTTCTGAGCCTTCAGAATTTTGGCTGAGAATGTTATTTAGTAAAAATTTCACATTAATCTATGGAAGATATAAAAATCAGTAAGCTTTGAGACAAGCAATTATAATGAAACTCCATTTGCTGATTAGGCAACTTGATTTCTTATTTCCATTATGCATGCATGAATATGATCAATATTCTAACTCTTGTGAGAAGATTGAAAATAGTACCACAATCACTAATTAAACACATACTTTTTATTGGTTTTATCATTAAGTCACATGTGTTTTGCTATATGTATAAAATCTGTGATGTGCTTCTACTTATTTCTATGTATTGGTATATTTACTAAAACTAGTAATAAGAAGGGTCAGAGGTTCAGTGATGAGCATGTACTCCAACTTGACCCTATTTTTTTTTTCAGTTTGCATTTAACTTTCATCAGATTTCCTCTTTGTGATTAGTGCACAGTGGTAGATGAACGGCTTTGCAAGTTGCCCTTCATTTTCTATAATAAATTTAGCTCCCTGCGAAGATATATAATTAACTTGGGCAGTGCAATCTGATTATCTGTCAAATATAAATGACTCACTCTGCTACCTTCAAATGCTAGTTCACTGTGTCTACAATGAATTAAAACACCTTAGTCCCAAATGTAAAATTGATAATAACATTTCCATTCAGTCAGCACATATTTATTGAATGCCTGCTGTGTGCCAAGCAGTATAGTATTTGAAGAACAGTTTTCAAATAAATTTTATGTATTTTTTTCAACAGATAATCAGCTTCACTAACTAATGTACACACATGGAAATGCTGGCCTCAGTTTAAAAATGAGTGAAGAGTAGGGTAAAGTGATTCATAAGGATCACATGGTTTGAAATCCTGTAGTTTTAAATAAAGCTCAGAACTTCTAACTTGCTTTCAGTTAGCCCTTTCATTACTGCATGAATTTTCTCTAATAAGATGTCTTTGCATGGTAATAGAGACCTGATAAGAATTTACTTATTATAAAACTCTTGTTATTATGAGAAATCTATTTTTATACTTCTAGAGTATTAACACTGTGGGAGTCCAATGGCAGTCATGTATCACACATCTTTAGAAATGAAGTAAGTAGAAGTGGCAAACATTTCTGCAAAGAATTGCCCACTTGAAACAAAAGGCTCCTTAATGACACCAGCAATTATGTATTCGTTAAGTTCGTAATGTTCCTTAGTAGTAGCATAATAAATTTCTGCCAAGGTAAGCAGCTTCTTACATATCTCCTAAATGGATGCACACATATTTTAATTAACCCCATTTATATTTCCTCATTGTATAGGTAGGATTAGCACATCTAAGAAAAATGGTCTAGGGCTGGAGAGATGGCTCAGTGTTTATGAGCACTGGCTACTCTTGAAGAAGATCCGAATTCAGTTTTCAGCACCCACATGTCAGCTAACGACCATCCGTAACTCCAGTTCCAGGGGATCCAACACCCTCTTCTGACCAACATGGGCATTGTAAGATGCAGGTACACTTAGACACATGCAGGCAATACACTCGTACACATAAAATAATAATAATAAAATATTTTTAAAAATGGTCTGTTATAGAATAAATAGGTTGCCACCATATTAGTATTTAATCTGTACTAAAGACAGAGTGCACTGAGATGTAACCTATAAGAATGCTGTCTTTACTGTTGTATCTTTAACCCTAAAATAGTAACTGGCACAAAACACACACTCATTGAATATCTAGCAAAATAATAGACGAATTCAAGAAGTGTCTTTTCACCTTGAATTTTGTCTGATTTAAAGTGCATTAGCAGTGCTAGCGACTTTTTTCTGCATAATAACTAGCTTATTCTAGGGATCAGTGAACCTAGAACAATATAGTTGATCCCTCTCACACCAATGCAGATTACAAGATTCATTCTACAATAAAGATGTAATAACAGGCAGTTTAAACACTTATCTTTAAATAGAAAAATAGGTATAATCTATGACATCGACAATGGGAAATTCACATTGTATTGATCGTGATTCTGGTCTTTGATGGCATGTATTATAAGAGTGTTGCGCTGAATGACAGAGTGATTGCCTAGCCACAAAAGAGACCCTGGATTCAATTCAAAGTACAATTAAAAGAAACAAATAGACAAAATGGAATATATAAAAATACTTAGTCTACTCTTAGATATGCAGCAGGCTCAATAGTGATTGAACCTGCATTTGGTTTTAACTCAAGAAACAAATACAATGAAATCTCATCTAATACCTTTGAGAAAGGGCCCCATCACCTTGTAACCATATATACATACTTAGTAATAGTAAAATGAAGCAGCTCTTCAGTGTAATTAGTAAACTTGGGAGTCAAGAAAATCTTTATTCAAATGTAGACTTTGTCTATTATTGGCTTTCTACAGTTTGGAAAGTCCCTAAATCTTTCTAGGTTGAAAGTTGCTTTTCTTTGAAAGTGAAGGTAATAATAATAATAACTTTATAAGGTAGGCAGTAGTGAGTAATAATTGAAATACCTATGTTGGGAGACCACAGGGAGTGTTGTGTTAATGAAAAGATGGCAGTTCTAATTCTGCAACGATGTCTCAGGGGAGTCAGTTATGTAAGCTATGTAAGGCAAGGGCTGCCTTGCTACTGTAGAAATGTATATGGCAATGTTTTTCTTTTTGTAATCAAATTTTTGCAATGAATTGTAATCCAACTTCCTCAGTGGGCTGTTGAGGGTTTTTTAAAGGTTTATATACTCATTATCTATACTGCTGATACTATAGCTTTTCATTTTTTATAGACTAAGATTATTTTTGTTGATTAGAGTGAGAAAATGTAGACCATTCTAAGATCTTAAGCACTGCCCCCAAATATAGATTCACAACATTTAGCAATTAAGACTTTATTGAATATCATTGTGTCAAACAAAAGGTATTACATTAAAATAACCATATACATTTAAATTTTATATTAAATGACTGTTTATTTTTAATCTAAAAACCATACATGGGTTCTTCATCTTGTCCAAATAGTTATAAATGTATTCTGATGACTTTTGCCCATTTTATAGCCCTTTGTCTTACTTTTTCCTACCAACCGTCAAAAAATCCAGTAAACAAATGATTATTTGTTTGTTTTTCCAAATATTGACTTCATTCTCATGAATTCAGGTTCTCATCTTTAACTCTTGTGGAACTTAAGAAGACCCTTCCTCTGAAGCCCAAGGCAATTGTTTCCAAATAATAATGTACATATTACAGTTGTGTATTCTTCTTTCATTATGATCAAGACTAACTACCAATGCATCTTTAGGTAAAAACTATACTTGTTTTACATGATTGTTTATTGCTGCTGCTTCTACTGACCATGTGATTTAAAGACTCCACATATTATCAGGGAACAATCCTACTGAGTAATCTGTTTTCAACCAATGATGTTTATTTAGTCTCTCTAATAACAGGATTAAACTCAAATGAGTATTTATTTGTTCATTTCTTCTGTGTGCTCCTCAATTACTTCATAATACTGTGGATAATACCAATGACCCAAACTTTCTCTCCATGATGTCTGCCTCCTAAAAGTTTCCCCTTTTCTTCTAAAATTGTCTGGCCTTACCATCAACCACTATGTATACCATCATGGGCTGTCCTCGATCTCACAGAGATCCACTTGCTTCTGTCTCCTGGGTGCTAGGATTAAAAGCAAATGCCACCACACCTGGCCAACTATCATGTTCTTTGTTGTCAATGTATCACAACTTTTTGGTAAATCTGTTCATTCTTTAAAGACGTTAACACTCCCACTATTGTCTGCTACCCCATAACTCTCAATTTCCTAAGAGTGGTTCCTATGTGAACCTCACATTTATCAATGATATTTCCTTGCTTAGTCTATGGATCATTTCATCAGGATAACAGAAGCTTCTCTGAGATCACAAACTAAAATGGAAAATTTCCTCATTTCAATAATACCATGCTATTTTACCAATTTGGTAATCCAATTTTTCACAACTAATTGTTCATGATTTATTGAGGATATCAATCAATTTGCCCTCATACTCTTTATTCCCTAGATTCTTATAGAATCCAAGTAAATCAATGCTATCATTAAATTTCAAATGTCAGTGTGGGCTTCAGGTGCTGTAAGTATTGTATTACATTGGGATGGTTCCTAATAAAAAAAAAAAATTCTAGATCTCAGTAGCTTATTGCAAGTAAATTACTGTTCTTTCATCTCTACCCCATACAATTATTTGGAATGAAGACTTTGCCTTATTCATTCACTCAGGCACTCATCCATCTCCTCTTTCCATTGGGGTTGATACAATCTCTATGTAGAAGACATTTCTTCTGTTGTCACTATTGAACCCCAATGACATATATTTGCATACACTAAATTTGTGAGGTCTTGTTATATGGATGCTACCTGATGTAAGTCCTCTAGAAAAAGTAATTAGTCTATGACCAAAATAGAAAATTACTTTCTCATCAATGATGGATTATGCCACATTAGTAATACCTACATCAAAAATGCTGAGTGCTATTAAGGAAAAACAAGAAGACATTGCAGCAGCAAGAATGAGGTTTTATGTGCAAAGTTATAAATCTATCCTGCTCAGAAGATTGACCACACAAATTGGCCTACACCTGCTTTGTTTATCTTTGCTATTTATATTTCAATTGTTCTCCACTTTCTTCAAGACTCTACATTCTTTCTTCTTCTTTTGACAAAGATATCATACAGAAAACCAAAACAGCCAAAAACTGTAATTATCTCTTGTCACCAGAAGTAAAATTGTCCCTGAATGGGACCCTGTCTTTCTGTCTCTGCTGCACTACAGTAATGGCCCATCTTCCACTCCAAGGTCAAGCATCCTGTGCAGTTTGCATTATTCTGTCCTTGGTACACACACATCATATTACATTAACATTCTACCATGTTCATGGCCTCAAACTGGGACTCTCTATGTACTGACTGTGAATCACTCCTCAATCATCAAACATCGCTTTTCTGCGATCCATACAGTAAAGATGTATGCTGAGAAGGCTACTATACTGCTGCCTTTGTTCCCTCATGTATCATGTGCTGCTCAATCCACTACAATATGGCTTATGCCCACAACATTCTGTAGAAGTTGATCATTTCAAGATTCTATTGATTTCTGTCATTAAATCCAACAGTAACTTGTCACACCACTTGTCATTTTGTACTTTATCAACTTGAAAATGTAATCCTATATTGAAAATTCTCTTTCCTTGTCACCTATCACATTACATTCCTTATTTTCCTCTTCAGATTCAGTCTCATTAACAGTTCACCTTGTTTCACTGAAGTTTAAACAGTGTAGCTCTGGAATTGACATCTAGCCCTTGCTTACTGTCTCTCTTAAAGCAATCACAAACTGAGTATCTATAGAAATGAATTTGTGATTTTCTCTATATTGTATTTATTTTAATAATTTTATTGCATCAATTATGGGCTGCATAAATTTATGTGATGATTTACTACACATGCATACTATATAACAAATTAGGAGAGGAATTATTTTTAAGAATGTTGATGACTGTATAGTAATAATCATACATATTTATGACACACAGTATATATCTCAGTACATGCATAAGAACTGACCAAATAATGTCAAGTAACATTATTGTCTTTTTACCATTGCTTTGTATTTGAAATGTTCAAGCTTTTCTATTCTAGTTATTATAAAATATATGAATGGTAGCCTCATAACACAATGTTCTGTAAACCACAAAGACTTACTGGTTTTATTTTCTATTTTTCTCCAAATATGCACTTCTTCCATTTCTTTAATTTACTCAGTTGTTCAAATAAGAAATCTGGAATCAAAGTGGCACCTGGAACTTCATCAACCTCCATGTTTAAGGAACTATGAAGTCCTGGTGGTTTTTAATTAGCCTGAAAGTTATTTTCATCCTAAACTATCGTCATTTTTCAACAATACTCAGAAAGTATAAGAATTTTCTCTTTTGCTTCTTATGGTGATTTGAACGATAGTGTTCCCCACAGGCTTCAAATATTCCCAGTTGATAGCACTGTCTTGAGATATTTTAGGGCATGTGGCCTTGCTGAAGAAAGTGGGTCGGTCTTTGAGAGTTCTTAAGCTTTGTCAATTTCCCATCAGATTCTTCTTCCTGTGCCTGCTTGAAGATCTGAGCACTCATCTTTCTTCCCTGCCACCTCCTGCCACCATGCCTCTACACCGTGATGGATTCTTTGGACTCAATGAAACTCTTCTATAGGTTGCTTTGGTCAGTGTTTTATCACAGCAATAGAAAAATAAATAATACACTTCTTTAAGGTATTATTTGTGGATTTTTTTCCCTTGTTCTTTACAACATTCAGAGTGGCTTCTTCAAACCAATTCTTGAATTCTCTCTTTCATTTGCCTGGACTCTTCTTTTTTAGATTAAGGAGAATATGTATCACTGGATATCAAGATCTTTCACTGTCTGATTTTAATTTCTTCCAATTTATTTTGTCTTGTTCAGTGCCTGAAACAAGTTCAGTTCCATTTAACTTCAAGAATTTGTGGGCATTTTTGTCTTCATAACTGCTTAACATCTTATCTTAATATCATTTTTAATTTCAGTTCACATTTTTCCAAAGAAAAGCATAATGTTTGTTTGTTTTCCATGTGATTAGATAATTAAAATTACTCTCTTCAGAATCAACATCATGTACTTACTATTAATAATGGATGCAAACACTCATAAATCATGCTATTCAGAGCTGATCATGGGTACAGCTGTCTAGCATGTATGTATGACAGTTGTATCCCTGAGGAGGGAATACTTTTTGAACAGTAAATGCAAAATTTCTAACAATCTATGTATGTGTCTGCAGTGCTTATTTGAGTCTCAGTTTTGTGCTCAATACCATTCTATTATTCTCATTTTTCTGGATTAAACAAAATATCAGTTATTTTTTAGCTGACAGATTTGTTATTGGGAATACATTTACATTAGTAAACTTTACAGTCATTTTATAAAGTGTGATTATTTTTACCTCAACAAGTGTGTGTATGTGTAATAGCGCTTAGAGATGAAATAAAATGCATGTAGTGGCACGATTTTCTTGCCTAAGGATTCCCTTCAGAGAGCAGGTGCAAAGTTCGGTAGCATGTACTCTAGATAATGTGTTCACAGTTGTTTCCTTACAAGGATCCCTCTTAGTATATTTTGCCATCAGTAGCAGATAAAATCTACTGACTGCCATGAAGCATACTCAAATGGCTTAATATGGATATTCTACGAAAGGCATATTTTCCTTAGCTTTCCTTATGAATTTAACATAATTTCAATTACAATATTTAGAAGTAGTTCAGGAAACAGATATCTAAAGTAAAAGCACTTAGAGACTGGTTTTAGAAGGCATTTTATGAAAAAGCTTAATACATTTTTAAGATCGCATTAGTCCACTCTCAATTATAAATGTAGTATAAATATCTTCTCCAGGAGAATATTCTGCAGTTTGTAACAATGTTTTTGACATTGATATCCAGGATCTCTTCATTAGATGCCCTTCTAGATCCTTAACAGTGACTCATCATCCCATCCTGCTTCTGAAATATCATTTGGTTACTGTTTTGTTTCCTGGTCCACAGTATTCTTCCTAAATAACTGAAAACTACTACTCAGATATCTAATCTAAAACTACTGTTTTTACAGATTTTTCAAATATTAAACACTCTCCAAAATTCCGGAGTTCTTCTGGGGGAATGAGTGTATTCAATGCCTCTCTATTAGAAAACAAACCTTTGTTTATACCAAACCCCTTATCATTACCCGTGTGGTAGATTATTACAAACATTTTCTCAAATATTTGTACCTCACTATAGTCTTCCCTGGATATGTGTTCTCTCATTCGCTGTTGCTTGTTTTGGGTAACAGAAATATTAAGGCATGTGACCAAAATCTGCACTGTAAAAAAAAAAAAAATACTCCTTCTTTTGGCATACGTTGGTGCTCTTGTAACTTTAAAAAAATATATTTTATTTACTATTTTTATTTTATGTGTATGAGTATATTGCCTGCATGTATGTGAGTGCACCTGTGTCATGCAATGCCGCAGAGATCAGAAGAGGGCTTTGGACTCCTTTGGAACTGGAGTTAAGGACGTTTCATATCTGGGTGCTGGGAATTGAATCCTCGTTCTCTGCAAGAGCAGCCGGTGCTCTTGATCACTGAGTCATCTCTCCAGCCCAGTGCTCTTGTAACTGAGTTGTCAGAGGCACAAGCTGAAAATACTCTTTAGGATGGCACAAGGTCCTTGTATCTCTCTTGGCAATCAATTCATAGACGCAGAGAGTTGACTGTGGGTGGAACTGCTGAAAGGAGGTACATGTGTGAATAAACGAGGAACCAGCCAATCTGTTCTTATGTGCTGAGCCACAAATTTTGAACTAAATAAATTTGAACTATAGAAATAATTATTCAATTTCCATTACACTCACTTGACCTCTCACCTTGCTGACGTTTTAAGCTATGGGTTCTTGTACATTCTGTTTATGGTGTGTGTGTGTGTGTGTGTGTGTGTGTGTGTGTGTGTGTGTGTGTGTGTGTTTGTTTTTAGTCACACACATGCCATAGTGAATATGTGGAAGTCAGAGGACAACCTTGCTATCTGATTCTCACCTTTTACCTTGTCTAAATTTGGGTATCTTTTTTGTTGTTTGGCTGTGTATAATTAGGTAGCTGGCATTTTACTTTTCCAGGGATTCTCCTGTGCCCTCCTCCCATCTCACTCTATGAGTTCTGGGAATTCATTGTAGGGAAGCCCAACGCCTAGGTTTCTGTGTGTTCTAAGGTTTCAAAATGGGATCTTCACACTTGCACAATGAGCACTTTACTCACTGAGCAATCTCCCCTGGCCATGTTTTGTGTTTATTTTTTTCTTTCTAAAAAGTAAGTATATTCCTAGACACAGAACCTATTGTCACCTGATGAACATGGTTTAAACCCATTACTGCTTTACAGCTAAAAGGGCTGCAGAACTTACTGCTATAATGGTATCCAGTGTTGAAAGAGACATTTTCTTCAGTGCTATAGTGTTATGAGGTGCTTCACTAGAGAACGCCACTCAAAGTTTTGCAGAACAAAATTCTTTGCTTGCCAGCGACTACACAAAGGTGTTGAAATCCAAATACAGCCCGAGCCATCTCTAGGATAAGATTTTATGCACAGAAACCATAACCAGGGGTGAAAAGTTAAAGTTCCCAAGATCACAGGTGTAAAACCCTCTTAACAATATTTATTCTATTAAGCAACAACTACTATTCTGCAGAAGCAAGAGAAGCATAACCCACAGAAGCCATAAATCTGTTCCCAAGACAAGTGGGGTCTTGCTGACATGTGTTCCCATATCCTAGGCCAACTGCTTGTTAATTTCACAGACTAGAGTCAGTGTAAACTTTATCATGGTGTAGGTATGGTCAAGAAGGTGCCATATCACAATAGTGTAACAATTAGTACATAGTTAATATTCCTGTGAAGACTTCCTCACCCGTGGTCCTGTATGTAACCTTAATTAAACACATTTGTTCACAGTATAAAAGATACGCAAATAGAAAGGGGACCTAGGAAGATCAGAAATGGAGGGGGGTGTCCAGTGAGGTTACTATGGTTGAATAAGATAAAAAACATTTTATGAAAAATCATAATGAAAACAATTATTTTGTAGAATAAATATATGATTAAAAACTTTAAGAAAAAGACTAATAAAATGAAAATAACACAATAATAATTTCTAAGTAATAATTCTAAATTGAAGAGTTCCGTGACTTGAATTAAAGTGAAGCCCGATTATTTATGGATTATACAAAACACAATTGATAGAAATAGTCATCTTCTACCTCATACAGGAACAGAGTGTTAACAATGTACTAAATTTTCACAAATACATTTATGTTCACAATGTTCCCGTAATGTCATTCATACCATGGGAGGTTTTCCTTTCATCTGCCATCTTGTTGTGGGACAGTTTTAACAATTTTACAACAGAACTCAAATCAGGAGTAACAGTTAAAGTAAAATTTATTGGTGGTGTTACATACAGAACAATTTTTCTTCTGCAGGTAGTTATGATCCTAAAGGAATGGAAGCATTGTCCTTTTGGACAGCTTCATTCCATGCTTCCATGCACTCACTGTAGTTTTTCACTTAAGCATGGGAATGAAAGCTTTCCACTATAAAAGTTCTAAAAAAGGACATGATGAGGCATGGGGAATGGGGCGGGGGGATACATTTTATGTATGTGTAATTCTAAGAATAACAAAAATATTATTAATAAAATCTAACAACTCACTTTATTAACTAATCTCAAAATCTAAAAGGAGTAAATTTTTCAGTGTTAAATAATTTAGTGTCAACTAAAATCTGAGTTATATATTTATTATAAATGGAGAGAATGGGATCAGTTGTTAATTAATGTAAAAAAAAACGGGATTTCCACAATTTTTAATAGAGAATGAAAGTCGGTTTCTTCAAAATTGAAGAAATTGCATTTTTTGTGTGTTGGCTTTAGTTTTATTTACCATTACAAGTAATATAAAAGCAGAATATTACACTTGAAAAACAAAATTACCCATAATCATTGTATTAGATTGTTGAAAGAGAATTTGTAAATTCATTTCATTATATTTAACAAAAGAACTAATTTTTACAGATCATGAAGTAGTGTTCATATAAACTGAAATATAGATAAGAAATTGGAATTTTACTTCCATAACTCTGATTAAAAACAAACAAACAAACAAAAACAGATAAACACCTGTAGGTCGATGAGCTGGTTCAGCAGTTAAGACCTCTTTTTGCTGTTCTAGAAGACCAGAGTTTGGTTCCTAGGACCCATATCAGGCAGTGGCTCACAACTGCATTACAACTCCACCTCCAGAGGATCTGGTTCCCTCTTCTGATCTCATGTGCAACTGCATGCCTGTGCATATACCCACACACAGACACATAAGCATATATATAACTAGAAAAATAAATCTTGAAAAATGATTTTTAATATACATACGTTATTGAATATAGGGGCATTTCATACAATACATCTTAATTATATTAGACCCCCTCCCCTATTTGATCCCCTATACCCCCTCCACTGAATTGCATATATTCTGCCATATATATTAAAGCCTATTGAGTAGTTTGTCTCTGTAGATGTCCCTTGGTGTGAGTTCATCCACTGGACCCTGATCAGCTTATCTAACATCACTCACTTAAAGAATATCAAATCTCCCTCACCTAGCAATGATCACCCAAATAGTTCCTCAGCTAAGGCTGAGGCTTCTTACCCATTTCACAAATGTTATGCTGAGTTTTTGTCTGGTTTGATTTTTCATGGGTCTTGTTAATATATCAAAGAGAGTTTTCAATTTATTCTCATAAATTAGATTGTACAATTAAAATGTATACAAAATGTGACACTGTTTAAAACTGACTTTAGCATATACATATAAGAATCTATGGTATACTTAGCATGTACTCATGTAAAGCCAAAATATGATTGTTCAGTTAAATATAAATTTTGAAACAGTTATACCTTTACATTGCTTAAAGAAATTCCTTTATTTTCCTTCTAAATATTTTTCTCATCAAAATTCAAGGAACACATACTACAGATTTATGCCAGTTTCTTAATTTTACATATCCTACAGATAGTTAAAAATTTGGAAATGATACAATTTAGTCAAGGAAAATCTCACTTTTCCCCATTTATGTGGTGAACATATTTCTGCAAATATACTGAGTTTGAACAAAGATATACCACTAGATTTCAAGATACCCATTTCTTCTGATATGGGAGTCTTTTGAGAGTTGAAATAGAAAAGAATATGGGCCAGTATTATTGCTCAGTGATTGAAAGAATACACAGACCTATAATGACTTACCAATGTCTTCTATCTGAAAAACTTCTAAAGCTATTTTAAAATGTATAAATATTGGGGCTGGAGAGATGGCTTCCATTTAAGAGCACTGACTTCCTTTGCAGAGGATCCAGATTTGATTCCTAGTATCCACATGGTGACTAACAACTCCAGTTCCAGGGAATGGATACAGTACCTCTTCTGACCTTCCATGGGCATTGCATGGATTACATACATGCATACAAAACAGTTATACATATAGCATATATATATAATATATTTTATATATATAGAAATATCAAGTTTTAAGTCATTTAAACAATTTTAAAGAATTTAAACAGGGGAAATATATGCCCAAGCTATGTAATATGTAGTCATTATGTATTTTACACATCTCTACATATGGAAATTCAAGTATTAAAAAATGTGAATTTGTCTTTGGAGAAGTAAATTTCAAGGGTGACTTTTATTTTCAAGAGACTAAGGATTTCAAATTACAGATATGCAAATAAGAAGAAATAAAATGTTTGCAGGAGTTAAAAATATTGTCGTCACCATTTTGATAAATAGTTAAGAGCTTAAAATGTGAATATATTTAATAGATCTTGAGTTTTCATTAGTCCACATCTATTAAATATATATGCATTCTATATACACTATATAGATTTGGGAACATTAATGTGATGTCTTAGGTAACGAGAGAATGTTTGCTCATTTAATTAACATGGTATGACTAGTCAGCTGATTCTGACTTTTTTTTATAGAATCAATATGAAGAATATTCATATTTTAGTATAGACACAAACCATAATGTGATAATGGCTACATAAATACACAGTGAGTTCAGGCTTTATGATTTGGGGAAAATGATGTGAGTAATTAAATATTACTTGGTAATTGAAAATGGAAGGACGATACCTTAAAAGGCAGGGTAACAGCAATCTAAAACATTTGAAGTGCTAATAGTGGGCGAGAAACTCAGAGGGATCATTATAAGGGTGAGAAAGAAAAAAAAATGCCTCAAATAGAGATGCTATACACAATAATATAATAATAAATAATGAAAAATATGTCTGCACTTAGATGCAAATATTGTAGTTATTTGCTATATAACAGTTAGGTTTCTTTAGAGACAGAAAATGGAGACATGCCAGAAACATCTAGATGAGGAAAAATATGAACAGTATTTCAGAAATGAGGGAAGAATACTTGCCAAGAAGAGTCAAGAATAGAAAGCTTTAAAGATGAAATAATACAAAGCATTGTTTTGAAGGAGAGCAATCACAATCTACAGAGCATTTTAAAAATGGCTTTTAAGAAGGAAGGTGTTCTAGAGTACTGCAGAGGGAATATCACTTGAGGAACTGGAGCTGACATTGAAGAAATATTATATATGAAATTTAGACATAAAATATAAGAGAATCCAAACAATTTTTATATAGTCACATGAAGGTAATTTTTTGAGTATGAAATAAAAGCAAGTGACAGTATTTTTTATGAACAAAGTACACAAAAACATTTTTGAAAAAAACTTTGAGAAGAAATTTTTGGAATATTCCATGGGAAGAATAACGTGCAGGAGAAGCAGGAGGGAGGAAAGGAATGTGGAGAGGGAAAGAAGACATAAGACGGTTCCAAGTATAATTAGAAATAGTTATGACTGATTGGCCTTTCATCTGTTCTTGAATATATATTCAAATAAAATGAAAGAATGAGAGAGATTCAATTTTGCAGAGTGTGTTGGTTTGAATGAAAATGTCCCCCATAGGCTACAAGTATTTGGACATTTTTTCTGCAGATGGTGGCACTGTTTTGGGAGGTCTTAGATATGGCTATCCTGGAAGAAGTATGTCACTGGGGCTGGGCTTAGAGAGTTCTTAAGCCTTGTAGGATCTCCACTTGCTGGCTTGTTTCCTGTGCCTGCTGGAAGATGTAGAACATAGCTTCCTCTCCTCCTCCAGCAGCTTCTGCCGCCCTGCCTCCCTGCCGTGATGGACTGTAATTCCCCTGGAACCATCAGCTAAAATAAACTCTTCCTTTATAAACTGATTTGGTCAGTGTTTCCATCACAGCAACAGAAAAATGAGTAATACTTAGAGAAAAGGTAAAATTATAAGCAGGACACAGAGCAAAGACGATGATCTGAGTTAATTATGAGCCTCATATCTGAGACGAAATTTCTGACAGAAACAATTTAAAGGAGGAAAGGGTTTAGTTTGGCTCTTGGTTTCAAAGGAATTTTAATCTGTCATGGCAAAGGAAATGGCCTTCTCTCTGCAACTGGAGCTTGAACTGAGCACTCCTCATATGGTAGAGACCAGGATGCAGATAACAGAGGCAGGAACGCAGTGAGTACGAACTTCAAAGGTCTACCCCTAGTGAGCTAATTCTGCAGGGCAGACCCCACCTACTAATGGCTCTACAGCCTTCAAAATAGTGTCACAAGATGAAGATTTGTATTCATTAAAAGAGCTTATGGGAGCATTTCACATTTAACTATAATAGCACCACTTGAAGGTACAGTTGTGACTCAGTCTGCTTCTGACTAGAAAAACTATTAACTCTGAAACTACAGGGAGCAAGACCTAATTATATACTCAGACTTCGTATAGCATTATTTTATAGCACAGGCATAAGCAATGCTATTGCAATGTTGAATTGTTCTAAACGTGAGGCTCACGTGACAGCAGAGGTAGAAGCCGAGACGCATCAAACAATGAAAAAGGAGGACACACATGGACCATGACAAGGAGGCTTTTGAAGAGTGCGATGGCCACCAGTAGTGTGCCAGTGGGAAAGTGAACATTGTTTGAAGGATATTTAGGGAACAATAATGTTCACAATAGAAACTCCAGAAATTTCGAGGCTACAATCAAAAGTTTATGTTTGAGAAATTACCTAGTGAAGAAAAACTAAAACTTATACAAATGAATGCAAATATAGTATAGGAATAAACAGAAGCAAAAATAAAGGAAAAATGAGCATAAACATGTATGCTCTAGTAAGAAGCTAGAACAAGTTATGTTAATATGCTGTGCAGGCACTAACATACAAATGCATACATAGAGGATGTTCCCTGGGGTCATACCCATTAAACAATATGCAGAGTTTAGAGAGTGCATGTAGAATCCCAACTAAGGAAGCTTTTATCTTTTTTGGTATATGTTTACAGTTTGTATTTACTTTTGTGTCAGAACTAGTTTGCCTCATTTTGAAGTTTGCGTAACATATATTTCTAAGTACATACAACTTTACCACACTAGATGTGGTGCCAATTTAGCAACTGTGTCTGGTTTTTGTTGTTGTTTTGTTTTATTTTTATCTTTTTAGACAGGTCTCCCTGAAGCCCCATCTAGCCTGGAACTCACTATGCACAGAGTTCTGCCTTCTTCTGCCTCCTGTGTGCTGGGATTAAATACAGTTTACACAAAAATGCCTGCTTGTTTGTTTCTTTTGTTTTTTTGTGTCTTTTTAAAAGTAAATAAAATTATATGAAATTGAATTTAAAAAAGCCCCAATACAACATAAGTATAAATATGATAAATTCAATATTATTATCACATCTCTGATCTGATTGATCTGTCTTAAATGAATAAAACTGATAAAAAATTTCAAAATCTAGTTTTCTAATTGCAAATATAGACTGGCTATAGTTATGATGAGTAGGTTAGTCACATGCCATGCAGTTTGAGTGTAGCCAACAATGCCACTTGACTGCCTATTTTGCCTTTTATTGCTTTGAAATTTATTTAGCATGCTTTGGTCTGTTAAATGTGTGGATTCACAATGTACTGGTGTCTATTAAATGTGCAGACTGTGCAATATAGCTATGAGAAGTAATTTTATCAATGAAAACTACTCATTGTGTGAGGGCTATAAAACAGAATCTGATTCTGAACAAGAGAATAGATATTTTTAACAAAAAACAAAATAGGAATATAAAAAGAAAGAAAAAGAAGAGAAGCAAGTGAAAAGAATCCAACCAATTAAATAATGTTTTTAAGCTGAATGACAGATGCATTTCTGAGGCTACCGTATGTGCATAATCAAAGCCAGATTAGAAAATTACAAAACAAGAATATTAAAGGTCATTATCCCTGGTGAACGTAGATGTAAAATTATTCAACATGTGTTCAGAGTATGCTATATATTTGTATAAAAATGTCCTTCTGAAACTCAGTACCACATATAATGAATATGTACAAAAAATGTGCATTGTTGAAAATGCTCAGCATAGCCAAATGTGGCACATGCCTTTAATCCTAGAACTCAGGAAAGAGAGGCAGGAAGAACTCTGTGAGATCAAGGCCAGCCTGTTCTACCTATTGTGTCCCAGGCCAGCTGGGGCTACAGGGTGACCCTGCCTCAAAAAACACAAAAGAAGAAAAGCTCAATACAATACTATAAATAACTCAAGAACACATTAAAATGACCATTCACCATGATCCAGTAAGACTTATTCAGAGATTTTATGATAGTATATTTATGTAAATGTGTAAATGTGATGCATCATATGAAAATGAAAAACAAAACCATGTTATCGTCTTGATAGATGCAGGAAGATTCAATAGAATTTAACATGTTTTCATGCTAAAATTTATTAACCATTTTGGTGTGAGGAAAAAAATGCTTAAATCCAATAAAAACAATCTGTTAAGCCACAGAAAGCTCCTGATATGTTGAAATATTTCCTAGAAAATGAGTTTAATATAAACATTTTTAGTTGCCAAAAAAAATCAAAGAATAAAAGGGACCTAACTTCTGAGTAATGGTCCCAGCTATCTCTGCTGATCCTCAAATGCAAATGACCTGAGTGTGTGTCCTTCCATTTGCAAAAGCAAATGCTAATGGTAGTTAAAGGGGTATTTATCACCTTTAGTATGAACCTATTGTATTTGGAAAGGCATATGAATCCACATGTGAAAATGTGATATTATTAAAAATATTAGTGTAACCATCAAGCACAGTAACAGATATAAATAACACCTTTGCAAAGTGTTTTTAAATAAAATGTATACCTTTTCTGACAGTTTTAAAAGTTTCCTTACCCACTGAAAAATACTTAAGTATTTCATTGCTGGGACACTGGGAAAGAAAAATAGATAGAGGGGATGAAAAGAAAATGGCTTCATGCACTATTACAACTATTAGATAGGAGAGATTCTAATTCTCTTTCAAATGCTTCTGCACAGAATGGTTTTTTACAGCCCTCAGCATAAGCAGAACACTGTTAGAATTGTCTTGTTGGTTGTAAGACCTTCTGATACCCTAAAGCCATAGATAACATTTGATTCACATTAAGTCCAGACCCTTAGGAGATAGGCTCCTTCACTAAGGAATGTCCTGGTGCTTCTTCCCCAAGTAAAATTAAAGGAGCAATTTCTCACCATGAAAGGTCTTATAAAAACAGAAGTAAGTATTATATAATGATGCATAATATACTTGGACAAAATCTTGTTGGGCTATTTCTGGAACTGTTTGGTTTATTTAGAGTTTAAGGTGAAATCCATGACTTTGACAATTATATAAATTCCACCACGTCAGCTGATGCATAACAAGGTTTAAAGCCATTTTCCAAAGGCTTTAGGTACTTTAAAGTGAACAGAACCTTTACTTCACAGCATGACTTCCTTATTCAAGAATAAAATAGAACTTGCAAAGCAGCAATAAAAATGATACCAAATAGAAGTCTCTGCTTTGTTGAGTGGGGTAAAAGCCCAGAGCAATATTTTAATTCAAGCATAAAAGTAAAAGTTTCCTATTATTGGTCTGACACACTCCTTTATGCTCAAAGAGACACATCTCTCCTGTGATGAATATATGCATATAAAAAAAAAAAAACTTCTTCTCAAGTCTCAACCTCTGAGGAGGAAGTTTTACAATAATGAGACTTTGAGCTTACATAGGTCCCCTACTGAAAAAGAAACTTAAGCAGAGATTTAGAGAATATAAATTCTACATATACCAAAATGGTATTCCTTTTAGTCACTAGTAAACTGTGGAATTTCTGAAATCAAAGTGTCTTCAAAGGTCTGAGCACCCAAGATTTTTCTATTTGTGTTGTAAATGTTGAGTGGCAAGGGAAGAGTTTTTATTTCTTGGGCATTGACAGTAAATTTACTACCTGACCTATGTTATTTCCAATTGGAGCATTAGAACAATTCTATTGTGACAAGACTCTATCTATAATATAATACATAAAATCTGAAAATATGAGTGACTACAATTTTTGGAATTTTTCAATTGATGAGTTGAAATAAAACTCTTAAGTTCAAATATTAATATTAAACTTCAGCTAAAAATAACTTCCTAAAGTCAGGAAAACTTCAAAATTCTCAAAAGAATACCTTTACAAAGGCTTCAGTTTTTATTGTCTTGTTATTCAACCCAGTTTCTCAACCCACATATGTCCTAGTTCCATGTAGGGAAGTCTATTATTATCAGTGCTAATACTGAGCTGGAATGTAAAATTAATACCCAAAATTTTTACATAACCCATTTTCTAGAAAATGGTAGTGGATTTTCTGAGTTCTCATTATGGATAGTATTGGAAAATTTGTTTTAGAAAATACTCTTCTAAGTTTTTTATCCTAAGATATTATTTCAATTGGTGGCAGTCTCAGAAGTTAATTTGCAATTAATATATTTAAATACATGCTAATGATACTGTCTGCAGTAATGAATCCAAAATTTATTAGGATTGGAGCTACGGTTTGTACTTTCTCTTGTAATTTTTAAGTTGTATTCATAAATATAAATTATGAAAACTGGAAAGTTCTTACAGTGTAGAAAACATTATTGATCATTGCTGAACTCATAATAATTCACAATATTTTCTTATGCAATGTCCTGAGAGCTCACATTCCCTATCATCTTTATTTTGCTTCTAGTAGTTCATACACTTATTTAGTTCATCATAATAAAATACCTAGGATCAAAAGCAAAGTCTGACAGACCTTTAAAATTTAAAGGAATACAAACCATTATTGAGTTCTGAAATGTACATATATATATATTTCTATTACTATTATGTATTTTGTGTTAATTCTATCAGCTTTGTAGAGGACTATTATATAACAAAAATTCAACCACATTAATATAAATTTTGATGACTTTTGACTGATACATAAAATATTTTTATCAGAAATCTGCACTCTTCATTAATAGATTCATTATACATAATATTAGTCTTAATTGACCATATGTTTTATAGTTACTTTAAAAAACTTTTTTGCAAATTTCATACAATATATTGTGATCGTATTTAGACCACCTCCATTATCTGCTCCCTCTTAATTCCCTCACCTGATTTTATGTACTCTGTCTTATATAGTATGGCCTATCAAGTCAAATTTGGGTCCTCAAATGCCCTTTGGTGTGGGTTAATCCACTGGAGCATGTTTAACATATCTAGCATTACAAGCTAAAAGAAAACTGACTCTCTCTCCCAGCAGCTATTGGTGGCCTATAGTTTCTCAGTTAAGATTACAGCTTCTTAGCCACTCCCCACTTCTATGCTGTGACTTTGTTTGGCTTGAGCTTATGTAGGTCTTGTGCATGCCATCATCATTGCTGTGAGTTCATATGAGTAATTTCCCAGTTATCTGGATGTATTAGTCAGGGTTCTCTAAAGAAACAGAAGCAGTAAAATGAATACACACACACACACACACACACACACACATATATATATATGTATATGTATATATATGGATTTATCAGATTAGCTCATAGGATGACATCCATGTAGTCCAACAATGGCTGCACCACACTGGAGAGGCTGAGAATCCTTAGTCACTCAGTCCACAAGACTGGATGTCTCAGTAGTCCCAATCTGAACTCACCAGAAAGAGAGAAGGCAAGCGGCAAAAAGGAAAGCACTCTTCTCTGCCATGGCCTTTTATATGGGCTGCCATCAGCAGGTAAAACCCACATTTAGGGTGTGTCTTCCAGCTTCAGATGATCCAATCAAGATCTCTCTCATTTCAATTAATCCCAGATCCAGTCAAGTTGACACCCAGGATTAGCCATCACAAGTCCATCCCTTTTCAACTTGAATGGATCAATTGCACTGGATAGCTTTAGTGTCAACTTGACACACCTGGCTTGAGGGAGCCTCAATTGGGGAATTGCCTTCATTGGACTGGCCTGTGGCCATGTCCCTGGGGCACCTTTTTGATTGTTGAGTGATGTAGGAGGGCACAGCCCGGTGTGGGTGGTGCCACTCGTGGGAAGGTGGGCTTGAGTTACAAAAGAAATCAGGCTGAGCAGGAGCCAGGGGGCAAGCCAGTAAACAGAGTTCCTCCATGGCCTGTGCTCCAAGTCCTGCCTCCAGGTACCTGCCTTGAGTTCCTACCTTGGACTCCCTGATGAACTGTGACCCGGGAGATGTAAGAGAAAATAAAGCCTTTCCTTCCCAAGTTGGTATTGGTCAGAGAATTTTTTCACAGCAATGAAGAAACAAACTAGGACACTGAAAAACTCTGTTATCTTGTGGTGATATGCCACCTCTGGCTAAGAGTCTTTCCATGACCTCCTTCACAATGATCCCCAAGTCTTGGGTGGCAGAGGCTTGATATCAAATCTTGCATAGTTCTTAAAGATATTTTCAGGGACAATTATACTGGCTCACATCATTAATCCCAGTACTTCGGAGGCAGAAGCAGGTGAATTTCTGTGAGATTGATTACAGCCTGGTCTACACAATGAGTTCCAGATCAGCTGGGACTAATGACTAAATAAAAGACATCTTCAATTTTTTCTCTTCCCACAATATGGAATGAGGAACAGCACATCAAACTTCAGCTCCTCTTTGTGGAATATATGTTCAGCAGCAGTAGTTTCCAGAATATTTTAACTCTGTGTCTTTAAACATATCCTATCCATGAAGAGACTATGAATTTCTATTAATAAGTTTTTTATGGTAAAGAGAATTATATATCTTCTGTCAGAATATCCTTATATGCTTTCAAATAAATAAAATATTTTAAAATCATATATATATATATACTCTCCCTAATCCCTAATGTTCAGAATTTTGTAGTAAGTGTTCTCATGGAAAAAACCCATGCCAAACAAATATTAATACCATTTTAAAGAGTATTTCAAGGAAATGTTTTATTCATTGTAATCATTGATATCAACTGTCAACTTGACAGGATCTAGAATCATCTAGGAGATAAGAATCTGGTCATAAAGTTGAGGGATATATTTTGATTAGGGGAACCTCTGGACATTCCTGGAACAGATGATCTAGATTAGTTTAGCTTCTGGTCAGTCCTGTGAGGGCTTTTCTAGATTTGAATAATTGAATTAAAAACCCTGGCAAACTGTGAATGGCCTCATTCCATAGCCTGGAGAGACTAAAAAGAAGGCAAGATAAGCAGAAACATTCATCATCACTCTCTGGTGCTATTTTGTAGAAGCAGTGTACCCATCTACATCTAGCTGCCTCTGCCATGCCTTCCCACCATGAAGTATTAGATCCTCAAAATATGAGCGAGAACAAAACCCTTCTTCCTTCCTTACATACTTTTGTCAGGTACTTTGTCACACTAAGGAGACAAGTAAGTAATGCAACACACCATGCAAAATGCATTCATTGGAGTAGTCAAGTGTTAGGTTTTCTAAAATTTGTACACATATACATTTTTCCATTTCAAGTAAAATGATTTTCATGTAGGCAACTCTTCACAAGTTAGTCTTTGTTTAGTGGAACCTTGTGGCTAGTTCCATTCCATCAATTGAGAACATATTTACCAGTAGTACTCCAAAGTAAGCTACTAAATCAGACATTGCAAAGGAATGTTGTTTACTATTACTCTCCAGGAGGGACATGGTCATGTAAAATTATATTTTGCACTGATGTACATGAGCTATGGAATGTGTGAATTTTGCGTAAATGACATGGGTGCTAACTTTTGCATATTATTTATTTATTTGTAACTGATTTAAATCACATAATCATGTGCCACTAGATGCTAGCCTTTTGGACACTGAGGTATAAAAGACAGAAGGTAGCCGGGTGTGATGGCTCACACCTGTAGTCCCAGCGTTCGGGAGGCAGAGGCACGTGAATCTCTGAGTTCACAGCCAGCCTGGTCTACATAGTGAGTTCCAGAATAGCTGGGGCTACAAGGAGACCCTGGCTCAAATTGAAAAACAAAACAAAACAAAAACAGAGAGGGAAGGAGAGAGAGAGAGAGAGAGAAAGAGAGAGAAAAGGCAGGTTGCTTTAAGTAACTGAAATTACTTTTTATCTTACTACATTATAACCTATTCTGGTTCAGGTGCTTAACTAATTTAATTTTAATTTAAGGTAACAGAATTGATAAAAATGAAATAATTACTTTGTAGCAACAGTTTCCTGGATAGAAAACAATTTCTTCCTAAATGTTAAATCAGAACAATCATGAAATGAAGGAAAGAGATCCAGAATTATATAGATATGAATAAAATGTATATAATTATGAATTCTTATACATATACCCCCCAAAATACCTCTTTGCATATATATATATATATATATACACTTGTATGTTCTTCTCTTACTAATCTGTCTGTTACATCTATGTATATACTTGTATGTGCTATCTATCTATCTATCTATCTATCTATCTATCTATCTATATACTTGTATGTGCTATATTTTCCATGTATACCCTTAAAATTATGAAACTGGAAATTTTAAAATGTATTTATATTTAGAATAAATATTACTATTCATGATTAGACATAGAAATCATAAAAATTAGAAACTAAAAACTGAGGGACATATTTCAGTAAGTGAATTGGTTACCTTATAAGCCTAAGGATGAGTTTGGTCCCCACAACACATGTAACAAAAGCAGGTACTTGAAATCCCAATACTGGACAGGATCTCTGCTGATGGGAGAGTTGATGGGGCTCTTGGCTACCCAGCCTTGCCTACATGGTGACTTTCAGGCAAGTAGGGACCCTGTCTCAAATAAATGGTACATGACACTTGAAGAACAATACCCAAAGCTGTTCTCTGACCTCCACAAGCACATGGGGACACACACACACAAACACACACACACACACACACACGAAAACTAGGAGATAATTGCTAAAATATTGTAAATTACAAAATATAAGTGATCTACCTCACAAAAGTAAGAAAATGCTAAGAGGGAGAGTAAAGGAATGTAATACAAAGTTAGTATTCATTTAACAGTTCTGAGCATGAGGATGAGTTCTTAGTACACAGCTGAAGCCTACATTTGAAAATCCTTTTAATCACAATAACTCTTTATAGAAAGATATCACCTCCAAAATTTCTTGCATGATGATTTTCTAAATTTTATTCTACTGTTACTGACACCTAAAGTTTTCTGTTCTCTCTGATTTAAACTTTTTCACAGCCTTTTCATTTTTCTTTTTCTTTAATCGTTCATTTTCCACATGAGCAGGACTACCATTATTTTCAGGCAACTTCTAATCCTTTTGTTACTAGGGTCTATGACTCTTATCCTATTGAAGGCCTCATTCACTGATTCTACGTATAATTGTCTCACATCGAGATGCGGAGATCTCTATTTGTCATCTGGATTAATGTTAAGTGATGAACACAAGTAGCCTTCTGTTTTCAGTACTTTTTATCATGCAGTTTTATTTTTAATAGCCAGGCAATAGACTTCAAATAATCTTCTTAATGTGATAGCTTTTCTTCTGCGCTAGCATAGATCACAGTTCTGTGCAAGAACTTACAGTTCACCTGCACTAATCTCTTCCTTCTCTATCATCCTCCCAAGATTCTCTATTCTATTGTTTTGGGGGAATAATTTCCCTATGCTCATTTAACCTACTTGAAGACTGAAGATTAGAGCCTCAATCTTTGTCACAGAGTTAGGCTAAAACCAGCCTCTGAATCCAGGTAAGTCAATTACACAACCTCACAGTATGTAAATCATTAAAACTACATGTGTCTAAGAGACAAATCTGAAAGCAGGTAATCAGAGAACATGTACTTAAAAAGAAAAAGTGATCAAAGCACATTCTAATTTCAGATGACAGTGAGGACCACATTTCTCAACAAATAACCTAGAATTGCTGAAAACATATTACCAATGTTTAACAAATAAATATGTTACTAAAGTCCAAAAGGAAACCCCAACAAAAACAGAATGTTCTTTAATGATCAGTCCTTTGAAAAGAGAGCACAGCAGAAGTAAATGCAATTTGCTATCTTTCATCAGTTGGTATCATATTAAGTTTTGAAATACACTTAAACTTATAGTAATATTAAAATATTTCCAGTTTTTACTTATTTGCTTTTTATATGTATGTGTGTTTTGCTTGCATGTTTGTAAGTGCACCACCTGTTTGAAAACTAGTGCATTGGAGGCCCTAGAACTGGAGCTTTGGAAAGCTATTAGTTGCAAGGTAGGTGCTGGTAAGTGAAGCTGGGTCCCCTGGAGGAGCAGCCAGTAATGTTCACGGCTGATCCATGTTGTTAGTGCCCCCAGTTTAATTGCTAACATCCTGATAATTGGCTTCATCAGTTCATACTTATATCAATATGTGAAAAATATAAGTATATAGATCTGTTTCTGGGTTATGTCTGAATAACTTGTATTTTTCATGTCAATTTATTACTTAATATTACATTAAGAACAATCTCTTCTCTTTCACAGTGCACGTTATCATAATATCTTTTTGGAAGTTAATCTGGAACACTTTAAAAAGCATTTTTTTAAATAATCTTGATATTTTTAAAAGTACTTAATAGTACTTTAATAGGCTAATTTCTAGTCTCTACGTTTCTTTGGTTGAATTTTATTATTATTATTACATTTGGGTAGTATATTTTTTAATCTCAGTAACAATATAATTGTCATGACACGAGCTTACCATTAAGAAGGGATATTTTTCAGGACAAAACATCATGTCAGTGAACCTAATGTTTTGTGCTGTTCAACTCAGGCACTTATATTAGTGAAAACTATTGCTGTTTTTCTTCTTTAATATTACTATTTTCCCTTTTAAATCATAAGTACCTGGTAGGGAGGATCTTTGGCACTCTATAATACATCTTTCATCAAAATATTATATCATTTTAGTAATCATATACAGATAATATTTGCTTTAATCAATGATGTATGTAATGATATGGTTCTTTTATTTTATAATTTCTTTTGTGTTTATTAATTGGAATTCTAATTTAAGGAAATGTCCTCTGTGATAGTTAATTTTGTCAGTTTTACTTAGTTGAGGATCACATAGGAGAATAGTTGAGTCTACTTCTGGATCTAATTATGGTGTCCAGAGATGGTTGGATAAAGAGGAATGTTATTAATCTCTCTCTCTCTCTCTCTCTCTCTCTCTCTCTCTCTCTCTCTCGTGCTTGCTCTCACTCTTGCTCTCGCTCTCTCCTTTCTCTCTTTTCTCTTTCCAAGCTCTTTCTTGATTTTGAAAATTTTTCAAGATATGAAGATAAGTGGCATAGACTGGCTTGCAACTCATAATTCTCCTGCCTTAACCTCCTGATTGCTAGGATCATAGGCATAATACAGCATACTGGACTGTGTGTAAATATGTTGATGGAGTCTACAAGCTGGGCATGGTGGCACATGCCTTTAGTCTCAGCACTTGGGAGGCAGAGAGAGGTGGATCTTTGTGAGTTCAAGGCCAGCCTGGTCTACAAAATGAGTTCCAGGCCAGCTGGGGCTACAGGGAGACCCTGTCTCAAAAACAACAACAACAACAAAAAATCGGGTTTTGCGACTAAGGTGGTGTAGTGAAAGGTGGTAGTTGCTCACTGCAGTTCTGTCCCTTGAGGGTCTATTTGGTGCTGGCATTATTTCTCACATCCTTGCTGCCATGGTATGACCTAATGTTCTTTGCCTTGCCCTCCTGGCAACAGTATACTGACTACTCTTAGACAAAAAAAAGAAGGAAGGAAGGAAGGAAGAAAGAAAGAAAGAAAGAAAGAAAGAAAGAAAGAAAGAAAGAAAGAAAGAAAGAGAAAGAAAGAAAGAAAAAAAAAAAGACAAAGAAAACACAACAAAAAATAAGAATCCATCGTTTTGAGGTGCTCTGAGATATTTTTTTGTCAGAATGATACAAAAGTAAATTATACAGTCTCTCTTTTAGCTCCTTTGCCTATATACCTTTGTGCATATTTTTGTATATATTATAAATTTGTTGGATTTTACTCTTCTATCAGTGATATAACATGAGGCTTTCATGGTTACACAAGGTTTGGTATTGAACATATATCTTTAACTTACTGAAAATCTGAACATCACCAGAGAATTTGGCCAACTACTGTTTTAGTTTTTTTGTTTTGTTTTGTTTTTGTTTTGTTTTTGTTTTTGCTTTTGTTTTTGTGTGTGTGTGTTGTGTTGTGTTTTATTTAGGGCTAGTGGAAACTGGTGAAAACTACCCTTCCAAAACAATGATAGTGACTTATTAAAAAATAATAAAAATTTCTAAAGCAAAATACTGAGTAATGAAACATAATAAACAACAAATGGACAACCAAATGGGGTTATTTATAAAATACAAAATCTCTTAGAATCAATAAACTCTTAAAAGTAACCAATGAACCAAAAGAATGAAAAAGATGAGAAGAATTTTCATTTCATTTAATATATAAACATAAAATGTAGGGGTCAGAAATAATTTTTAAAATTAAAGAATAAAATAAACAACAAAAAAGGACTGACTAGTCAGCATATCCTATATCTAAGAACAACTGGAAGATGTGTCAGCAGATATTACTCTTAATGAGCACATAGTAAATAATGAGATTAAAATATAAAGGTACTGTGATTAGAGAGCTGACTAAGTGGTTAAGAGTGAGCACTGACTGCTCTTGCAGAGAACCTGGTTTCAATTCCCAGCACCTACATGGTGGCTAACAACCATCTGTAACTCCAGTTCCAGGGGATCAAACACCTTTTTCTGACCTTAGGCATTCCATGACATGGGTGCACTTACATACATGCAGGCAATACATTCATACACATAAATTAGAGAGCTGACTAAGTGGTTAAGAGTGAGCACTGACTGCTCTTGCAGAGAACCTGGTTTCAATTCCCAGCACCTACATGGTGGCTAACAACCATCTGTAACTCCAGTTCCAGGGGATCAAACACCTTTTTCTGACCTTAGGCATTCCATGACATGGGTGCACTTACATACATGCAGGCAATACATTCATACACATAAAATAAAATAATAAATAAAAATATGAATGAGCATATAAGAAAATCAAATGAGAATAATGAAAAGGAGATTAAACAAATGCTGATAGGAGAGTTAAATATTCAGAATAAACTATAAATAAATGGATAAATTTATTGGGCAAAATGAATTTGACTTAAGTAAGGAGATACTTTAATTCAATGATTATACCAATAAAGGTAAAATAATTTTACAGTTAAGAAAATGGTCAGACTCTAAATCCTGAAAATATCTCAAAGTCAGGTAGAAATACACTTTCATTTTGTGGCAGGCACAAACACAACTATAAAGAATCAGATTTTAGAAAGGAATGCCTTAATCAGAAAGTTAATCAGAGAAGGTCTTGTCTTGGTAGATTTTCATGAGGAGGAATTGAAAAGAAGTTCTATGTTGGGTCAGGCAGTGGGTCAAACATCAGGAATCCAGGAGAATGAGTACAGCTTAACTAAATTTTGGTCAAGGCATTTTGTACATATTGGTCAGTAGGTACAAAAAGTTCAGCTAATCACTTGTGATGCAAAGAATGGCATGTAGAGGATATTATAAAATTGGAAGAGGAGAAGTAAAAATAATTTGTGTTTTAGGGCCCAAGTGAACAGTTCTGGTATTGTGAAATTACCTGATAATCACCTTTTAACTTAAAAGCTAGGAAATGAGAATATGTTGACACATTAGGAGTTGAAATCGTGCCTTTACCTTCAAAGGACTTCTCATCCAGCAGGAAGGATTACTTGAAGTCTTATATAATAGCTCCTGAAACATAAACAGAATTAATTTAATGTTTTTATTGCTCAAATGAGGGAAATCAATTCTATTCAGAAGTGAAACTCAGGCTATTTCCTGACTGGGGGAAATCTGAGTTGGTTCAATTGAATAAAGCTTTATTCTTTTCAATTTGTTTCAATGTATATGATCTTATTTGATAGTCACACAACCTAAGTTAGTAATTACAGGTTTTATTTTCCTTATTTTATAGTTGATGAAATGTGATGAATGATTGAATTAATTTTACAGGTTATAGTTTGATTGATTCTTACTATAATGAGGTATTCTCTGTTCCTCTGGATTATATTTCAAGTACAGTAAAGGTCAAAGGTATGCATGAAAGAGTATACTATACCCAGAGCTAAAAGGACTATTGTTAATGGGAAAGTGATAGTAAGGAAATATAGCAGGTAAAACAATCTGTATTACTAGTTCTAGGGTTTGGAATGAAATCTGGGAGGGTAGGTATGGAAAAAATGGGTTTCAGTTTTACACTGCACAGTAAAATTTGCACTTGTTGGTGGACAGCTGGAGACTCACAACAGTGTTTACTACTCACAAAATAACTTTTTTTTTTTCTCAAATATAGCAGCAAACCAATTCCTGTTTAAAATTTGTGAATTATTCACTCTGGCTGGTGGTGTTTCTTTTTGTTATGCCATTAATTTACATTTGAATAAGAATGTTCTTAATGTGAATTTCCAATGGCACTTGATTATAAATATACTCACAGTATTTATATTCTCTATATACATATGTCTATGATAATAATACTTGTAAATAATATAACAATCAATAACTTCAGACTGATACCAAATAGCTTAATATACTGATTTTCACTCAGTCCCAATGTTTAAAATAAATTTAGATTTTAGTTTAGTTTTTAAGAATTATTTATTTATTTGTTATTAATGTGTGTGTGTGTCTGTGTGTCTGTGTGCCTGTGTGAGTTTATGTGCACCATTTGAATGCAGGTGCCCACAAATTCCCCTGGAACTGGAATTACAAGTGATTGTAAGTCAAGTGATATGAGTGCTGAGAACTGAACCTGGATACTCTGGAAGAGCAGTGAACATTTTAATTGTTGAATAATATTCCCAATCCCTCAAATAATTATTTTAACAAACAATTATAAGGGCACACTCACTGACATACAACAAAATGCTATTGTATAGATTATTAATCTTTTAATTTCCTCTTTCACTTTTTATGAGAATTTTTAAGTTTTGTCCAACAACAGAATTGTTCCAGTAAGTGGTAATATACATTATTCAAGAGTGCTCTCAGGACTTTTCATCATTTACATGATTACACCTGATGGAAGCAAATGTGATTAATAATATTCAAGTCTGGACAATGTCATTAGATTAAAAAAAACTCCTTTTGAAAACTTAATCTTACAGATAATTCATTTTTGTTTATCAGAATATCTTCTATTCAAGAAGGTAGTTAGGTATAAATTAATCTTATTTTGATAAAGACAGACTCGTGATACAAAACAGAATGCTATATAAGAAATGTTTGATGGTATGTCCTTGATATTTTTAGCTAAACCTCATAGTCACAAAAGCTGCAGTCACTATAGTAAAGCCCAAAATAAAAATAAGAAATAAAATGGCTCAATAAAAATCCATAGTTTCACACATACAAAGACATTGAGGCAATGTATATAATGAGTTTAGTCATCACCTATGAAATACTAGAAGGATCTATATGGCTGAAATATCTAGAGAATGAAGTGATATCTTAATTTGCCAATGGTTTGTGACAAGCGCCCTGGCTGTCAAGGACAGAATATAAGCACTAAGAAATGCACATAAACGGGAAATTGCATGGTATGGTAAGCTGAAACTCTTGGCAATTATTTTCCTGCATAAGCCCCAGGCTTTTGCACATGAGGGAGGTAATGAAACCCAAATGGGAAAATAGAAAATTTTCTCTTTTTGTTCAGTGTTGCGATATTTTAAATAACCCAAACAAAATGTTTGTACCTATTATTTGAAATATGTGTCAACAAAGGTTTAATAAACAATGACCATATCCAAAGCTTACTACAGAGCAAATATCAAAAGGCATGCGATAGAAACTTTACTGTCTTCATAATGTATTGAAGGAGAGAAAGAGGGGTGGCATCATAGTGTTTGGCCTTGCAAGAATGAGGACGTGAATTTGATGTCAAGAACCCATGTAAACAAGTTTGATGTAGCTGTTTGCTTGTAATCTCAGTGCTGGAGATTTTGACACAGGCGGATCCCTCAGGCTCACTGGCTAGCATGCCTAGACAAATTACCAAGACTTAGGCCTGGTCTTTAGAAAGAAGATGGATGACTCCTGATGAATGGAACAGAGATTGAGCTTTGGCCTCCACCTGTATACACACACACATACATGATACATGTACCCACACACAAATGAATATACACATTATACAACATCAAGATAATAATTGAAATGGAATACATATAATACACATTCTTGCATTATTCAGATCCTCCTAGATCTTTAATAGTATAGGTTCCTCTCCTTGGCCCACCAATGCAATAGTGGCAGAAATGTTATGGGAGAATCCAATTGATTTTTTTTTTATTAGATTTAAGGTCTAATCAAGATGAAACTAATATTTTACACAGTTATTGGGGCAAAGAGTCTGTGACTATATAAGTCATAGGCTCTAGGGGATCTACCACTATTATTCTGCTAACCATAAATAATAATAAACTATCTCCTAAATAATTATTTTTATACCCATAGACTGCATCTCTCAGCTCTCATCAGAGAAGCTTCTATTGGCAGTAAATAAGGATTAACACAGAGACACACCAGGTCAACATGCAGAGAATTAGTGACTACAAAGTACTCAGCCCTAAATGGGATGTTTATATTATATCCCTCCTCCAAAGGCTTGAAGACTATTAGAGAAGTGGGAGGAGAAAGATCATGAGAACCAGAGAAACCAGATGACTACAGCAAAACAGGATTGTGTGGACGTGACAGGACAGTCACACACATGGAACCAAAATTGCTCTGACGATGCACATAAGACTTTAGCAAGCTCAAGACAGACAAAATCCCAGCATGGATGGAGAAGGGGGTCAGGATGTTCCACACCTATCTGAAAATCTCTTGACAATTGGTGGACACTAGGACAGGGAGAGTCAGGTCTGTATCCCCTGAAAGGCTACCCATGCTCCAGTAGATTCTTAATATCCTGTACTAAAATAATCTTCATTCTCTAAAGTCCACTCAGTAGCTGCATAGTGAGTGTCTTACCAGTATTGGTGAAGGAAACAATGTTACTTCTCTATTTATGATATGGTAACTTAATGGTAAATCTATGACACCAGGAGCTATGGCTTGTTGGTACGGCCCAACATCATGAGAAAGTATCATAACAAATCTTGATATTTCAAGAAAAGATCAAAATTTAAAATTCCAAGTTTCTTCAGTACTGAATATATCACTCTTAATTACAGACTTTAAAAAGTTGAAGCATTATCAGTCAAGGACCATCAAGATAGCTGTGTAAAGAGAAGAATCAATTTTTTTATAATTAATGTTGCATTTATTTTACTAAATTACTTCCAAAGTGGTACATATTTTCTGAAATGTATACTATAAAGTAAGATACGAATGTGCAGATTTAGGTTGAGAGGGGAAACATGAATATTACAAGAGCAATATAAATTTATTTCATTAATGTTGAAATGTCTTTGAGAATGGGAAATTACAAAAGTATTAACTATGTTTGGATATACTTATCACAATTTTATTGATGTGACACCAAATTGTCAACTTTTTTCAATACTGTGAACTTCAGCAGAGCATATTAAAGAATATTTAAGAAAATCACATATGGTCCAATATTTAATATATTGAATCTAAAATATTAATGTGTTTAAGTCTTAGTATGTCTTAAAGAAGTCTGACCCCACCAATATTTTCCTAACTTATTCTCACTGTGATATATAATATCACCTAGGGGTTACTTTAAATTAAGCTCAGAACCTAGATATTTTGCTCTTTTATTTATCTTTGAATCCAAAAGACCTGTATTTTTTGTTGACAAAATACCCAAATATGGAAAGATTCATTTGTGTTCTCTCCATCACTGATGCTAACACCTAAGTCAATATTATGAGCTTTTAAATGGCTTCCCTGACTTCATGCGTGTCCTCAACTTCCCCATTCTCCACATAGTAACCTAAAAACTTTTAAAGAAAAGATAGACTTATTGATGGCACCTTTATTTAAGAATCTACAATTCTCTTATTTCTGTTACTATTAGCTCCTTAATCCAACATAACAGATTCCTTGGCTACCTTTCTCATGTAATTTTCTGTCTTTATTCCGGGAGAATTTCTCTCATTCTGAAGAAAGTGACTCTACCATGGTTTCCAGGATTGAAGATTGTATCTAAAGATTAAAACAAACAAAAAGAGAAACAAAAAAACAAGAAGCTCTTGCCAGCACAAGTTGTAGCCCTGCCCCACAAAATTGGTAAGGAGGTGTCATGTGCACTAAATTGTCTAATCAAACTAAACTGCAGAAAGAGTGGTAGGGATTATCTAACATAAAGCTTCCTGCAGAGCTAAGAAATGAAGTTTTTCTTCTATTTTTAGACCAAGAGAACCACACATCTAAAGACACAGCCAGCATGCAGAGGGAAAGAGCTGAGGGAATTTCGGAGAACAGGGGAAAAGATTCTGTGCAGACAACGTATGACGTGTTATTGTCTTCCCCACTTTAGGGACCAGTACACGTCTTCCTTTTTTGTTGGTTTTTTTTTTGGTTTTGTTTTCAGTCTTTTTTTTTTTTGAGACAGGGTCTCCCTGTATCCCCAGCTGTCCTGGAACTCACTATGTAGACCAGGCTGGCCTTGAACTCACAGAGATCCACCTGCCTCTGCCTCCCAAGTGCTAGGATTAAAGGCATGCACCACCATGCCCTGCCCTTCTTCCTTGTTAAAATAATTCCAGGTAGATTTTGTGACCACAAATATCGAAATCAATGGACCTTAAACAGTGGGTTCTCAGGGCTCATTTATATTCTCAATGTTTTTATTGAATTATTTACAGAGCTTTTGCTTTATGAGTTTTTATCTTTCCAGGATGGAGAGATGATTAGGAGGACCTGCTCTTCCAGAGGTCCTGTCTTCAATTCATATCACCCAGCTCAGTGGCTCATACCATCTAAAACTCCAGCTCCAGGGACTCTAAAACCCTCTTCTGGACTCTGCTGGAACTTCTACACATGTGCACAAACCCATACACTAACACTTATATACATAGATGAAAAATAAGACTAAATCTTTAAACAGGTTTTAATCTTTCAATATGTCTACTAATCATTTTCAAAGACCATTAATAAATTCACTGTGCAAATATATATAAAATATAATTTTAAAATTATATTTTTAAGATAAAACATTAAGAGAAATAATGATTTTATTTGTATCATTGCACTATTTTGAACATTGTACTTCATCAGAGACAAATTTTCAAATCTGTTTATTTAAGGTATTGAAAAAAATGAACTCAATGGAGAAATCTGACCTCATCAGCATATGTGGTTCCAAAGAAGATATACAAATTATCAATAGGCGTATTGCAGGCAATTTAGTCACTAATCTTTAGAAAATGAAAATAAAAATTACAATGAGATACCACTTCACACCAGTTATACGGTCATTAAATTTCATAAAATGATAAATGCTCAGTAGGATATCTGTGAACTAGATTATGTGTAAGTTTTCTGTGGGATTGCAGAAGGGTGCAGACACTAAGCAGTATAGCAATTTCTCAAAAAATTAAAGTCTGAACAAGCATGGGACCCAGCAAAATATAGGAATGTAAGCCAACGCATTGTGATCAAGATGTTGAAGAGATATTAAGACTTACCTGTTCATTACAACTAGTCACAGCAGCTGTAATAAGGTAACCATGTAAATGTTTATAGGAAAATGATGAAATAATTAAAATGTTGTGTACATCAACTAAATGTTATTCAGTCTTAGAAGAAAAGCAAGTATGTGGAAAATATGGATGAAATTTGAGGACATTATACTGAGCAAAATAAGAGTATCATCTTAGAAAAAAATACTTCCTGACTTCCTGAAATATATAGGTAAGAAAATACAGAAACAAACACATAAAAACAATACAGAAACCAAGAACAAAATCTTGACTGAACCTCCCAGCCACTGAGACTGAAAAATAAATCACCATTTGAAGTTATATAGTCTGTGGTATTTTATTATTGCAGGGTTAGCTGAATAAGATGTTGTCTTACATATTCTGATGATGTGGTAAAACACCATGACCAAGGCAACTTACGGAAGGAAAATTTTATTTTGGTTTAGAGTTGTATAGAAATAAGAGTGCATCAGGCCAAGGAGGCACAGCAGGAGACAGCAGGAGCAGAAATCCAAGAGCGCACATCTCCAAGCACTCACAAGACACAGAAAAGTGAAACTGAAAGTGGAAATGATGTTTATGAACCCTCAAAGCCTGGCCCCACTCACATGCTTCCTCCAGTGTGGGAGACAGGCTTGAGCCTAGAGTAGAAGTCCTTATGACCACCTTACAGCAGCCTGAGGCAACAGCCCAGCGGCTGGAGCCACAAGGAAGCCTTTTGACAAATGCTCCAACAGGCAAATCATGAGACTGATACCTAGAGCTCTGCCACTTCCCACTCTCCATCCTCTAAATTCTAAACTGTCACTTCCAGGTAAAAAGTTGAGTAACAACAGCTTGGGTCACTTGACTTCCAGGAAATCAAAACCTCAATTAATTGAAACCTACTATGCTAATAAGGCATCTGGCCTAATATACTGTGATAAGACTCTAAGCCTGTTATGCTAATAAGGTATCCTACCCACTGTGCTGTGATTGAACCGCTACCCCTATATAAGCTTGTGCCTTTCTGCAATAAACCAGATCTGTGGCACTGAACCTGGTCTCCTGTGTCTGAATGTGGCTCTGCTGACACAGCCTCCTCACCAGCCCTAGGGTCTAGACTAGACAGAAGCGGTGGCCATCAGACACAGTGCCAGGCAAGCAGAGGGCAGAGCAGGAGAGAGACCACACTCCAGCAAGGCCACAGCTCCTAAACGTCCACAAACAGTGTTCCCAGACAAGGAAAAATAGTTCAAATACTTAGAGCCTCTGTTGGACATACATTCAAGCCACCACAGGATGCCCTTTCACCCCTCGATTATTTTCTTTAGGGAGGGAATTTCAATTTGCTCTCTTAAGTCCCTTCTTTATCCAATATATATTCCAACTGCTATGAGTTGCTAACTCAAATTATTGTTTTGATAGATGTTAATAAACTGATGCTAAATTATACTGACATGTGCAACAAAACTGAGATGTAGAAATAATGAATTTGGTCCAGGGGAAGAGTGGAAGGTATATTCTTCCATACAAATGTTGTAGGAAAAGGAGCATAGTCCTTGGATATTCAGACAATTTGCTTCTCCTGTGTATAGAAGAAACCTTTGCCTCAATGGTGGACAGAAGATACGATTTCCATTAATGTTACTATTCTGCTGATTATTCCTCAACTTTTAGTTATTTTAACAAGGAGTAATTGAATTAATCATATAGTATGAAAAAATATTGAAGCCACAGTCTAGCACTCATAGGATAGATCATGATTGTCACAAATTTCCAAGGATGCAAAGGACTCCATAACCTGACATAAATTACAACACCCACCTTAATGTTAATTCATTATGGCATATGTGTTCTTAACTATTCATCTGAGTAGAGAAAAAATGATGCCTAACACCATCCATTGATTAAAATAATATTCCAATTGAACTAGAAGTAAAACCATCCATATTATTTCTTTTATTTAGATAAAGCAAGGGAAAAAGCAAATTGCCACCCTGCCCTATCACATCCATCATGTAAAGCTTGTCAGGAAAAAATACTATTGTTAGTTCTACAGCATTCCACCTTTGCTACAAAGTATCATAGTAATTTTCCTCTCCATAAAAACAGTTGCCATTGGTCTTGACATACAAAATCATTTAGTAGAATTGATTTGATGTTGTCACTAAAAATATTCAGATAAAGCAGGTGTATTCCCCTGCCATCATCAAATTGTATTATGACTAATTTTTTCATGGATTCATGAAAGGGTGGGAAATCAGAATATACATACACACCAGCTCTAAATAATTCAAGCACCTTTAAAAAAATCTCATGTTTGCGAACAAACAGGTCAGTAACTCTTACACACTTTTTTCTTTGCTTTTCTTCATCAAATAAAACCAAGCTGGACATTAGAGTCACGTTTCATGAACAATGCATGAGAAATTAGCTCTACATCTTCTAGGAAGAACAGCAAAACTTCTTTATTGCATTTATTTTGTGCAGTTTAAAGTGACTCAGATATTTCAATAAAGCTGGTTTAGAAGATTGAAAATATACTTCAGTGGCAATAGCAGAATAAGGCACTAGTGTATGCCATTTCATAATTATGTGTTAAGATTTATATTTTACTGGTTTTGTCTTTTTCTTTCCTAAATTGGAAAGGATGCAGCAAATATTACTGTTGTAGAAGCAAAAGAGAAATAATTTGGCCTTTCTGGTGCTAACACATTAAGAAGGAATTAAGTACTAATGACATGAAAGGTTTTGTTTCCTTTTATAATCTCATGTTTAGAAGACCTATTTACATACCTCTGAAAAGCTTTATGTGTTTTTTAAATTTACATCAAAAATGAATGCATATTTTGAAAGAAAAAATGTAGGTAAATTGATTTCCTATTGGACATTAGGATAATTTTTAGACATAATGTGCTGTATAATACAAAAATATTCCTTCATTTTACAATTAAATAATTATGTGTAGAGTGATAAATGTGCTTGTTACTAGCCATGGCAGACTTGAATTCTCTGACCTTATCAAGTTTGAATACTTGGAAACTTTACCCTGTTTTCTCTTACTGGAATCCAGGTGATACGTTCAAAGTGCTTTGTTTTTCTTTCGAAAATAAATAATGATAATGATAATTCACATAATTATTATAAATTATAAGAACTTAGTCAAAGTACACATAAATACATATAGAATCTAGCTCTCATAGTTCTGGAGAATACTGTGCAAGCTGGTAAGGGAGAAAATCAGTCAATGGTCCAACCCATTCCTAAAGCCAAATAAACATAAAGACTGGCACAGCAAACTACCTCTATTTGTGCCATAATGGCACTATTATCTGGGTGTTAATCAACAGTTGTCTGAATAGACTTAAAGCCCTCTCAGTGGGAGTGAACTCATGGATGGCACTGTAATTATAGCCAAATATATATGGCTGGAGAAGTCATAGATCCTAGAGAAAAACTCTATCTCTGTCATATCTCTAGACAAGTGAAATTTCTTACAATATACTAAATATGGATCCTAATATTTACAGACAATTATACGATATACCATTCATCAAAGAAACTTCTTTTTGTAACAGATGGAGTCTACTGCAGAGTTCCACAACTGGTAACATACAGAGAATATACATATGAGAGATGTGCAGCCCTAGGTAACATATCTAGAGTGAAATGTCTACACCTATAGATCATGGAATATAGTGGGGAGAATACTTGTGCATCCTTTTTCTTTCACCAACAAAGCTTCCTCAGAAAATGGCTAAGTTTTAGAGAACATGAGACTACAGAGGGTGTGTCCTTGGATAAGACTCTTATATTAAACCACCCCATGGCTCAGGCTCAGGAGCCATTGTGGAAGAGGATAGCGAAAAGATTGTAGAGCCAATGCTGGTCCATGAACATAGGGAAACAGAGACTTTCAGGCCACTGGAAACTTGCTCATGTGAACTTGTGGCAATAGTGGCTTTGAGCACAAGACCCCTGACAACTCAATCAGATGAGGGCCCAGCATGGTGCAAGGAAAAGGGTGTTGGGCTGGCCGTAACCTGAGAACTGTTAGAGACTGATTGCTCCTGGGAGAGGGTAGAGTAGACCTTCCTTAAGTCTCTAGATAGATTTAATAGACTTTAGTGGATGAACTTACACCGAAGGACATCTGGGTAAAATGCTTGACCAGATGAGATTTAACATCTGAACATGTATGGCAGAATACATGGCATGGTGTGGGGGCAGGTTATGGGGGTATGGATGGGGGAGGAGGTCTTAATTTAATTAAGAACTGTTGTATGAAATGCACAAAAACGCTATAGAATATGTTTAAAAAGAAAGGAAAAAAGGATTACTACTTATAAAGAAATAATGATATTTTGGAATGCTAAACATTACATATTTTTCATTTTCTTTTGTCAATGTATATTTGTATTAAATTTATGTGTATTTCATATAAAACTACTTAATCATCTTTAGATTCCCATGTCCTATCCGCACACCCTCATAAGCTTCCCCACTGGATTTCATGCATTATGTCACATATGTTAAGGATTATCAAGTCAAGTTTGTGCACCTAGATGTCCCTCAGTGCAAGTTCATGCACTGGAGTCCAGTCAGCCTATCTAGAGTTTCTTCCCTAAGGAACATCAGCTCCCCCTCACCCAGCAGTAACCATTGCCAATAGTTCTTTGGCATACATATTTTGAAATGTGTGATTATTCATGTTAGATCTTGTGTAATTATTTTCTTTTTTTAGTTTAATTTTTTGACAATTCTATACATGTATGAATATATAGGAAACATAGTCACTTAATTACCTTATCACCCTTCCTCACCTACAGATAGCTTACTTTACAAATAGTCCCTGTCCCTAGTTTCATGTCTTATTCTTTTGTGCAGATCTACTGTAATGACATATTTCTCAGGACAACTGATAAATTTTCACTTTTTCAATTCTTTCTTTAGACCAAACATTTAAAAATAATATGTACTCTCCATTGTTATATTAACTTAACTTGAACAGAAACCTAAAAAGAAAATAAAATAAACAATTGCTCTTTCATTGACTTTATTAGTTAGTCTCGTGTAGGCTGTCATCAATCTCAGTATGTAGCAGTCGATGACTTCAAACTCCCAATCTCTCTGCCTCTGCCTCCCAAATCCTGGGAATACAGGTGTATGCCATCACACTGAGTCAACACATGATTTTTTAAATGTTGAGTTTTTTTCATATGAAACATTCAAGTTTTTTGAAATATACTTAGTTTGTGAGAACTGCATGCTAACATGCCACATAATGTATCCTGTTACTGATTACAGATAGTCTCCTGACTATTGTAAGACAACCAATCAGGGTGATTCTGCTGTAAAGATATTTACTAGGAATTCTTAATTTAATTCCAGCACTGATTTCAAACCAACACCAGAAATTAAGCAGAGTTCCACAAAGCTATTGATAATACCCAGAAATAGCTTAAGGTGGTAAGAAAGACACATTCAGTAACGCATCACTTGCATGGATTGTACTGTTTTAAAAAAGTGCTTATCAGTTCTCTAGTATATAGATCATATACAAATATCTGTCACCATGAGGTAGAACATAAAACATAACTTTGAAAATAAAGTCTATATTTTAAGTAGAAATATTAATTGAATATGGGGTTCCAAGGCAGGAGAATTAGCACGATGGAGGTTAAATTCCATTTGTATGAGTTTGAAATAGAATGAAATAGAGAGAGAATATTAGAAAATATCTAAAGTATATGAATGTGTTGTTCTACTGGCATTTCAGACCTACACTCAAATAAGAAACTGGCACAAAAATCTGTTAATTAGTACAATTTATGTAAGGGTTTCCTCAAAAAATATAATTGACATTTCATATTTTAAAATAATTATTGGCTATTCCAACGTGATCTCAATCCTAAGATTCTTATAAAACAGACTGATCTATCTTTAGCATTTTTGTCTTACTATCTGAAAACAGCTTAGTGCAACAACAAAAATCACCATGTAGGATCACATGGCATTAAGCCACAGAGGGATTCTGTTTGCTTTCAATGAAATAATCTATTATTCTGGGTGTGTATTGTCCCCCTGAATTTCAGTGCTTTTGACTACACCAGTGTCTGTGGTCCTTTAAGATTATCACTAATTTCCAGATAACATTGATTTCATTTTATCAGAAAGATGATAGATTTCAAGCCAACGAGACTTATTTCGTCTATCATATCTGCCATCAGCCAGAACAGACAGCTTGAAAAAATTATTCAGAGCCCTATGAAATCAGTCGTGTTTTACTCCTGCCAGAATATATCTTTAGCTCCTGTATTAAATGCATCCTTTCCTATGATTACTCTCATAAGTAGGAAAAATGAGCTTAGGCATGAAGGAACTTGGAGAACTTCATCTCTCTAAAACCTCTGATGATGCAATTGTGAAATATTTTTTTCCTGCTAGGATGCTTTGGACTTTCTTAGTTTAATTCTCAAAGCAAGAGAGTTTTCAGCAGGGAAAGAGCAATTGTCCCATTGAGTTGTAAGCTTCAGTTGCAATCTGTTGCAGTTGCAATCTACTGCAGTTACAATCTACTGTGGTTGCAATCTACTGAGAGTTATTACTCATGCTACTGCATCAGCTAGAAAAAGACAAGGCTATCCTGAGGCTGAAGTGATTGATACTGTCTCCTGAGAGGAAGTGTGGCTGCAGTCACCATGTTCTAGAACCAAGATGATTCTCCAAAGGGCCTCAGAGGTTTTCTATAGCTAGTATAAACAGGGAATTTTTTTTAAAGTAACAATTTCAATTCAACACTCACATGTGTCAGAACAGAAAGCTTAGATCTATGTACCAAGTGCTACTCATGTTTTCTGAGTGTAAATGGATATAGGAAATCTTACTGTATTCTCATGACAAGAAATAAAAATGTAAGAGATTTGTATAATTTAATTCATTGTTTTTAATTTATAGATAATATAGGGTAAGTGGTGTGTGGGTGTATACAATAACTCATCCTCTACTTTTTATAGCCTTTTTTAAATATTAGACTTTCTTACATGAGTACTATATTTGCATAATATATACACCTCCAACTCATCCTACTTCCCCTTCCATTCCCCCTCAATTTCTTTTTCCTCTCAGATAATGCTTTCATTCATTCTCTGAGAATTTCACATAATCTATTTTTGATCATATTAAATCCCTCCCCCCATTTCCTGCCAGATCCACCCCTACTCCCTTACCCACCCTCACTTCATTTTCTCTATTACTTTTTAAGTACTAGTGAGTTTAATTTGTGTTCTATGCCCAAATGCTCTTGGATATGGCTGAATTCCCTAGAGCCTGGTCAACCTATCTTGTAGATCACTGTTAAAGAAAACTAACTTTTCTCCTCTCAACATCCATCAATTGTCTATAGTTATTCAGCTAGGACTGGGGCTTGTTGCCAACCTCTCCAATTCATGCTTATATTTTGTCTGGCTTGAATTTACAAAAGGCTTGTGCATACTTTCAGAGGAATAGGTGGTGTCCTTAGAAAACACAGTTTTCTTATATTCATACATCACCCCCAGTTCCTAAAATCTTCCCACCCCTTTTCCCCAGAGATTATTTATCCTTCATGGAGAATATGTGATGTGTCGAATTTATGGCCAAGCACTCCAGAGCCAGTTATTTTCTGTAGGATGACCAGTTTTGGGTCTATGTATTAACTGTCATCTGCTATAAGTAGAAACTTCTCAGGAGAGAGCTAAGAGATGAGTCTATGTGTATAACAATAAGCCATTATAGTCAGTTTAATATTTTGTCCATTTAGCACAGTAATAGTAGTAAATTCTTCCTTATGGCCTGTGACATGTGTACCCAGAGGTTTCTAGGTCTGATATCAGCAACCAAGTATGGCCTCCATTTTGTGATGCAAGTCTTAAATCCAATCAGAATGTCATTGGTTACTCCCATAACATTTGTGCCACTATTGGACCAGTAGGTATATTTTGTCAAGCTGGTGGTTACTGTAGTTTGCAGGGTTCACAACTCGGTAAGGTAGGTGATTACTTTTTCTTCCAGTAGTATGTATAGCAACTATTCATACTATGAAAGTTGGGAAGTAGAAATGAAGCTTCAAGGTGAGTACCAGCTTGATTTCTCCATGTTTATTCTATGAATCACGAACATAATTTCTTTGGCTATAGGGTGCAACTGTCAAGTTCTGAAGATAACCAAGAACAATAAAAGTAGCCAGTATTGTTTGAGACATTTATTGGACCTTCCTGAGAACAACTTTAAAAGAACGTGTACATTTAATGTTTGGAGCTTTTTAAAATATTTTATTTATTATTTTTATTTTATGTGTATAAGTGTATTGCCTACATGTATGTGAGTGCACCTGTGTCATGCAATACCACACAGAGGTCAGAAGAAGGCTTTGGATTCCCCTGGAACTGGAGTTAAGGACGGTCATAGCCACCATGTAGGTGCTGGGAATTGAACCCAGGTCCTCTGCAAGAGCAGTCAGTGCTCTTAACTGCTGATCCACCTCTCCAGCCCCAGTATTGGGCTTTTTATTTGAAAGCCTGTGGTATCTGATAGAGGCATTGTCCCTCATTTATAGGGTAACTATATATGTGCATATTTTGAGAAGTTTCTATAGTAGTAGGTTTCCATATCACTTTTTCAATGTGAAGCAACTGGAGAGTCCCTGGTGAGGAGCAAGTTGGTGTCTAGAAAATCCCAAAGGAAGTTATGAGGGGTATAGGAATAGGTAGTGGTGCCTGGAAAATGGAAGTTGTGGTCATATGGGTTAATGTCAAAGGGTGCAAGCAGACTATGTGCGTCACTGGGCCACTTAGTGTACTTGAACAGCACTTGATGAGATTGGACTGGGGTCTGGTGAATTGCAAAGGAAAGGAGAGTACCAGAAGGAGGTGGTAGCAATCCCTGTAAGAGACAGTGTTAGAGCTTTAGGGTGATGAGAGGTGGATCCAGGCAGCCTACCTATTTCTCCAGGCCACACGGTCAAGTCCTTGTCCTTTTCTTTGGTTATTATTATTACATATAAACACACATATATAAATACATACATACATTTATACACAAGCATATATATTACATTAAGATCATTTAGTTGTGCTCCTGTGTACATTTCCTTAGGGCTATTCACTTGGGATTAGATATCCTGTCAGGGGGCTTGTCCCTGGAGAAAACTAAATCTTCCTACCTCAGCATCCATTGCTTGGCTCTATCTCCTGAATTAGAAGTGGGACTTCTTGAAATTCCCCCCATTCCCACTGACATGTCAACTGTCATTGTCATTATGCAGGTCTTATTAGGCAACCATACTGTGGAGAATTAATGGATCTAGGTCCCCTGACATGTTTAGAACACACTATCTAGCAGAAGGCATTCTATTTGTCTGGCCCTTAAAATCTTTCTGCCCCTTCTCTCCTATATTTCCTAATCCTTAGGTGCAGGTGATACATTGTAGATGTATCAATTGGAGCTAGTCATCACATAATCACTTACTCTCTGCATTTTAATCAGTTGTGCGACTTTGTAAGTTTCAGTCTAATGCAAAATGAATCCTCTTTGATGAGTGGTGAGAACTACACTTATCCATCAATAATAGTTTTCATGGTTTAAATTCATTAGTCAGGTTGAGACAACTTGGAAATAAGGATCCACAACTGCATCATTTCATCCATCAGATTAGCCTTCTGCCATATCTGTGAGGCATTTTCTTGATTGTTGAGATATATAGGAAAACCCATCCCACTGTGAGTGGAGCTGTTGATGGCAGATTGTTCTACTTCATATAACAAAAGAGACTGAGCACTAGCCAGAGGAGCAAAACAGTAAGCATTCTTTCTTGGTCTTTGCTTCAATTTCTGCCTCCAGTTTCCTGTCTTGAGTTCCTGTCCTGGCTTCCCTCAATGCTGAACTCTTGTTGAGACATGTAAGCCAAATAAACCCTTTCCTGACCATAGTGACTATCACAGCACTAGAAAGCTAACTAGAACTAAAGGACAAGTATTTAGAATACACTATGAAATCTGTTTAAGAAACTGGCAATAGTAAGTTCTTCTCTAGGATCTATGACCTTCCTAACCATGAGTACATGGCTGTGTTTATACTATCAAGCATGGGTTCTCTTTTCTTGAGTGGACCATAGTTCTATTAGACAACTGTTTGTTACCCCTGAGGAAAAAAAGTGTCATTATTGTACAAATAGCAATATTTTGCCAGGTCAGTTATTGTTGTGCATCATACGCTTTACAGATAGATTGCTTTTTTCCCCTTTGGTAGCTTTCAAAGCACCTTCTGATACTTTGAGACCTAGTCAGGGAGGAGACCTGCAGGTGTGTTCAAACTCAATATCTCCAAACTTGTTTATGAATCAGGCAGTATCTTCTGCAATAGGATTTTACCTTCGGGTTCTGGGAGGCAACCAAGGACTATGATAATCACTTACATTCTTTTAGGAGTCTCTTGGGCTACCTTTACCAATAACTTGAAATGAGATATCTCATGTCTGACACTGTGATTTTTATTAGATATCCTTCAGCTATACACACA
>NW_008352267.1:7605104-7616978 GCF_000622305.1 Nannospalax galili
TATTTTAAGTAACCTTATAAAATGGTATTTTCCCTATGGTGTTTCAGAAAACCTAAGTATTATTTATATCTCCATCCCCCCTTTCACCCTGTATTACTCTCCCTTTCCTCTCCACAGTTAAAGTTTCCCTGTTTTTCCAATTTCCCCTTGATAAAGCCTGTGCCTTACTATCTCTGTCTCCTGAGCACTCTTACCCTCATGATCCATTTCTGCTTTCTTGGATCCTGTGCTCGATAGCTTTAGTGTCAACTTGACACACCTGGGTTGAGGGAGCCTCAAGATCCTGAAGTTACTTCAGGATATATATTCACATCTAAAGATTCCAGGCTAAGATCCATAAATGAGAGAGAACATGTGGTATTTGTTCTACTGGCTCTGGTTTACCCGATTCTGCTTAATGTTTTTCAGTTCCATCCATTTACCTGCAAGTATTATAATTTTGTCTGTTTTACAACTGAATAGAAATCCATTGTGTATATGTACCGCATTTTCATTATCCATTCATTATTTGAGGCATATTTAAGTTATTTACATTTCTTAGCTATTATGAAAATAACAGCAATAAACCATGGCTGAACAAGTATCTCTGTAGTAGACTATTGAATCTTTCAAGTATATGCAAAGGAGTCGTGTAGCTGGGTCATATGGTAGATCACTTTTAAGTTTTGTGAGGCCTCTCCACACTGATTTCCTTAGTGGCTCTCCCATTTTACAATCCCATCAGCAGTAACTGAAGGTTCCCCCTTTTCCACATCCTTACCATAATTTGTAGTTGTTTTCTTGATCTAGGTCAATCTGAATGTAGCAAGATGAAATCTTAAGGTAATTTTATTTTGCATTTCCCATTTTTGCTAAGGATGTTGTAGGACTTTTAAGACATTTCTTAGTCATTTTTATTTTTTCTTTTGAGCTCCATCTGTTCAGATGCACAGCCCATTTCTTTAACACAGATTAATCCCAACTCACTAATAGTAGATGATTTCAATATCCCACTTTCTACAATAAACACTTAGCTGTATAAAAATAGGGAAACATTGAATTAAGTGATATTATGCATCAAATGAACCTAATAAACATCTACAGAATAGTCTGCTGAATACCTAAGGGTACACATTCTATTCAGTAGCCCATGGAAGCATCTCTAAAATAGAACATATACTGTGACACAAAAAAATTCTCAAGGAATACAGGAATAAAAGTGATGTAATTACAATGAAATAAAGCTTAACATCAACAGCAAGAGAATTTCCTGTAAATACATGAGCTTATTGAGATTAAACAACACACAAATGAATGATAAATAGGTCATGGGGAAATGGAAACAATGGGGTATAAAAGGTTAAACTGGGTGTGGGATGAGACTGTAAGGCAGAAGATGTAGTAAGGGGAGGAATAAATAACACTAAAGGACTATTAAAAAGTAATATGAAAACCTGCTACTGTAGAAGCTTCTTAAAATATATGCAGATACGTTTTTAAAAGAATTTAAATATAGATACCTTTAATGGAGGGACAATGTCACTATCAGACACCAGAAATTGGCAAATTAAAAGTCCAAAGCCACATCAGCCCTACCAGGCACCATAAGCTAGCAAAGAAAAGTCCAATGCCAGGAATGGGCTCGTCTTTTGAAGCTGTTGACCAGGGGTGCCATAGACTCCCAAACACGCTGGCATTTGCCCCGATCTTGATCACCCACCAGAGCTTCATATTAAGACCCAATTGCTGAAGACACTATATGAAGGAAATGTATAGCAAATGATAAAGCAAGCTGGTGCTGACTTCACAGCTTCATCCCTACTGCTTAGCTTTCAGAGTTTTGTTACCCAGGGGTTTTGGTTCCTCCAAGGGGCAGGGCCTGCTGTGGAGAATGCACAGCAGCTTGGTGTACTCAAGGACAGAATGCCCTGGCACTTATGGACCTGGGGCGAGACCGCTGGCCCCCAAAGTGGGGATGAAAGCTAGTGGTTACTATGCACGTGTTGTGGGAGCAATCTGATATGGCAGGCTCTTAGCTGTGAACAGAGCTGCGCGGCACAAGGCTGAGCAGCATGGAGCTAGGCACTGTGTGCTCCTTACTTTGTAAGTCACTTCCACCCCAACGATAATAATAAATAATAATAAATGCACTTAAAAATATGTTATATGGTTTCCCTGATAGTGCAAGCGACCCAGAGAGAACTCTGGCAACAAAACTGGTGTAGTCTGGCCCAGATAAAAGAACCACAGCCTTGAGGATGTGGGTCTGGGAAGGCAGTGCTGTTCCCACTGCCTCTGTGGTAGGTCAGCTGGCTCTGATTCCCAAATGCAGGAGCAGCTGCCAAGAACACAAGGGGGAAGGCAAGCAAACCCCATATGCTTAATGGGGTTAGTGATAGTCACATGGGTTATACAATGGATTATAAAATCTGTAACTAAAAAGAGGCCAGCCACGCTTCTGTGTGGGCCACAGCTATGTTTTAAATGTGGGGATATGTTGCAGTATGTGCAGAATGTGAAGATTTGTTAAAGGTTATTCAGAGGCTAGAAAAATATTTAACCCCAAACGGAACACCCAGAGAGGGCACATGGTCACTCTGCATAATAAAAGATGTGCCCCAGGCAGGGGAAGCTGAAAAGGCTAGGGAAGTCCTGGCAAAGCCAGTTGCAGAGCTTGACACTTTAACTTGTGTAAGGTCAAAGAGCTCAGGGGAAGAGACAGATAATAGTAAAAAGGAAAGTGACATAAAAATAAAAGTAGCTAAAGCTTCCCCTCATATTCAACCATTAATGCAAAAGGGAAAAAGCTAACAGTGCTGTAGCTGGGAAATATTCCATACCAGAACTGTTGAAACTAGGAAAAACTTACAAGCAATCAATCAGAGAGCCCCTAGCCACGTGGCTTGTGAAAGTGGGACATGGGAGCAAATGATGTCAGTGTAAATCTTTTCCTTCAGAAGCTTCACAGCTGAGTTATATAACCACCCATCCATCCTTGTGATATAGGCTGTTCAACCTAAGCCAATGCAGGGGGCAGCTGTCCTTAATGGGATGGCTAGTTCAAGGCATTAAAGTACCTGGTCATCGCCAAGGGAGACTAACATGATTAGTAGGGGCTGCAGGACTGTAAAAGAGGGGCAGGCATTACTGAGAGAACTAGGTATGAGAAAAGCAATGTATGATGTCCAGTTCACTGGGCCAGAAAAGACTGTTCACCAGAGATGTGAAGGAAAGTTTAATTCAACTGGGATTTCAAGAATGGTATGGGGCTTTAATGGTTTTACTAAGCCCTTTAATGGGACAGGATCTTTGTAAAGTGAGACAGCCTTTGGCAAATCTAAATGATTCTGACCAGCGTGTAGAACATGTCTGTAAAATAACAGAACACCATGTAAGAGATATAAAAAAGACCAGACTAAAGAAATATTCCACTTCATTCTGACCAGCATGTAGAACGTGTCTGTAAAATAACAAAACATCCTATAAGAGATATAAAAAAAGAGCAGACTAAAGAAATGGTCCACTAGGATTACTCAAAGACAAATGTGGCAAGACTTATGTCAAGCCCAAATTCCCAGAGAAAAAAATTATGGAAAACCAAATTCAGTACTAAGGCATTTCTGTAAGGCTTTAAAACCAGAAGAACAGTTTACAAAAGACATTCAAAGGATAAAAACTATCCCAGGGGTGGTTAAGAATCCCCAAGGATAAGATGCATTTCTCTTCTGATAATGGCTATTCTAGGGGTGGAAGCAGGTTTTCCCACCAAGTTCTCCCTCAGCAGCCAGGTGTGGTCAATGGGGAAATGACAAATATAGCTACAGTCAGGAGGCAGACCCAGGGCATGCCTGACTCAAGGAATCAACAAGTGCAGAAGGGAGAGGAGAAACCCCCTGCCTCCTTAGCCCAGTGCAGGGTCAGGCAACTGGAGCCAAAACCTGTAAGAGTATCAAGAATAAAAGAATACAAAGAGATTCTATGTAAAATCCCCCAAGTGAGAAATGACTCCCAAGGGATAACTAAAAATGATAAAGCGCTAACCAAATTAATGCCTTGTACCCATGCTATGGTACCTAACAAGGCGCTATGGAGAAAACAGTTAATCCATGCTATGTGAGACCTTGTCCATGATTGATTTAATATATAATGTTAACCTTCCTTCGAGTGTCTTGCAGATGTAAAACTGATTTGAAAGATACCTCAAGAAGCAAAGGCCAGCTATAGCTGTAAGATTCTTGGGAGTTTATGGTTGGGGTAAGAGAAGACAGAGATACCCAAACTATACAACTGTTAAGAAAATCTATAGTACAAGGGATTGGTTGCTCTGCCATCATGAACTGTTGGTCAGAGAGATCCTAGAGGTCCTCAAATTCACCAAGGACATTGCCATTAATGTTGGTTGTACAGTAGAAAGTTAGGTTAGGCCATGTTGATGAAGATACTAGACATTGTGAGAAATGGGAAAGAAGAGGAGATGAAGCTGAGACTAAGCCCAAAAAAAGAAAAAACAAAATGCCTCTGGATGGATGAGGTTCATATTGCCAGAAGGTGCTTTGCAGATGGTTGGTAAAGAAAGGATCCCCTATGATTCTACTCAACAATGGTCATCATGTGCTGCACACTATGGACATTCCAAACAATGCCTGCAAGTACAATAATGGATTGACCAACATACATAAAACTGACAAATTCCTAATTGGATAAGGCCCACTCTTAGGGGTGGAACACACACCTAGTGCTGTAGACCAGGCCAACCCCTTGTGTCAAAAAAGGCTACAGGCCCTAGTGGGGAAGCCATCACAAGTCTACTATTTGATGAATATAGCACACCTACTGGGATATCTTCTAGGCATTTGTATTTACATTCATGTTTGTTTAAATGTGTCTACTGCAGATAATGGGGAGACCCAAGAAGTCACTATCTCACCACCATACGAGATTGCCCTACATCTGTCACCCCCTCCAAGGCTCAGGGACCTTAGCAGAAGATTGGCAGAAAGATTGTAAGAGTGGAGGAAAGGGGTAGAGTGTGTTTTTCAGGGGGTCTGGTTCCTCCAAGGGGTGGGGCCTGCTGCAGAGAAATGATGGGGTAGAGTTAACCATAAAAGGAGGGGCTTGTGGCACTATCTTTGGACAGGAGCCATGACTGCCAGGAATGACTGGTGGCGGGTGTGGGGAATGTACAGCAGCCAGGCATAGTTAAGGACAGAATGGCCTGGCACTTATGGACCTGGGGAGAGACCACTGGCCCCTGAGGCATGGGTGAAAGCTAGAAGTGACCATGGGCATACTACTGGAGTGATCTGATATGGTGGGCTCTGAGCCATGGCCCAGAGCTGTGCAGTTAGGCACTGGGTGCTTATTTCTTTGTAAGTCACTCCCCCACAATAATAATAAATTCACATAAAGATATGTTATATGGTTTGCCTGATAGTGCAAGAGACCCAGAGTGAACTCTGGCAATAAGAGTGCTGGAAGGTGTTATCTATGCTACCAGAAGAAAAAAATTGCTATCAAACATATACAGCTGTGAACCTTGAAGATTCAGTAACTGGTCTAGCAAGATATGCCCACTAGTGCAACGGTGGCATGAATACTATGGAGGTAACAAACCACTTTTGGATTATATTTAAGATCCATTTTATAGGATGGAGACCATACCTAATATTGATATCAGGCTGAGGAACCTGAGGGTAGATAGGTCACAGGTCATATGGGAGAACCTAATACTATAATTCTAGTAAATAGATATAGTATTATACTGATATACACATAGATTAATGCCACTTAGCTCTCTCCAGAGAAGCTTCCTTATGCAGCAACTGGAGATTAAAACAGAGAACTACAGCTGGCCAATGCATAGAGAAAAGGAGGCTACAGACTGTTTACCCCTGAAATAGGACACCTATATCAAACTTCTGCCTCCAGAGGACACAAAGGTGAGTGGGTTGGGAAGGGGGTAGACCTAGGAAGAGTAGGGGTGGGAACTGAACACAACATGAAATTTTCAAGGACTCAATAAAAAATATTTTTTAAATCATTTAATTGAAAACAGACATTCAAATCCTATGGAATGGTGAAAAAGTATTCACTTTCTCAACAGTTTGATATGCAATAGAAATAAAATATTCTTTTATTCTTGAGGAATTATCAATGGCAAATGAAATATATATTGTTGAAAGATCCTTGAAGCTGTTCTGTACTTTATATCAAAATGTATCTCAGAATTATAACATATTCTTATTGAGCATATTTCAATGTGAAACATTTATCATTTATTATGATATCACACATTGGTCAAAATTTTCCATTTGAAAATTCAGAGGGAACGTATTTTTTAAAAATGTTATGTTTAGCTAGGCATGGTGGCATAAGCCTTTAATCCCAGCACTTGGGAGGCAGAGGCAGTTGGATTTCTTTGAGTTCAAAGCCACCTGGTCTACATAGTGAGTTCCAGGACACCTGGGGCTACAGGGAGACCCTGCTTCAAAAGACCAAAATAAAATAAAAAAAAAGCTATGTTTAGAAGGATGTATTGCAGTATTTTTGAGAACTCATATGGCATGAACAAATTCTATAATACATCACAAACATTCTGTATGAGATTTCTAATAATATTAAGTTTAATGATCATATAGATTCAAATATATTTGTTTATATATATATATATATATATATATGTGAGAGAGACAGTCCTTAACCTATTGACTTGTGATTTTTTAACTTCACTATGTTGCAAAAGATATACACATTTATCAGAAATGTAGTTCGAAATTTGAATTTTTAACCGTCCCTGAACTGGCAATATATGAAAATCTTATTGGTAGCAGCAGAGATTCACAGATGATGGTCAACAACCTGTTAAGAACCATGACCAAGTTAGATGCTTTATAGTATCATGTGTGGCTAAGCTATGATATCTAGGACTTATTTATTTTAAAAGCATTATTTTGGGGGGAGCTGAGGACCAAACCCAGGGCCTTGCATTTGCTAGGCAAGCATTCTACCGCTGAGCTAAATCCCCAACCCCTAAAAGCATTTTTCAATTTAAAATATTTTTACTTTACAATCGATATATCAAACTGTAACCCCATTTAAACATTAAGAATATACATGTATGCACATATTTCTATATTAACAAATATATTTATTCTCAGTTATAATGTTACATATAATGTATAATATTATATAAAGATAATTACTCTCAATAGTTTTCTAAACTATTTCCACTCAGTCCTCACTAATGCCTAAGTACAGCGATTGTGTTTGCATATCCATGGTGTTGAAGCTGTGGGATAAAAGAACTTGAGGCAAAAAATGACAAGTGTCACTATGAAGAGATGTAGTTTTTTTCAGGCTTCTGCTTCAAAGAACCCTGGAGAGAACAGTGTTTCCCTTGGGAATATGATTAGTTTGACACTGGAACAACCCTGCAGAGGGTTTAGAGGAAGGACACTACCAAAGAAAGAATTGGAAAGGGCATGTAACTATCCACTTCCCACTTCTTGTTTAAGGTTTATGCATGGGAAGCGAACATGCACTGATGTACTCCTCATCTTAGTGCTCCAAAAAAACCTCAACGCATTAGAAACGGCATCCTCTGCTGGCTACTAACTGACAGACCAAGCAGAAGGCAACTAGCATACTAAGACCCAGGCTTATGCCAATGCTTCCCCCACCACCTGCCCAACCCAAATTTTGTCAATATTTTAAGATATTTAAACTGAGCTCATGTCTCTGATCTACATATTTCAGTGGCAAACCTTTTAAATTATCAAGAAATATTGTAAAATTTTAAGAACAAAGTGAAATGTATTCTTTTACTGAAAGTCTCTTCAGTTTCTAAAATTTGTTCTTTGAAAACTTAATATTTGTTTTATAATGTATCATATCCATGCCCTAGTCCTTTCCTAAAATCTTTCCCAGTCCTTCCCACCAACCAAGCTGTCTCCCAAATTCATTTCTATTTTTTATATATAGCCCACTGAGTCATAGTGTGGACATATGCTCCTATCTCTTTTGTCATCTGCTGGAGCCTGGGTAGCATAGAGTAGCCACACCCACAAGGAAAATTGACTCTACATGCCCTAGTAGCTATCAACTCTCATAACCTCCTAAGTTATGGGTGGGGACTTAAGATTCTGTCCCCCATCCATGCAGGAATTTTTAACTAGATTGATCTTATTCAGTTCTTGTGCAGTTAAACACCATTGCTGTATCTTCATGTGTGCAATAATTAGCTCATGTACAAAGGATAATGTTTTAAAGCACTCCTCTCCATCCTCCTGCTCTTACCTGTTTTCTGCCCTCTCCTTCCTGATGCCCTCTGAGCCTTGGGTGAATGAATGGGTTGATGTAGATGTATTTTCTAATCACGACCACTCACTGTCACTTATTCTTAGTACTTTGAACATTTATGAGTCTCAGAAATAACCAGCACCCACTGGACTAGGAAGCTTCTCTAACTAAGGTTGAGAGTAACATAAATCTTTGGATATAAACAAAAATATTTGGAAGGCAGTTGGACAACATGACAATTAATTTACTGGGTTCTCCTTAAGGCGTACACTTCCTTAGGCAAGGGTTTTGACCACATTTACAGTACTAGACATGAATACTCTTCTGTGAAGCAGATCTCAAACCCAATCAAGAGAGAAGTTGATTAAATCCATAAATACTATTGCCTTTACATTGCAACACTGGGCACAGCTTGCTTGGTACATCAGTATTATAGCTTACAAAATACAGCAATAGGCAAGACCATTGATTTCTTTCCTTCCATACCAGTAAACATAGCACCTTCTTGCACTAAAAAAGCAAGTCAATAGGGACAGGTTTCCCTGGTTAGTTCAGTATTGATTTATCTGTCCTGCAGCCTAAGTGTGTGGTATCTTACCATCTAGTTAAAGCTGGCAACCAAAAATAATGGAAATACCCTGGATTGTTTTGGGTACCTCTGGGATCTCTCTGTTGAGTAACTTGTAAGGAAATGACTGGTTCCTGGTATGATATTCTTATCTAATAAACCATGTCTTCTGGGAGAAGCATTATTCATCCATACATGGTACCTCTATTCAGACTTTTCCACCCATATATGGTACCTTTATATTCAGACTTATTCTCCCATATATGGTACCTCTTTTCAAGCTTTGATTTTTCTTTTTTTTTTCTTTGGTGGTTTTTATCATAGGAATTTTAACTGGCTTACAGACTAACAGGTTTTCATAAGGTTTCTTTATACATCTTTAGTTTTGTTTGGCTTACGCACTACCTCTCCTTTCCCCAATCCCCTGCTCCCCTCCCCACTTAAATTTTAGCTCCCTCTATTCCCCCGACCTGGTTCCTTCATATCTTATGTGTTTTTCTGTCTTCTGTATTGATTTTTTATTGGGTTCTAAGATCATAGTTTCTGAGGTAGTGTCCTCACACATTTCCTCTTAGTTGATCTTTCCCGTTACATCATTTCCCAATCCCTAGGATTCCACTGTCAGCTTGAACCTTTGTGCTCTTCCACATCCCCTCTCTGCTTTTAGTTCATCTATATTCTATTGCCCCCCTTCCCCAAATGCATCCCCCCCATGGCCCATTTTTATTTTCCTGGCTTCTATATGTAATCCTAATCAAGCATGCAGCACAAAAGATTATAAGATCAACATATGAGAGAGAATATGTGACATTAGCATTTGGAGCCTGGGTGGCCTCACTTAGTATAATTTCCAGTCTTATCTATTTACTGGAAAATTTCACCATTTCATATTCTTTATGGTTAAGTAAGGTTCTGTTTTATATGTGTTTCATTTTTTTAAATTACCCATTCATCAGTTGGTGGATATCTAGGTTGTTTTTATTTCCTGGTTATTGTGAATAAAGCAGCAATGACACACATGTGAAAGTATCACTGAGTGAAACTGTACTATTTTAATCTATTAAATTGAATACCAATCATTAGTATTTTTATTTTTACCCTACTATATACTTTCTGTTTGAAAAACATTTCAAAATATGAAATGAATCAAAACACAAGATTTTAAATTTTAATATTTAGAAGGCTATTATAAATCTCTCTCCCTACTCCCTCCCACAATCCTTTCCTATTTGTGTGAATGTAGGTTTATGTAAACTCCAAACTCAATAGATTAAAATATTATGTTTCCATTTACAATCTTTTCAAATATAGTTCCAAACACCCGTGAACTTTAAAAAAAAAATCACTTTATGGTTTTGTTTAACTTTAATACAATGGGAAGATGTATACCCCTAAACTTGAGATAGAGTAATTTTACTCATTTCCCCCCTAAATGAATAATCCCATTGAACCACTTGTGAATCACGGGTCTCTTAGTTTCTCCCTAAAAACGACTCAAGATAAAATTCATAATTTCTAGCTTTCCTTTCAGCACTAAAGCTATAGTGAATTTCACATTTTTCTCCATGCAGATATCAGGATCTAATTCCAGTGTATTCGAGTCTGTTTAATTAACTCAAATTAATTAAACATGGTACTAACAAAGTACCATAATCTGTGCTTTATAGAAAGCATCAATTTCTTAACCATAGTTGAGAAGTCTCAGGTCAGTGTGCCATAAAGTTTTCTAGTTTATATACTTATACAGTGAAGAAAAAAAGGTCTGTTTTATTAATTCCCTGATCACAATCATGAGGGCTTAATCACCTGGCCAAAACCCCATGTCCTAGGTACATCACACTATTGGGTTGTGACCCAGAAGTTCCTCTGACCCTAGGACAACAAGCCATGGACCTTAGCTGCTTGAAGGGGTGGGACTAAGGGTATATAAGCCTGGAAAACCACAAGACTACTCTCTTGCCACTTTATGTGGCTATCAGGAAGCCACTGGACTTATGTTTGGGTATGGACTTTCAAGATATAACACAGAGATATTGTCAGGCTATCAGCATACATTCTACATAATCCTAAATAAAATCCAAAAGCAATAAGAAATAAACTTTATAGATGCCAAGATCATTAAAGTGATTAATAATAATAAAGTCCACTATAAGTAAAGGTTTAAAACTATGAAATCAGGAAAAATATAGCAATCCATTGCCTAATTGCTATGAATATATAATTTTGATAAGAAAATGCTTATACAGCCTTCATTTCTCACCAGGGAAGCCTCCTCATACAACAGAGTGCAATGTACACAGGTCTCAACTGGCCAAGTTTAAGACAAAAAGAGACTGCAGAGTACATTTCCCCGAATAGGAATCCTATATTAAACCTCATCCACCCATGGTTCAGGGACCATTATGGAAAAGGAGCAGAAAGATTGTAAGAGATAGGGTTGATACATGAACATAAGGAAAAAGAGGATTTCAGGCCTCTGAGAACTTGCTCATATCAGCTTGCAACAATGGTGATAGCATGCACAAGACCCATGCTGACTCAATCAGATAAAAACCCACAATAGAACTGGGGAAATGGGCAATAGGAGCAAACCTTACCTTAGGAATTATTGGCAACTGACTACTGTAGTTTGAGGGAGAGTAGATCTTCTACAAAGAAGTGACTCTAGATAGGTTTCGTTAGACTTCAGAGGATGAACTTTCACCGAGAGATGTCTGGGTAATAAAAGCTTGACTGGATAGGCCTTAACATATATGACAGAATGGATTAAATCTGGTAGGGGAAAAGGAGGTTATGGGAGATGTGGATGGGGGAAGGGGGCCTAAATTTGGTTAAGATCTAATATATTAAATACACAAATATCAATGTAAATATATATTAAAAACACACGAAAAAAGAAAATGCTTTCAAATATTTTTTAGTTTGTCAAAAAAGTGATAGTAAGTATATAGAGAACATTGTATATTTTTTATGTACCTAGAACATACTACTTGAAGCTCAGAAACTGTGAATCAACTTAACTCTTAACT
>NW_008352267.1:7621813-7633117 GCF_000622305.1 Nannospalax galili
TGTGGGTGCTGGGATTTGAACCCAGGTCTTCTGCAAGAACAGTCAGTGTTCTTAACCTCTGAACCATCTCTTCAGCCCCCTCTTTATCTTTTTGGATTTAAGTGAAAAAGTCTTTAACTCAATATGAAATAATTTCTTTTCTTCCCTTCTACATGCTACTATATTTTAGTCTACTGTCTCTATTTTTATATCATTGAGTCTATGGATAGATATATAGACCAGATTCAATGTGAATCAATAAATAAGCATCACATATACATATCTCAATTTCTGTCACACAAAGAGAATTGCAAACAGAAAAATAATATGGATCACAGCCTAAGAACTGTATGCTAAATGACGAGGCCAAGAGAACAGCTGCATTCAATATTCTTAGTGGTTTTTCCCAGTTACAAGGATAGTATTAATATCCCATTCTAGGATTGGCTTCCTGTCTGTTAGGCCACTTGGAATAATTTTAATAATTAGGCCTATGGATTAATAGCCCATGAAAGTGCCACTTCCTTGGAATTATTCTCCTCACATTAAAACTGTGTGATGGTTTTGCATTTATATATCTTTTTCAAAATACTGCATTTTCTATTATTTAAAAGTATCCCCATCTCCACAAATGCTTATATATCAAACTGTCAATCAATGTTTTGCTACTACATTTTCAAAACCATCCACGCAGTGTAGCTTCCTGATTTCTTGTTGTTACTCCAGAATGATTTAGCTATTAGGGTAAATTACAGATGATTTATTTTCTACAAAGAATCCATATTGAAGAAAATGCACAGGAAAACAATTTTATTTTTAGTGAAATATTTTTAAAAGTAGGACATATTTATATCATTTGATGAATTTTAAAATACACAGGAAGAGAATGAAATGAGAAGCTGTAATGCCTTGATTGTTTAGTATTTCTATAAATCAAACAATATTTCTTCTTCATTTGAGAATTAAAATGGTATAATTATAAAACTGCAAATGAACGTGTCTAGTGTGGAAAATTATAATGCCCATTTATTCCTTAGGTGAAAATCATATTAAGAGAGTAGCACAGAACAGTGATTAAAGCAAACACACTAACTATTGTATGATTTAAATTACTAGTGACACTTTCTAGGCGGGAAACTATGCTCTCAGAATTAGCTGTTGTTTATTTTTTTATGATTTATTCTTTGAAAAGTTCATACACATAACCAACATAATTTGATCATGTCAGTCTCCTACAGAAATCACCTGTCAGTGCTTACCCTCTCACTGCTCCCTTTTCAGTGATATTCCTTGAATCTTGTGTGCTGAGAGGTGATATAGATGACATGATTACTGCTTATCACTCACTGTCACTTATTCTCAGCACTTTGAGCAATGATGCTTCTCCGCTGCAACCACTACCCACTGTAAAAGAAAGCTGTCAACTCTTCCATGTTCTATGACTCAAGTAAGTGGTGTTTTCAGCAATAAGGTTTTATTGTCATGTTGTGGAAGATAACCAAGAGCAGTGGCAATAGCCTGTAACATTTGGGCTTCTATGGGTTTTGACTGGTCAACAACTCCAAAGTAGGGTGCCTACTCCTGGCACTGGGCTTCTGTCAAAGCCAAGAATGCAATTCTGTTTCATAAATATACAAAACAAAAGAGAATATTCATTCTTCTGTGTAAATAGCATCGATCTCAAAAGTAATAAATTAATATTGAGTTCTTCCAATTACATTACTAAATTTGGTATTTCAGAATAATACAAATAGGTTTTTGTGGTTGTCTAGGTTTCTTTTTAACACTGGCATTATTCAAAATTATGAACATTTATTTAGATGACATTCCAAAAGTTCTAAGGCATAGAAAAACAGGTACTGTTCTTCTGTAGCTATTGAGAACATCCAGATTCACCTCTGTACAATCTAGATAGCTTTTTCATGAGTTACATAGTGTGTAGGCTTAAAAAGCAAGCAAACTGTTGATTGAGATGAAGTAACCTGTCAAAGGTATCAAGTAGCCAAGAAACAGTAGAAATATACTAATCTGTTTTTATTGTCATAATCTCAGATCCCTGTCCATTAAAACAAACAGACATCGTTTACTAGTAGTAAACTATCTGAATTTCCTCAGCTGCAATATTTCTTCTTTAAACAGATCAAAAAAGGAATCAGAACTGTCTGTGGGAAATTTAGATTGAGAGAAATGATATGTTAAACAAAAAAGAAGAAAGCTATTAAAATATTTCCTCAAAGAAATTTGGAAGAATAAATATCAGTTCAATCTTTTTACCCTGGGTGAAATTTTTTAAAAAAAAATATACATCTGGGGCTAGAGCAATGGCTCAGCAGTTAAGAACACTGACTGTTCTTGCAGAAGACCCAGGTTCAAATCCCAGCACCTACATGGCAGCTAACAGCTGTCTGTAACTCCAGTTCCTGGGATCTGACGGCCTCTTCTGTCCTCTGTGAGCACTGCACAACACGGGTGCACTTACGTACATGCAGGCAATACACACATATAAAATAAAAACAATAAATAAAATACTTTTTAAAAAAGAAATAGCCTTCTATATTTTAAAATATCGACATCGTATGTTCTTTGGGTATATAAAACTGCTACATAGAAGCAAATTGGGTAAACAAAATTACCATCATTCTGTTTGGGTGTCAATTAAGGAAAAATATAACTAATTTTCTAGGTAGTAAAGAGAGGAGCCACAACTTCAAGCCTGAGATTTGGACTAAATTAGCAGAATCATATGTACAGGAATGTGAGGATACAGTAAAAGCAGTCTCAGAACACACTTCCTCAAAACCACAGCAGGAACTAAGGAAGTGGGTGAAATATAACATTGTAAAAGCTCAAGTTTTGAAGAAATTATGCATGATCAAATAAAGGATGCCTGCAACTCTGGTAAAATCAGGGAAGTAATATTTGCAAGACATTATTTTGTATATCCATGTCCAAACCCAAAACCATCAAACAGGAATTTTTAACCATTTTGTTTGGATATGTGAGTCAGAAGCTGTAGGTAAATGGTATTCACATGCATATCAAATACCTAAACAGGTCACTGAAGCAAGAAAAAAAGAAAAAAGAAACTAAGAAATAAAAGAAAAATGGGAGATTAGATACTTTCTCTGTTACCATGCCTTAATAAGTTACCAATCAAAGTGAATATTTTGCAGGAGTTACTCAATTTTGTTTTCCTAAATTGGAGGATGCTAGATTAAGTGCTGTTTCAAATGTTTAACCACTTAAAGAGAAAAACTTCACATTTAGGATCTTCAGAAATACTAAGTTTTAGCATATTCTAAGTCAACACTTATCTCAAAATAGAAATCTATATTCTTTTAGAATATTCCAAGTCAACACTTTTATCTCAATATATAAATCTAACTTTATGCAAAGAAAATGAGTAAAAAAATCAGCATGGAGAGTTAAGTCTTAGAGACTGGATGGGGAAGAGAAACCTACGTACTATTTGGATAGAAGTTTAGAAAGTTTGATTAATATAGTAAACATACAGAAAAAAATTAAGGATCCATTTGTGCTGGGTGTAGTGGTACAGACCTTTAATCCCAGCACTATGGAGGCAGAGATACATGGATCTTTGTGAAATCGAGTACAGCCTGGTTTACATAGTGAGCTCCAGGCCAGCTCCAGCTACATGGAGACCCTGTCTCAAAATGATCCAGAAAATACCACTTGAACATGCTAACATCCATCAGAAAAATGACCATAAGGAAACCATACAGGAATACAAATTTGGTAACATACCTTTACAAAATATGAAATGAAAGTCTTTTGTAACTAGATTTGACTTTGCATTGGGTAAGCTGGCAAAGATTTGGGAGGCAGAGCTTTAGCTTTATATGAGTGATCTGAGAATGTGGATTTGTAATTAGATAATTAATTGTCTACATGGGAAAAATGGAATGTGCTTCTCTGTGTACCATAAATAAGCTGTCATCCCTCACATTTACTGACAAAAGAGGAAATGTTGGACATTTTACTGGAGCACACACTGTTCTTATTTTCATCTGTGTACAGTCCTGTGGAGTGTTTTTATTCTTTGCTGCTACTCCATCATGGGGACAGAATGACCTTGTCTGATCTCAGTGTTCTCTGGAATTGTAGATATTTCAACAGATAAACAGCACAGATCAGGCAGCCCTGCAAGCTTCCAGGGAAAAGCTGCCGTATCATTGCATTCTTTCCTGACATGTACTTCAAGAAGACAAAACTGCAGAGAAAACATACAAAGACATAAGAACTATGAGAATATATTATGACTATAGAGATTTCAGAACAGATGTTTACCATCCAGCTCCTAGTAAAACAAACAGAATCAAAACATTTAAAGTTACAAGACAAAAACAATGGTCATAAACACCTTCACCAAATCAGCATTTAGAGAAATGTACGCTTACAAACAAAAAAAAAAAACGCTTTTAAGATATCACATTAATTTTTTATTAGAACTTTTTAAGAATGACATTTATTTAAGAATTTGAAGATTTCTTTGATAAATATAAAAACATAAGACATTTACTAGTTTATTTTAGTCAGTATATTGTAATACATACATTTTCATGAACATAAACAGGCAAAATTTTGAAAATCAACCTTAATTTTTATTACTATAAGTTTTGAAGTTTTAAAAATAAAGGTGTTTCTTTCAATACAATAATAAAATATAAAAATGAGAGAATGACTTTTGCTCTCTTCTCAAAACATCAGAAAAAAAAAGTCTAGAAACCAACATATATATTCATATATGTTGCAGAAAGTTTTAGCAAGGAAAACACCTTGGGGCTGGAGAGATGGCTCAGTGGTTAAGAACACTGTTCTTGCAGAAGACCCAGGCTCAAATCCAGGCAGCCACGTGGCTGCTAACAAATGTCAGTAACTCCAGTTCCAGGGGATCCAACAGCCTCTTCTGTCCTCCGCAGGCATTGCACGACATGGGTATAATGACCTCCATGCAGGCAATGCATGCATACACATAAAAATAATAAATAAAATATTTTTTAAAAGAAAGGTAAACACCTTAATAAAATATTTTAAATACAAAACTAAGCCAGTATATTCATTTTGGCATATCCAGGCTAATGAATAAAACCAAAAGACTGCCTGCAGCACTGAGAATATGTATTTATTTAGTGTAGTATCTCGGTGGCAATTTAATCAGTAATAGTTACTTTTGGAAAATAATGTAACAATGATGAAAAAAATAGCTAGTTGGAGAAAATTAAAATACATATAAAATATATGATTTAAATTATTTAAAACACAATGAATTATAGATGACTCAATTAGGTTTTCAAAAGAGGTAAATATTGGTAAGTGCATGCCTGACCATAAATAAAATGTGTTTGAATAGCTAAGGAGATCCAGTAGAAAACTGGATAAAAAAACACAAACTTTAACAGAGAGTCAGTGAGATGGCTCAGTGGTTAAAAGTGTTTGAGACCAAGCCTGCAGACTAAATTGATCCCTAGGAATCACATGATGGGAGTGATTGACTCCTGAAAGCCGTTCTCAGAATTCCGTGCAAGTGATGTGCAATGTGTGTACCCTCCTCAAAATAAATAAATGTAATTTTAAAAATCAAGAAAAGAAAGAAGGAGGCACTGGAGAGATGATACTGAATTTAAGAACACTCACTGCTCTTATCAAGAACCTGGATTTGGTTCCCAGCACCCACTGGGCAGCTAGCAGCCCTCCCTAACTCCAGTTTCAAAGGATTCAATGCCCACTTTTGACCTCTGTGGTCATTGCATGCATACGGTATACTTACAAAGAAAAGGAAAAAAAGAATAATTGAACATCTTTCTCTGTAAAACTCGTAATTCAAACAGCATTTCAAATAGCTCATTCAAAAGAAAGTTTTAATTCCAATTAGATAGCTGCTGATTACCCCCAAAATAAAAGTGCCAGGGCTACATGAATAGTGATAGCTTGCTAGACAGTCACTGTTGTTTATTAGGCTTTCCAGCTGGGTAAGACCATTGACTATTTTCTCCTTTGTATAGTATCCTCTGATACAGTGAAAGCTAGTCTTTTGGAAGGAAGCTTCCAGGTCATTCCAGTTCTATTGCTTTGATTCCTGTATTTGAAGTAGCCTGTCTTCAGCTACTTCAGCTGAAGCGTTTACATTCAAGTTCTGGGAGGCAATAATGGGCTGTGGCAACAGCATGTGTTATTTTAGGAGTCTCAGGACTACCCTGACCAACAACAACTGGAAAAGAGGTTTGTCCTGCCTGGCACTGTGGTTTTTGTTATATAGCCTTCAGTTACAAACATGCACTCCTATATTTATTGTATGTATTTTTCAGTCGAATTTTTAACTACTATTTTTCCCCTGATTTTTCATCCCTCCTCTCACACTGTATAACACTTGCTACTCCCTCATAAGTTAAAGTACCTCCCTCTCTCTCAGGCTGCATTTCCCCTTGTATCCCCATGGTTCCTTTCCATTTTTTCTGGCTCTTCTGGTAATAACAAGATATATATTCATATCTAGGGATTTGAAACTGAGATCCACAAATGAGAAAGAACATGTCACTTGTTTTTCTAAGTCTAGATTAACTCATTTAGCATAACCATTTCTAGTTCCATCCATTTACCTGCAAATCTCATGATTTCATTTTTATTTACTGCTGATTAGAACTCCATTGTTCAAATGTACCACATTTTCATTATCCATTCATTAGCTGGGGGACAATTAGGTTGTTCCCATTTCTTAGATATTGTGAAAAGAGCAGCAAAAACATGTCAGCACCAGTATCTCTGTAGTAGGATGAGTCCAATGGGTACATGCCAAGGAGTGGCATGACCAGATCATACGGTAGATTAATTTTTAGTTTCTAAATAATTTTCCATAATGGCTGCTAAAAGAAGGAAGAGACACTATCCTCTGAAGACTGGCAGGGTGCTCATGCCCCAGTGGATGGCAACATATCCATGAACATATGGGCAGTGCTATTGAACTCAGCAGGGTATTCATAGATATAAATGGAAGACATGAAGTTGGGAGGCAAATAGGGTTTTGGTACTAAGGTAAGTAGGAAGGAGTGAGTTGTGGTTGGATATGATCAATATGTATTGTATAAATATATGACACTTTCAAATAATAAAATTATTTTTAAATATAAATAATTGATTTTCCAACAATAGGTGACTATGGAAATGACTGCAGCACATTATCATCAAATAACAATACAAAGTGTCATTGTATAAAATTCAGTTAAATCTGATACATTTCATAATATAAGAATATTTACATAAATAATAAAATGACACAGAAATGTTAATGTATAAAAATAAATCATTCACTCCAGTTAAAATATGAATATTTTTATCTAGTTATGAAAAACAGTAAAATAAAAATATATTTTAGGTAGTTTTCAGTATACAAGAATTGTCAGTATTGGGATGAGCATGATGGTTCAGGCCTTTAATCTCAGAATTTAGGAGTCAGAGGCAGGTGGATCTCTGTGACATCGAACACAGGCTGATCTACATAGTGAGTTCCAGGCCTTCTATGGCTACAGAGAGACCCAGTGTCATTAAAAGACCAAAAAAGAAAAAGAAAATTGTAAATATTTTAATTAATACCAAGTAAATTGTATGTGACTTTTGAATGCTTAAAATTAGTTTCATCAATTAGAATAAAAAATAATTTTTAAAACAAGATTGCTGTCATTTCTGGACTCAATATGAAGTGGACTATGGATTGTTTCTTAGGACAAAGGATAGTATAAATGACCTTTTCCACAAATTTTATGCTAAATAAAGTGAAATTTAACATGTAACATATTTTCCAGAGCAAATGACATAAACAATAACCTTTAAGTTACCTTTCCTTCTGAGAAGACATGCATAGGTTTTGGCACCACTTATTTTGTGCATATTAGTTGCCAGCTCTTAAAAACTAAAAAGGTATTTATACTAACTCTATAATACCAAGTTCTCATTATATCAAAAGTTAGCAGAAAATACTGAATGGAATCCAAGTGTTGGCCCTAGGTGTCCTTATAGTTCTTCCATTACCAGCAGTATCTGTATGATTCCCCAAAGTACAAATCTATAGCTCAGTTTGTGGAATATTTTTCTGTGTATTTGTATTTGGTTCGCTTTGGGTTTTGTCATTTACATGCTGTTTCTTTACTTTGTATAGTGGTTTCTTATTCTTCTGCATCTCTCTGGGGTAAAGAAAACATCTTACTTATTATGGATTGTGGAATCAGCCTGTCCCTCCTCCTGAGCTCCCTACAGTGCTACTTCCAAGGCAGCAGGTTGATGGCTTTGTTTAGCTTGGCTGGACAGATATTTCTCATCTATTGCTCCACTACACATTTCTAAAGAGACCACTTGTTATCTACAATACAATTAAGCCTATCTTTCTCTGATGCAATCTTTCCCTTCCCTACCTATTTTGTGTCTGAGCTTCTGCAAAGTGCTTTATTAACTTCCTGCTGTAAATCTTCTGAAGGGAGAACAAAGATAATCTAAAATCCTCTTAGTCAGCCATACAATGGGAAAAAAGGGGGTGCAAAATTATCCAACTACAGCCTATGTATAGTTTTTTTTTTTTTCACAACCCTCTCCACAGCAGTCTTTAAGCTTCAACATTTCTCTTTAACAGAGGTACTTCAGAGTTTAGAAAACCTTACAAATCAGCATAAAATATTGTATAGAATCCCAAATGTTTCCTACTTAATACTTCTTTTTATAACTTCACCATTCATTATCGAAGTACTATGGTTTGTGCAAATCTGTAAGGAAGTGTAAAGCAAGAGCACTGTTGCTTTAATAATTATGTCTAATTTCTTATTCTTAGGAATTTTGGAAAATGTTGACCATATATCCTAGTGCTATATATTTTCTCACCTCTGATTAAATTAGATCAGCAATATCTACATTAAAGAAACAGTAAGACATAAAGTATAATATTCTTCTCCTCTGTTGTTTTGTGTCTTTTTTTTCCTACAAGAAAAACTGCTTCTAGGAAATGAAAATTTTTTTAGAGGAAAAACTTATGAGAAAGTAGAAAGGGGGAAAAATAGACTGTAAGCTATGCCTCATACAATGTTTAGAACTTTTCAGGGTAAAATAACAGTGTGTTCCAAACCCCAGAGAGAAAATGTTCACAGATAAAGCTAAGCATAGGCATGACAGTTGGAAAAGATCAGAGAAGTTCAACGTAGCAATCATTTAGGAGAGGCTAAGAGAGCATCCAAGGAGAAAACAACCAAAGAGGGTATAACTCATTCCTTAATGGAATTATTGCACTATGCTGATGTATATTTTATATACTCCAAGCATTCTGCATCATGGGAATGAAATTATTAGAGTGTTTGGGGGATTTAATTCTCTACAATATGTAAAACAATGAAGTGAAATTCAAAACAAAGTTCTTGCATTCTTTATCTTGAATGTGTTGCATCAAAGACATAGACCAACATTTTGAGTCTTTATACAATGTCAGAATATCATACGTAACAATCATTCATAAGGTATATTAATTTCAGTGGTAAAATTTCCCAAATATTGCCTCTTTCTTTGAACACAACTCTTTGCATTATAATAGATTTATTAATATAAACTCCTAGATCAAACATTACATATCACACAGTACATGCAACTAAATATATGTGCATATATATGTTACAGAGTGGCTGTAAAGGGTGAGCAGGGCATAACAATATTTGAGAAGTTTCAGAAGTCTTGAGAAACAGAAATGATTACAAAAAAAGTAAGTAGAGTCTTTGTTAAGAAAACAAACCAAAGGAGCTGCAGAAGAGAAGCTGGAGAAGCTTCAGTGATTGGGAGTCATGCCACTGGGTTTGAAGTAAAGACGGAGAGTCAAGTCCAGCTCCGAGAAGAAAGGGCAGGATTATATCCAGAAGAAGGAGTAGGTAGACAGATGGATGACTGGCCTCGAAAGGCAAACAAGAGAACTGACTGAAAATTCATTAGACATCATCAATAGCAGGTAACTAGCTGAGCTAAAGTCTCAGACAAGCCAACTAGTTATTTTTCAGTCCTTAATACAAACATTGGGTGATCTGATGAAGAGTGGGTGAAGGCAATCACAATCTCAGGACAAGTTGTCCACCTCTTTATGGATTCCAGATAAGGGAGTTACACACTTTCCTTTGTCTGATAAATCCAAAAAGTTCTTGGGCCCGACTTTCCTGATATGATTTTAATACACAGATGTGCCCACAATTCATCTAGACTTGCTCATAGGGTGGTAATCTTTCTACTCCTATTTATCAGTCTATGCTGAGGGTAGTGGGGTATGGATGGTGCTGTTCCTGTGTCCACTCAGGAGAAAAATCATCCTCCATTCTCAACATGGATTAGAAATTTGCTTATAAAATTGAGCTTCACAAAGAAAGTCACAGTCTGATTAAAAACACTTTTAAAAACAATATAAAGTAATTTAGAGCAGGACACAGACCAGTATCAACACTATCTCAAGCAAACAATAGCAAAATCTGGAAAACAGTTATTAAATCTGTGATCCGGGTGCTAAACTGAATCATATATACTTTTACCTTTATTGCATGCAATGTGATTTTATGACTAACTCTGGGAAGAAAGAATGATGATAAAAATACATTTAAGAAAGGATACCTGTCAATCTACTGTTTTAAAAGGCAGGCTAATGATGATGAAAAAAATCAAGAGCAGAAATATAGTATCTCGTATAATTCATTTTATTGTGTTTAGATTGGATCATGTTGTATTAGAGTAGTGTAGTGAAATTTATGTTTGATTTATGCCTAAGAAAAAAGAAAACGAAAGTAAGATTTGAGGGATGGTGTCATATTTTGTTGTACCTTTAATTTTTTTACTATTCTCTTTAGTACACATAAAATAATAGTTTTAATAATAAGATTATTGAATATACATATATTTGTTCTTTTCATTGATACAATAACTCCTTTCCAACCCTCCTCACAATCTCTTGGTGGTCTTCCTCTATCCAATAGAATCCATTAGTGTATGTGTGTGTGTCCATATAATACATATATATATTCATAAACATACACACATACATACACACACAACTATGTAAGCAAATCAGCATGTGAGAGGAAGCACCCAGTATTTTGTATTTCTCTCCATTCTTCTGTCATTTTGCTTCCCTCTTTAGAGTTCTTCTCACAGCTCATAGTCTTTTAATCAGCTTTTCATATTTATATGTTCATATGTGTATACACAGATATATTTTACTTGAGATGCCACATGAGATTAAATGACTTATTTTTATTTGTGAGCCTAATTTCACTATGCATGATAATTTCAAACTGCATCCATCAG
>NW_008352267.1:7633220-7655778 GCF_000622305.1 Nannospalax galili
AATACTGCAGTGATATATGTAACTGTGAAATATCTCTGGGGTAAGCAGACTGGAATTCCTTCTGGTATTTACTCAGGACTGGTTTAGCTATATTCTTTTGTGGTTATATATTTTCCAGAAATTTTTATACTTATTTCCAGAGTGGCTGTGACACTGTGATTTCCCACCAGCAGTGTAGAAATTTTTCTCTTTCCCCATATCCTTTCATTTTGGTGTTTGATTTCTTGATGACAACATTTTTACTGGAATGTGACAGACTGTCATAGCAGCTTTTGAAATGGGACCAAATATAAAAAAATAGGACTACATGGACTTAAAAAACTTCTGTTCTCCAAAGAAAACTACTCATTAATTGAAACATCCCACAGAATGGGAAAAAAATTGCCAGTTATACATCTGACAGAGGATTGGTTTCTAAAATAAATAAATAATTCAAAACACTAAACATCAAGAAAATAAACAATGTAACCCAAAAAATGGGCTATGGAGCTGAACAGACAGCTTTCAAAAGAATAAATAATGACTAAGAAATATTTTCAAAATTGTTTAACTTCCTTAGCCATCAGAAAAATGAAAATTAAAATGATTTTGATATATCATCTTAACCTATTCAATATGATGAAAATTGAGGAAATCAGTGAAGACAAACGGTGGAAAGAATGTAGAGTTTGTAAAAAAAAAAAAAAAAAAAGGCACTCCTATTCACTGCTGGTGGAGGTACAATCTAATGCAGTCCAAATGAAAACCAGCATTGATGTTCTGGGAAAAGCTAGAAATAAATCTACTGTATGGTCTAGCTCTAACACTTTGGGGCATATACCAAAAGGACTCTGTATCCTACTACAGAAATTCTTTCACATTCATGCTCATTTCTGCCCTATCTACAATAGTGGGAAATGCAAACTGCCTAGATGTTCATCAGCTAATGAATGGATAATGAAAACGTAGTACCTATTCAGTGGAAAATTTTTCAGCACTAAGAAAAATGATATTATGTGATTTGCTGGTAAAATAATGAAACTGATGAAAATTATATTAATTGGGATAACCCAGGCCCCAAAGGAAAATTACTACATGTTATCTTTTATATGCAGATCCTAATGTCCAGTCTTTAGATTTGTGTTTTCAACTTGGAGCATCTGTAAAAGCCATAAAACTGTAAAGTTCCCATTGGCTAGAAGGAGAAGGAAAAAGACCTTAAAAGGTGGAGGATAGTTAGTATACACAGGTGATATGAGGGGGAAATTAGAATAAGGGGACAGTTTAAGTGGGGACTGGAAAAAGAAAGTAGGGCTGAAGCAGGGTAGGAGACAAATAGTAACACCAATGATGTTTTAAATAGCCATAGCCATTTTGAAACTCTCTATTTTATAAAATTAAGCACACATATAAAAGAGTTTAAATGGGGGAGATCAGCAAGATGGCTCAGCGGTTAAAGGCATTTACTGACAAATGTTATGACCTGAGTTTGATCCCCAGGACCTACATGGAAAAAGAAAACCAACTCCTGCAAGTTGCAGCAGATGGAGAGTATTACAGAGTTCTACACTGGTCAAATGCATAGAGTGTCTATGAGATGCTCAGCTGTAAGTAACACATCTATAATGGAACCTCTACACCTAAGGCTCATGGAACATGGTGGAACAGGATATAGAGAGAATATTAAAGCATCTCTCAACTCTCAATAGTGAAGCTTTTTCATAAAAAAGATGGTGATTAACACAGAAAGCCAAATCTGACCCAATTTTAGAGAATAAGATAACGCTGAGTGTGTGTCCCTCATTAAGACATCTATATAAAACCTCTGCCACCCAAGTTTCAGGAACCCTTATGGAAGAGGGAGCTGAAAGGCTGTAATAGCCAGGTGAATGACCATAAGGAAACAAGAGTTCTCCAGGCAGCTGGAAACTTACTCATATGAACTTACAACAATAGTGAGAGCATGTACAAGAACCATGCAAACAGAAACCAGTTGAAAAACCCAGCAAAGAACTAGGGCAATGGGTAAGAAGCCCCAAGTCTTAACTGAAGAACTATTGGCAACTGATCATGGCTGGGTGTGGTACAATTGGTTTTCATTAAGGGAGCAATGTTAGAAAGGCTGGGAAGGCTCCAGTGGATGAACTCAAATCAAGGGGACATCTGGATCACAAAGTTGAATTGATAGGCCTTAGAATATATGACAGAATCTATGGAATTGGCTGGGGGGCCTATCAGAGTTTAGATAATAAAAAGATTGACGTACACTGTATGTGTATATGAATTTCTCAAAGAATAAACAAAAATTACATTAAAAGACAGTATCAAAGTAGCATTAATTTTTATTTACCTGATGAATAAGGATATAAATATATTTTCCAAATATATATTGGCCAATTTATTGGTTCTCCTAAGAAAATTTGGCTCAGTTCATTAGCCCATATATTGATTTAGTAATTATTCATATTTAATTTTTGGCAATTTCTTTAAAATTTCAAGATATAAATCTGCTGTCAGATATTTAGTTGGCAAAGCTTTTTTTCTGTAATATAAAAAGGTTTTGAAGCTCATTCTCTCACTCTCCGTAGGAGGACTAGCTACCCTATTCCTCTTGGTCCCTGCAGGCCTCTCTCATAGGCTGGCTCCTATTCCTTAAACCCAAATTCCAGGACTATCTTCCCAAACCAGATTAACCACTCACTCTACCATAGATCCCTAAGTTCTTACCCAGGCAGCCTGCTCCCTGCCAAATTCCCAGCCTCGGGATCAAGCAAACAGACCTGGTCAGTCAGGACTCTGAACGAAAATTAAATTAAACAAAAGCAGAATAGACGTTCCTGTTGAACATATAACTGACAAAAAACATCCACATGCCCAGATGACAACGCAAAAACACAAATAGTATGAAAACCAAGGAAAATATGTCCCCAACAAAACCCACGAGTCCTATAAAAGGCCAGAACATTGAGAACCAGCATGTAGAACCCCAGGAAACAGAATTTAAAAGAAAAATCATAAACATGATCAAAGAGTTACAAGAAAGCACAAACAACTCAAAGAACTCAAAGAGAAAAGGCATAAACTCTTGATGGAAGCATAAGAATATACAAATGAAATATCAAAACAATGAAATATCAACAGGAAATATAAAAAACAATTCAAAATTTGAAAAGAAAATTCATTAAAGAGATAGAAATAGTGAAGAAAACCAAAATGGAAATGAACACAAGACTGAAAAACTCAATAAACCAAGAAGAATCAACAGGAGAAAGTCGCACAAGCAGAATAAATGAAATGGAAATCAGAATATCAAGACTGGAGGATAAAGCGGAAGATCCATACTTCTTCAGCAAAAACTATGCAAAATTAAGAAAACATGGGGCTGGAGAGATGGCTCAGCAGTTAAGAGCACTGACTGTTCTTGCAGAAGACCGGGGTTCAAATCCTAGGACCCACATGGCAGTTAACAACTGTCCATAACTCCAGTTCCAGGGGATCCAACAGCCTCTCCTGTCCTCCACAGACATTGCAAAACACGGGTGTGCTTACCTACATGTAGGTAATACACACATACACATAAAATAAAAATAAATTTTTTTCAAAAATTCAAAAAAACAACAGAAATGGAATACTCAGGAAATGTGAGCCACAGACACAAATAAATTAAAATGACACTACACAATCCATACCTTTCAATATTAACACTAAATATCAATGGCCTCATCTCTCCTGTCAAAAGACTCAGGCTGATGCAGTGGGTCAAGAAAGAAAACCCATCTTTTTGTTGCCTTCAAGAAACTCATCTCACCTTCAAGGATAGACACTACTTCAGAATGAAAGGATAGAAAAAAAATATTCCAAGCAAATGACCCCAAGAAGAAAGCAGGTGTTGCAACTTTAAGATCTGACAAAATAAACTTCAAACTAAAACTCATAAGAAGAGATAAGGAGGGCAACATCATTGTAATCAAAGGAACAATTACCAAGAAGATATTACAGTCATGAACATTTATGCAACAAACTCTGGAGCAACCAATTTCATAAAATCAGTAGTCCAGGACTATAAAACAGAGATTAGCACCAATGCAGTGTTAGTGGGCAACTTTAACACCCAACTTTCTTCAATGGACAGGTAAACTAGACAAAGAATAAACACAGAGACATCTGAATTAAATGACATACTGTATGAAACGTACCTAACAGATATATACAGAATATTCCACCCAGCCACCAAAGAATACACTTTCTACTCAACAGCTCGTGCAAGCTCTTGTAAAATTGATATCATTCTGGGGCACAAAACAAATCTCAACAAATACAAAAAAAAAAAAAAGAAATAATTCCATGCCTTCAATCAGACCACAGTGCAATAAAGCTTATAATCAACAGCAAAAGAAGCTCTAGTAAATACAAAAACTCATGAAGATAAATAACACATCCCTGAATCAAGAATGAATCAAATAGGAAATTAAGAAAGAAATGAACATTTTCCTGGAACAAAATGAAAACAAGAACACAACAAAACAAGACTTCTGGAACACTGTAAAAGCAGTCCTAAGAGGTTAGTTTATAGCTCTTGGTGCCTACTTTAAAAATTCAGAAAGAGCACATATAAATGACTTGACAATATGACTCAAGACTCTGGAAAAGCAAGAACAAACTGACCCCAAACTTAGTAAATGAGAAGAAATTTAAAAACTGAGAGCAGAAATTAATGAAATATAAACAAAGAGAATAACACAAAAAAAATAATGAATCTAAGAGCTGGTTCTTTGAATATTGAACAAGACAGACAGACCCTTAGCCCAGTTAACCAAAATAAAGAACAAATCCAAATTAACAAAATCAGAGATGAAAGGGGAAACAACAACAAACATCAAAAAAATCCAAAACATTTTAAGGGAATATGTTAAAAATCTACACTCGATTATATTTGAAAACCTAAAAGAAATGGATGAATTCCTAAAATTATGGCCACCACCAGTGTTAAACCAAGAGGAGATCAACAGTCTAAACAGACCCATAACAATTAAAGAAAATGAAACAGTAATACAAAACCTCCCAACTAAAAATATTCCAGTCCCAGATGGATTCACAGCAGAATTCTACAAGACATTCAAAGAAAATGTACAACCAATAATACTGCTTAAGTTATTTAAAAAGATAGAAACAGAGGGAGAGCTTCCAAACCCCTTCTATAAAGCCAATACCATTGTAATGCCAAAACCAGGTAAAGATACAACAAAAAAAGTAAACTATAGACCCGTATCTTTAACTAACATAGATGCAAAGATACTTAAAAAAATGTTTGCACACCTGTCAGGTAAATTTGTCCTCTGAAGAAAAGAGGTGGTGGGTGTAGAGACCCAGAGAGAAGCAGAACACAATGGGAAAAAGGAGGAGTTGGTGCCATTTTGGGAGCAGTGAACAGCAGGTGAGCAGATGAGCCAGCCTGCCATGGACCCTGTGGGGCACCGTGGACCCTGAGGGGTGCCATGGATCTCACAGAACCCACCCAGACCTCAAGGGGTGAGATGGTGCATGGACCAGCTGGCATACTTTGGGCAGGGGAAGGCAAGGTTCTCAAAGCTTCCTCAAAACTTAGAAGATAGGCTATGGGAGCTTATGCTTTGTAAGTCACCCTTTCCCGAACGTCATATAAACCATGCTGAAACCCAAATAAAAGATATTCTGTCAGTTTCTTAGCCCTGGGAGCTCAGAGGACACAGGCAGGGGTCTCTCAAGAAGGGGGAGGGGAAAATTTAGTGGGACCAATTGGCATAGCAGGTAGGAGAGAGTAACTGAGGCAGTCCTATAAAACATGGGGATTTGTGTCTGAGGAAGTGGCATGGTTCCAGCCTCAGAGCTTGAGAGAGAAAAAAATGGAACATTTTAACTTGAGTAAGTTTAGGGACCATGGGTTCAAAGACAGATAATAGTGAAAAAGAAATGGCCTAAAAATAAAAGTAGCTAAAGCTGTCCCTCAGATTCAACCTTTGACACTAAAAGAGGACAAAAGGACATTACTATAGTTAGGAATTATTCCACACTGGAACTGTTAAAACTAGGAAAGACAAGCAAGCAATCCAAAAGTCCCTTGCCATGTGGCTCGTGAGGGTATGGGACATGGGAGCAAATACATCAGGTGAAATCCCAGAAGCTTCACAGCTGAGTTATATAACCACCCATCTGTCCTTGCAATACATGCTGTTCAGCCTAGGCCAATGCAGGGGGAGCAGTCCTTAATGGGATGGCTGGTGCAAGGTATTAAAGATACATGGTCATCACCAATGGAAACTCCCATAATTAACAGAACCTAGAGGACTACAAAGGAGGGACAGGCATTACTGAGAGAACTGTGTATGAGAAAAGCAATATATGATGCCCAGTTCATTGGGCCAGATAAGACTGTGTTCACCGGAGATATAAAGGAAAGCTTAACTGAGACCTTGAGAATGCTATGGAGCTTTAATGGTTTTGTTAAGCCCTTTACTAGGACAGGACCTTTGTAAAGTGAGAGTGGCTTTAGCAGGTTTAAGTGGCCCTGACCAGTGTGTAAAATGTGTCTGTAGAATAACAGAACACCCTACAAGTGATATATAAAAGACCAGACAGGCTGGGCGTGGTGGCACACTCCTTTAATCCCAGCACTCCGGAGGCAGAGGCAGGTGGAAGTCCAGCCTGGTCTGGTCTACATAATGAGTTCCAGGACAGCTGGGGCTACAGGATGACCCTGTCTCAAAAAGACCAAAAAAAAAAAAAAACAGAAGAAATGGTCAGTTTGGGTTACGTGAAGACAAATGTGGCAAGACTTATGTTGTGTCCAAATTCCCAAAGAAAAAATTCATAGAAAACCAAATTCTGTACTAAGGAGTTTCTGGAAGGCTTTAAAACTGGAAGAACAGGTTACAAAAGACTATTCTAGGGGTGGTTAAGGATCCCAAAAGATTAAATAAGGTGCATTTCTCTCCTAAAAAACATCTATACTAAGGGTGGAGGCAGTTTTTCCCACCAGGGCCTCCCCCTACAGCTGGGTATGTCAATGGAGAGATGACAGATATGGCTACAGTCAGGAGGCAGACCCAGGGCCTGCCTGACTCAGGGAACCAATAGGTACAGCAGGGGCAAGAGAAACTGCCTGCCTCCCTAGCCCAGTACAGGGTCAGGCAACTGTAGCCAGCACCTCTAAGTGTACCAAAGATAAAAGAATACAAAGAGACTTCATGTATGATCCCCAGAATGCAGATTGACTCCAAAGGGATAACTAAGTAAGAAAGAACTAACCAAATTAATGCCTCTTACCCATGCTACGGTACCTAACAAACATCCATGCAGAAAGCAATTAATAAGAATAGATAAAACCTTTCCATGCTGTGTTAGACCTTGTCTATGATTGATTTAATATGTGATGTTAACCTTTGAATGTTTTGCAGATATGAAACCCATTTGAAAGATACGTAAAGAAACAAAGACCAGCTATAGCTGTAAGATTCTTGGGAGTTTTATGGTTGGGTAAGATAAAAATAGAATTTCCCAAAACTATACAACTGTTAAGAGAAACTAAAGAGGGGTAGGTTGGCCCCTCCCTATGAGCTGTTGGTCAGAGAGAGATCCTAGAGGTCCTCAAATTCACCCAGGCTATTGCCATTAATGGCAGTTGTACACTAGAAATGTCAGTAAGGCCATGTTGCTGAAGACACTGCATGTTGTGATCATGAGGGAAGAAATGGAGCTGAGACTAAGCCAAAACCTCCATGCCACTAGATGGATGGCTTTCATAGTGCCAGAAGGCACTTTGCAGATGGTTAGGGAACAAAGGATCCCTTATGATTCTCCTCAACAAAGAACCCTGTGTGTTGCACACTATTGACATGTCAAACAATGTCTGCTAGTGAAATATGGCCCAACTAACATATGTACAACTGACAGATTTCTAAGTGGATAAGGCCTACTCCTTGGCATAGAACACACATCTAGTACTGTAGACCAGGCCAAGCCCCTGTGTTAGGTAAGGCTACAGGCCCCAGCGGGAAACCGTTGGAAGTATACTGTTTAATGAATATGGTACACCTACTGGGATATCTTCTAGGCATTTGTATTTATATTCATGCGTGTTTAGATGTGTCTACTTTCTTCCATTTGTCTTCATAGTAGGAGAAACACCACTGAGATAGATCAGTGGCCACTTCTTGAAGACAAATAATAGGGAGCTCCTAGAGATCACTATCTCACCATGATACAAGAGAGATCACCCTGAATCTGTCACCTGCTCCAAGGGTCAGGGACCCTTGCAGAAGATTCTTGGAAAGATTGTAAGAGCTGGAGGAGGGGGTGGGGTGTTGGGTAAATTCATCCTCTGAAGAAAAGAGGTGGTGGGTCTAGAGACCTAGAGAGAAGCAGAGCACTCTGTGAAAAAGGAGAAGGATTTGGTGCCATTTTGGGAGCAGTGACCAGCAGGTGAGCAGATGAGCCAGCCTGCTGTGGACCCCATGGGGCACCATGGATCCCTGAAGGGTACCGTGGACCTGACGAGGACCCCATGGACCCTGCACAGACCTCAAGGGGCAAGATGGTGCACAGAGAACTGGCAAACTTTGGGCAGGGCATGGCAAAGATCTCAAAGCTTAGTCAAAATGTGGAAGATGGACTATGGGCAATTATGCTCTGTAAGTTACCCTTTCCTGAATGTCATATAAACCATGCTAAAACCCAAATAAAAGATATTCTGATGGTTTGTTAGCCCTGGGGCCTCAGAGGGCACATGCAGGAGTCTCTCAAGAAGGGAAAAGGGAAAATTAAGTGGGACAACACCGCATACAGATACACATTAAAAAGATCACCCTCCATGATCAAGTCGGCTTTATTCCAGAGATGCAGGGATAGTTCAACATTCATAAGTAAATAAATGCAATAAAACATATAACTGGACATAAAGGCAAAAATCACATTGCCATATCAATAGATGTAGAAAAGGCATTTTTCAAAAATCCAACATCCATTCATGTTAAAAGTCCTAGAAGGAGTGTGTCTGGAGGGAACATAACCCAACATAATTAAAGCTGCATACATACACCCATAGCCAACATCACCCTAAATGAAGAAAAACCGGAAGCATTCCCATTAAAATCAGGAACCAGACAGGGCTGTCCATTATCTCCAATCTTTTTCAATATAGTGCTTGAAACCCTTACTAGGACATTAAGGCAAGGGAGGGAAATTAAAAGAGTACCAATTGAAAAAGAAGTGTTCAGAATTTCCCTATTTGTAGATTATGTGGTATTATACATATGAGATTCCAAAACTTCCACTAGAAAATTGTTAGAATTGATTAATGCTTTCAGTAAAGTGGTAGGATACGAAATCAACTTACAAAAATCAGTGCTCTTTCTATATACCAATAACTAGCAATCCGAAAAAGCCCTAGAAGAAACCTTCCCATTCTCAATAGCCTCAAAAAATATTTAGGAATAAACTAAACAAAGACATTAATAATCTCTCCAATGAATATTTCAAAACTCTAAACAAAGAGATAGAGGAAGACACTAGGAGATGGAAAGACCTCCCATGGTCATAGATTGTATTGGTAGAATCAATATTGTGAAAATGGCCATCTTGCCAAAAGCAATTTACAGATTCAATGCAATCCCAATAAAAATAACCATGACATTCTTCACAGAGGTTGACAAAATAATCTTAACATTCATATGGACTCACTAAAGAGCTCAGATAGCCAAAACAATCTTGGTCAAAAAGAACAATGCTGGGGCAAATCACCATAACAGATCTCAAATTATATTACAGAGCTATAGTGATAAAAACAGCATGGTACTGGCATGAAAATAGACACATAGATCAATGGAACACAATATACAACCCAGACATGAGTTCATAAAATTTCAGCCACCTGATATTTGACAAAGTTGCTAAGAATATGCAATGCAGGAAAGATATCATCTTCAAGAAATGGTGCTGGCAAGTCTGGATCTCCACCTGGCAAAAGAATGAAACTTGACCCTTATCTCTCACCCTGCACAAATGTCAACTCCAAATGGATCAAAGGTCTCAATATAAAACCTGAAACCCTTAAACTGCTAGAAGACATAGGCCACACCCTCCAAGATATAGGCATAAGAAAGGACTTTCTAAACCAAACACCAGCTGCTCAGGCACTAAGGTCAACAATCAATAAGTGGGACCTCATTAAATTACAAAGTTTCTGTACAGCAAACGAAACAGCTAAGGAAGGGAAGAGGAAACCCACTGAGTGGGAGAGGATCTTCACCAGATACACAACCAACAGAGGATTAACATCCAGAATATACAAAAAAAAAAAAAAAAACTTGAAAAAGAAAGAAATAAGAAGATAAACAACCCAATAAAAAGATGGGTGATAGACCTAAACAGTTTTCAAGCGAAGAAATAAAAACGGTTAAGAAGCATCTTAAAAAGTGCTCCACATCCTTAGTAATTAGAGAAATGCAAATCAAAACCACTTTAAGATTTCATCTTATCCCAGTCAGACTGGCCAAGATCAAGAGAACAGTAGACTCCAAAGGCTGTAGAGGGTGTTGAGAAAGGGGAATGCTCATTTACTGCTGGTGGGAATGCAAACTTGTGCAACCACTATGGAAAGCAGTGTGGAGAACCATCGAAAAACTAAAGATGAACCTATCACATCATCCAGTGATACCACTTTTGTCATATACCTAAGCTATCGTTGTTCTGTAGAGATAGCTGTATACCCATGTTTGTTTTCACTTTCTTCACAATAGCTAAGAAACGGAAACAACCTAAATGTCCCATAACTGATGAATGGTTAATGAAAATGTGGTACATCTACTCAGTGGAGTTCTACTCATCATTAAGAAAAGATTATGAAATTTGCAGGTAAATGGATGGAGCTAGAGAGTGTTTTCCTAAGTGAAGTAACACAAACAGAGGAAAGCAAGTGATGTATGTTTTCCCTCATTTGTGGATTGTAGCACCAATCCCTTATATGTCAGTATATAAATTCTGAAGAAACACCAAGAGCCTGGCAAAGGCAAAGGATACATGCAGGTAAAGGAAAAGAAACAACCTGAAAGGGAGAGAAAAGGGAATAGATGCTACCTGAGGGAAGTGGAAAAATTGATTAATCATCAGAGAGGAGAGGAGGGAGGAACATGCAAGGGTCCATGGTGTGGGGGAAGGAGGGAAGTCAGGAACAGAAAGACGGCAGTTGTTGGGAGGTATTGGGTGGAGAGTGGGAAAATCGGGGCACTGTGACTACTAGGAAGGGAGGTAGGAGAGAAGCCAGATGGGAGAAAAAAGAATAGAGATAAGTGAATCTCAGGGGCTAGGATACTTAGAGGGAGAAGTGATGCCCTAGATACCCTATGAGAAATGCAAATAGAGTGTCTGGACATTAAGCATATGTATACCTAGGAGCTGCTTGGAAGGGGATGTGAGTGGGAAATATTGTATGAAATTGAAAAAGCTCAATAAAAATAATAATAAAACAGAAAAAGATTTTGATGGTGATTGATTAATGTACATAAAAGAAATACCAAGACAGTTCTTTCAAGGAATACTACTAATTAAATTACACAGAATATAAAGAACCAGAAAAAAAAAATCATGTAAAATCAATATGTTGACTCAAAGGAATCATTCATGCTTTCATATTAAAACAAATAATATTTTTTAAAATAATGATAAACACATTTTCAAAACCATTTTTTAATCTATAAAAGAAGAGTTTACTAGTCTTATAAAGACAGCAATTTTTAAATTCATATTCCCCACTGAGTACGGATTTTAAAGCAGTTCATACTGGAATCTGCCCTTTAAGCCCTCACTAACAATTTTTGTAATAGTAATAATACTGTCAGACACTTGTAGTGTTCATTTTTGTTCCTTAATTTAACAATATGTAAAAAATCTCTATTATATGAAAAACATAGAATCAATGTTACAATGCACATTTAAACAAAATAATTATCATCCTATGTGTTTTCTTTATTTTTTTTGAACTTTGATTAGTGCAGCCGCTCCTCCATTTGCCCTGGGCACCACCTGCAGCGACTCTCTGTTCGCCCAGGGCGCCGGCTGTGTCCACTCTTCTGCTTGCCCGGTGCTGTCTCCAGGTGCTGCTCCTCCATTGCATGGGCTCCGCCTCTGATCACATGGGCGCTGTCGTTCACTCCTCGCTCTGGCTGTAGGTTGTGGCCGCTTTTCCACGCGCTCGGTGCTGAGGCTGCTCTTCTGTACACCCGGAGCTGTCTCCAATCATAGGTGCTTCTGCCTGGTCCCGGCCCCCAGGGCTGGTGAGGAGACTATGTCAGTGGAGCTGCATTCAGACATGGGAGGCCCCATTCAGTGACACAGATCTGGTTTATTGCAGAAAGGCACAAGCTTATATAGGGGTAGGGGTCCAATCAAGAAGTTATAACTCAGATCTTTGGCAGGGCAGTGTCCTATCATAACATCATGAATTTCAGACAACTTATTAGCATAAGAGGTTTCAGGTTACTTAGGTTCTGGTTTCCTGTACGGGGCCCTGGATTCCTGTGAACCATGTGACCCAGGCTGTTGCAATATCTAAGTGTTGCAATTTGGAATCTCAAAGGTGGTGATTAGGGAGTGGTGAGCTCTAGGCATCAGTCTCAAGGTCTGCCAATGGGAGCAAATGTCACAAGCCATTCCTTGTGGATCCAGCAGTCAGGCTATTGCCTTGGGCCTGCTGTATGACTGTCATTAAGACTTTCACCCTAAGCTCAAGACTATCTCCCACACATTAGGATGTTTATTTTTAATTTATGTATTTTTTTAACTTTTAAAACAATATTGAGAATTTTGTACATGTATATAGGTGTTTTGATCAAAGCAATGCCCACTCCCTTCACTCCAGCTCCTCCCACATCTCCCTGACAACTTCGTGTACCCTCTTTTTTTGGGGGGGGGATTTTGCTACTTTAACATCCCCCTTCTGAAGAGGAAACCTTAAAATCTTTTAAGGATTAGATAAGAGGTCCCAAATACTTTTGACATTTTAAGACTTTGGAACAGTGTATGTTGCTAAGAGTCCCAAGGACATTTTGACTTTTATCCAAGAAACTGGCTGCTTTTCTTTGGGATCTTTTTACCCTAACTGCCTACCCAGTTCCTACCCCCAATTCTTATTAAATCATCCTCTAAAGAGGTGACCCAAATTTCCAGTGGGGAATTGGGATGTAGACCACTCTAGCTTCTTCCATGCTGAACCAGGACGCTGGGTGAGGCAACTGGGGTACCTTTTCAGTGGGTCTATTTAAAAAAAACTCACCAATTGCATAACTCTTAACTGTAGGGAGAAAACAAAGTCTTTGACTCGTGCCTAGCAGATGTGAAGGAGAAGTAAAGGCAAGAGTCAAAACCATTCTTTTAATATATGAATAAAAGATTATAGCATTTTCTCTAAATCTCACAAAGATTATTTTCTTCAGATACTAAAAAAAAATTCTAGTGATTCTAGTGAGAAGTATATATGCAAACAAAAATGTTTAAAAAAAACTCATTAAACACTAGTTTAAAATAAGAAAACAAGCCAATGAATCATCTAATCAAAATGCCTAGCAGAAAGAAAGAAGTTTAAGGTACAGAGAGTGATGTCTGCCTGAGTGGAGAAGGAAAATTCTGCAATACATAACCATTTACAGAAAACAATAGAAAGGATTGGCATTTATGCAGTGGTTATGGTCACAGAAGCCACTTGATTTGAAGAAAGATTTTTAATATTTTAATTTTATGTGTATTAGTGCATTTCATCATGTATATAAGTGGACCCATGTCATGCAGTACCTGAGAAGGAGAAAAGTGGATGTCAATTCCCCAGAAACTGGAGTTACAGACAGTTGTTAGTCCCAGTGTGGGCTGGGAATCAAACACAGGTCCTCTGCAAGAGCAGGCAGTGCTTTTAACCTCTGAGTCATCTCTCCAGACCCTGAAGAAAGTTGTTAAAGGATACTTTGGGGGGGGCTTATTTTATGATCTGTATGTTAATAGATAGAAAGGAAGGTCAATGCATGTACAGAAGTAGTTCCTTATAATGTATGTAGTTTTCTTTTAATATTTTATTTTTTCTTAATTTTACTGAGCTTTTGCACAATTAATATAACATTTCTTAATCAAATTTAGACCCCCTCCCCTATCTATAACACCCCCAAAAGCTCCTGCCAGAACTCATGAATTCTGCAATACAAGTTAAGTCCTATCAGTCAAGCATTTGTACCCAGATGTCCTTTGGTACAAATTCATCTACTGGAGTCTAGTCAGTCTATCTAGATAAGTAAGATCTACTCTCCTTCACCCAGTAGTAATCAGTCTCTAACAGTTCTCAGGTTACGACTGGGCCATTACCCATTTTGCTCACCTGATTCTTTTCCCTTCTCTACTTATATTGGCATGGGTCCTGTGCTCAGTGCCACCATGGATGTAAGTTCACATGTGCAAGCTTCTATAGGCCTGGAAGCTTCTGCTTCCTTAGGTTCATGGACCAACCCTAGCTCATTCAGTCTTTCTGTGCACTCTTACACAGTGGTCCTTGAGCTGTGTGTGGGTGAGGAATAATACAGGGGTCCTACCCAGGGAAAAACATTCAAAGAAACTCCAACAGTTGTGGCCTTCTGTGTGTATTGAACTCTGTTGTCTAAGTAAGCTTCACTGGTGAAAGTTGAGGGATGCACTAGTTTCTCTCTATCCCTTGTTCTGCTATGTTCCATGAGACATAAGTGTAGAGGTTCCACTATAGATATGTCTCCTAGGACTGGGCATATCTCAGATATATAGACTGTCTCTGTGTGCAACTAGTTGTTGAACTCTGCAGTAGCCTCCATCTGTTGCAAAAAGACACTTCTTTGGTAGGTGATGTATGCTATGCTTTTCTGTTAATATAAGGATCAATATTTAGCATATAGTAAGAAATTTCATTTGTCTAGAGATATGGAGACAGTTTTCTCTAGGATCCATTCCTTCTCCTGCCATGCATATTTGGCTGAGTTAACAGTGCTACCCACGAGTTCCCTCACACTGAAAGGGCTTTAAGTCCAATTACATAGCTGTTGATTGCTCCCACTTGTAACAGTGCCAATATTCCACCAATAGAGGTACTTTGCTGTGCCAGTCAATATTGTTATTGGGCTTTAGTGCTGGGTTTGACCATTGATTGACTTTTTCCCTTAGCAGCTTGCATAGTATCTTCTACAACTAAGAGATTTCAATTTCAATTAGAAGGCTTCCAGGTCAGTTTCTGCTCCATTCTTCAAAGTACCGTGTCTGAAGTATGTCCTGTCATCGGCATTAGGATCAAGTCCTGGGAGATGACCAAGAGCTCCAGCAATAGCCTGTGTTATTTTGGGAGTATTTTTGACTACTCTGACCAATCACTCAAAAGGAAGTATCAGTATCACCTGTCTGGCAATGTGGTCCTTGTGATGCAGCACCCTGTGGGAGACAGGCTTGAGCCTAGGGTGACTTTGCAACTGTCAGGGTCACATGCTTTCCAGGAATCCAGGCTCTGTAATCTGAAACCCAGTAAGCTAATGAGGCATCCTACCCTCCATTCTGTGATAGGACGTTAAGTCTGTTATGCTAATAGGATGATGCTAATAAGGTATCCTACTTGTTGTATAGTGATAGGATGCTAAACCTTTTATGCTAATGAGGTATCCTACTTGCTGTGCTGTGATTGGACCACTATCCCTGTATAGGCTTGTGCCTTCTTGCAATAAAGCAGACCTGTGTCACTGAACCTGGTCTCCTGTGTCTGAATACAGCTCTGCTGACACAGTCTCCTCACCAGCCTTGGGGTCCGGGACCAGGCAGAAGCAGTGATGACAGGAGGCAGCACAGAGAAGCAGAAGAGCTGCCTCTGCATCAGGCGAGCAGAAGAGTGGCCTCAGCCGAGGGCAGGTAGTAGAGCGGCCTCAGCCCAGGGTGAGCGGAGGAGCAGCTTCGACACCTGTGAGAATGAAGGAGCGGCACCCATGAGAATGGAGGAGCAGCCGCCGCTGGCGGTGACCGCAGCCCCCGAGTATGCACATACACTAATTTTCAAACACTGTTTTTGCATTTCTCAAGGAGTTCAGAAGCCAATATATTTCCCTCTGGCTTCCCTAGTCCCCCAAGTTTCATTCATCTCTCTTCCCCTCACCCAACCTTCTTCCTCCTTTCCTAATCCAAGAGCTCCCATTATTCCCACCCTCCTCCAAATAACAACCACTTTCCACCTTCCCTTCTCGCCTGCATTCCCTACTCCCCGCCCCCAAATAGTAGTATATTCCTGCAAGTACCTATTTCTCAATCCAGGTACTTCTCACACTCCTGGAGGCACATTCTTTCATGGGAGAATGCCTTGTTCTGTGTAGGGTGTTTGTTAGTTTTCTTGACTTCCACACACTGAATAGCATTACTAGTCCTATAGTTTAGAGAATGAACACATCTCCAGGTATTTCCCAGTATCCCAGTGGAGCAAATTCCCTGACAGCTGACAAGTACTCTTCTCTGTATATACACAGGACACAAAAGTATATGCAAATTAATGTCTTAAAAATTAAGCTGAAGGAATTTCTTGTTAAATAGACATGGCCAGTGAAAGAGATGATGCCAAGATTTCTGACCTGAACAGCTGGAGTTCAAATTATCATTCCTGAAATCTGTGAGAATAAAAGTGTTGTGGAAGTCTATACATTAGTTTTAACTTTATTAAATTTGAAAAGCAGTTGGCTGTAAAACTGGAAGTTCTAAAGAAAACCAGGATTGCAGGTATAAATTTAGTGGATACATGTGTATAGCTAAAATTTTTTTTGACTGTTCATGATTTTCATACATGTATTTTGATCATATTTAGACCCTTTCCACATCTGTAACCCTTTTATAGCCCCCCACATTTCATGTACACAATCATATATATTAAAGACTATCAAGTCAAATTTGTGTTCCCAAACATTGATTGGTGTGCATGTTCATCTATCCACTGGAGCGTGGTTATGCTATCTAGCATTAAAAATACTCAACTGCCCCTTTCCCAGCAGTGATAATTTGCCAATAGCTCCTCAGGTAAGAGTGGGGTTTCTTACCCACTTCTCAACTTCTTCGCTGGGATTTTTGTCTGGCTTAAGCTTTCATGGGTCTTATGAATGCTGTTACCATTGCAGTAAGTTCATATGAGTACCTTCACAGCTTTCTAGAAAATTCTATTTTTTGTGGTCATCAACCACCTCTGACACTAGCAATCTTTTCATACTGTCTTCCACAATAGTTCTTGAGGCTTGAGGGACAGAGGTTTGATATAAGTGTCCTATTCTGGGATACACACTCTCCAGTGTATTATAATCTGTACTTTTACCAGCTGTGATCTTCTGAGTTAAACAGCATCTGTTGTATGAAGAAGCTTCACTGGTAAGAGTTGAAAGGTGAATTAATAGTTTTATCCCTGTTCTGCTATATTTTCTAAGCCTTAGTTGTAGAAGCTGCTTTGCAGATGTATCACATAGGGCTGGGCATCTCACAGACACTTATTCTCTGTATTTGACTCCTTGTGGAATCTTTAATATCATCTGAGTTATCTTAGGGTCCCTTGCTCCTGGTATGGGTAGACAAACTGCATACCACATCTTTATCTGAATTTTGCATAGTTTATACCTTTGGGGAGGGAGGGGAGTGACTTACAAAGAAATGAACACCCAACAACTGGCATCCAGCTCTGCACGGCTTGGCCCACTGTTCCAGATCACTTCTGCCTATGGTCTGCCTTATCTCACATTCCTGCATTCCCACTCACCCCATAGAGTTCTGTGAGGGGTCCACGAGGTGCTCGTGAGGTCCCCCAGTACTCCATGAGGTCCAGGTCAGGCTGGCTTGCTTGCTCCCTGTTCCCTGCTTCCCAAAATTGGTGCCAAATCCTTTCATTCCAATATATGCCCACACTAGGCTCCACCCTTATTCCCAGGGTGCCCTGCACCAGCACATAGCTTTAAAGAAGTCTGAGAGGAATAAATCATTTTCGGGCTACATGTTGCAAAATGAATCTTCTATGATGAATGGTGAGAGGTTCACTTATCTGTAAATCTAGGAGTACAAATTTAAAATACAGAATTACATTGGTCTAGGGATGTAACAAAAATAAGTTTTAGCTGGGTATGGTGGTACACATCTTTAATTCCAGCACTCATGAGACAGATGTAGGCAGATCTCTGTGAGATCAGGGCCAGTCTGGTCTACATGGTAAGTTATAGGCCTGCTGGAGCTACAAGGAGTCCTTGTCCCCAAAAAACAAACAAACAACAACAACAACAAAAAATGGGTCTTCTTCTCTAGAACCTATGACCCTTCTTCAGGTTATAAATGTATTACCTTTATACAGTGGAGTTTTATTCAGTGGTTAAAAAAAGGAAACAAGACATTTGCAGGCAAATGGATGGATCTAGAAACTGTTATACCAAGTGAAGTAACACAGAATCAGAAAAACAAGCAAAATACGTTCTTTCTCACTTGTGGATCTTAGCGCCAAATACTGAGATGTGAGTATCCTCATGTAACCAAAAGGGAAAGAATAAAATGAGGAAACTAGGAGACCAGAAAATGTGGAATAATTAAACTGGGGAGGAAATAAGAAGGGCTATACAGGGAGAGAGAGAAGAAAGATAAAAACACATACTTAGTGTGAAAAATAAAAGGGAAATGTATTAGTTCAAAAGCCTCCTCAAAATATGTGTGTGTGTGTGTGTGTGTGTGTTGTTTGTGTAGCTGAAGGCTATTATAACAATATAGCTAAGAGATTTAAAGTGAAAGAAATAGATGACTTCAGAGAATCTCATCAGAGAGAAAAGAAGCAATTTGTAATGAATTGCAGACTGTCAAAGTGTAGAGTTGGGGAAGATAGAAATCAACAATGGCAGTGTATCCAGAGGGGCAGTTGTTCCTCTAAGGGGTGGGGTCTGCTGTGGAGAGTTAGCTACAGAGAAGGAGCTGCAGAGAGTTAGCTGCAGAGGGAGGAGTGTTGGCGCCATCTTGGCAGCAGCAGTGTGGAAAAAAATGGCCCTGGTGTCTCGCCTACATGGACATGAGAGGGGGCATTTACCGACCTGTGGTGAGACCACAGGACCATGAGGCATGCATGAAAGTTCACAGAGACTGTGGGTAGGCACGGGGGCAATCTGGAATGGTGGGCCACTCAGCCACAGATCATAATGGGTTGCCAGGTGTTTGCCTTTGTATGTTACTCTATCTCCCCTGTCTTGAATACAAACTATGAAAAATTCAGATCAAGGTGTGTTATTTGGTTTGTCTAATAGTGCCAGGTATAAGGCCACTAAGAGAACTTGGGTGATAAACTGGCTCCGCTGGGAGAATGACGCTGTAAATGACAAACTGCAAGAATTTGGAAAAAGCTAGGGAGAAAATGGTGGTATTGATGTCGATCTTATAATGGATTATAAAATATGTAACTAAAAAGGAGCTGGCCAAGCAGAGCGTGGGCCATATCTGTGTTGTAAATGTGGGGGAATAGCCCTGTTGTGGGTATATGAAAATTGGTTAAAGGTTATAGAAAGGCTAGAAAACCTTTTAAAAGCCTGGGACACAAGCAGAGAACCCAGACAGGAGGTGTGGCCACTTTGCATAATAAAAGATTTGCCCAAGGCAGGGGAAGATGAAAAGGCTAGGGAGGTCCTGGCAGATTCAGTTGCAGAACTTCAGACAGATAAAAAACAGAACATTTTAACTTGTGTAAGGTACAAGGACTCTGAGAAAAAGACAGATAATAATGAAAAAGTAAACAACCTAAAAATGAAAGTGGCTAAGGCTGGCCCCAGATTCAACCTTTGATATAGAAAGGAAAGAATGCTAACAGTACTGTACCTAGGAAATACTCCACACCTGAACTGTTCAAACTAGAAAAAATATACAAGCAAGCAATCAAAGAACCACTTGCCATGTGGCTCGTGAGAGTGTGGGACATGGGAGCAAATAATGTCAGTCTAGGTTCTTCAGAAGCTTCACAGTTGAGCAGTTCTTAATAGGGTGGCTGGTTGAAGGCATTAAAGATACACGGTTATCACCAAAGGAAACTTCCATAATTAACAGAGGCTGGAGTATTATAAAGGAGGGACAGAGATTACTGAGAGAAGTAGGTATGAGAAAAGCAATATATGACACCGAGTTCCCTGGGCCAGATAAGACTGTGTTCATCAGAGATATAAAGGAAAACTTAATTCAACTGGGACCTTGAGAATGGTATGAAGCTTTAATGGTTTTGCTAAACCTTTAATAGGACAGGATCCTTCTAAAGTGAGAGGGCATTTAACAGATCTAAGTGACTCTGATCAGTGTGTAAAAATGTGTTTATAGAATAACAGAACACCCTACAAGAGATATAAAAATGACCAGACAGAAGAAATGGTCCGTTTTGGTTACTTGAAGACAAATGTGGCAAAACTTATTTAGAGCCCAAATTCCCAAGAGAAAATTGATAGAAAACCAAATTCTGTACTAAGGAGTTTCTGGAAGGCTTTAAAACCATAAGAACAGTTTACAAAAGGCATTCAAAGGATAAAAACTGTCCCAGGAATGGTTAAGAATACCAAAAAATGAAATAAATTGCATTTCTCTCCTTAAAAAATGCTATACCAGGGGTTGAGACAGGTTTTCCCACAAAGGCCTTCCCCAGAAGCCAAGTGTGGTCAATGGAGAGATGACAGAAATGGCTACAGTCATGAGGCAGACCCAGGAAACCAACAGGTGCAGCAGGGAAAAGAGAAACCCCCTGTCTCTTAGCCCAGTGCAGGGTCAGACAACTGGAATCAACACCTGTAAGTGTATCGAGGATAAAAGAATACAAAATGACTCCTTGTAAAATCCCCCAAATGGGAAATGAGTTCAAAGGGATAACTAAACCAAATTAATTCCTCACACCCATTCTATGGTATTTAACAAGGACCTATGGAGAAAACAGTTAATACAAATAAATAAATCATTTTCATGCTGTGTTAGACCTTGTCTGTGATTGATTTAATATATGATGTTAACCTTCTTTCGAGTGTTTTACAGATGTGAAACCTATTTGAAAGATAGCTGAAGAAACAAAGCCAGCTATAGCTGTAAGATTCGTAGGAGTTTAATGTTTTGGTAAGATAGAAACAGAGGTTCCCAAACTATACAGCCCTTAAGAAAATCTACAGTACCAGGGGTGGGTTGCCCCACCCCCTTATGAGCTGTTGGTCAGAGAGAGATCCTAAAGGTTGTAAAATTCACCAAGGCTACTGCCACTAATGTCGGTTGTACACTAGAAAGTTCGATGAGGCTATGTTGCTTAAGATACTGCATGACAGGAGCACAGGAGGAAAAGAAAAGATGGGCCTGAGACTAAGCCAAAAACTCCATGCCACTGGATGGATGATGTTCATAGTACCAGAAAGTACTATTCAGATAATTGGGAAAGCAAGGATCCCCTATAATTCTATTCAACAATGGACCCCGCATGCTGCACACTATGGACATGCCAAGCAATGCCTGCAAGTGCAATAATGACTCTACTAACATACATACAACTGACAATTTTCTAATTGGATAATGCCCTCTCCTAAGGGTGGAACACACTTCTGGTGTTGTATACCAGGCCAACCCCTGTGTCAAAAAGGCTGAAGGCCCTATTGGGGAAGCGATTACAAATATACTGTTTAATAAATAGAGTACACCTACTGGGATATCCTCTAGGCATTTGTATTTACATTCATGTTTGTTCAAATGTGTCTACTTCCTTCCATTTGTCTTTATAGTGGAAGAAACACCACTGAGCTGGATCAAGGGCCATGACTTGAAGATGAATAATGGGGAGGCCCAAGAAGTCACTATCATGCCATGATATAAGAGAGATCTCCCTACGTCTGTCATCCCCACCAAGGCTCAGGGACCTTAATAGAAGACTGACAGAATGATTGTAAGAGCTGGAAGAAGGGGTGGAGTGTGTCCTGGAGGGCAGTTGTTCCTATGTGGGGCAGAGGCTGCCATGGAGATTTGGCTATGGAGGGAGGAGCGTTGGTGCCATCTTGGCAGCAGCAGTGAGAAAAAATGGCCCCAGTGTCTATACCGTGTGGATGCGAGAGAGGGCATTTACTGACCTAAGGTGAGACTGCAGGCCAATGAGGTGTGGATGAAAGCTAATGGAGGCAATCTGGAATGGGGGGTTGCTGAGCCACAGAGGAGAAAGGGGTGCCAGGTGTTCACCTTTGTAAGTTACTCTATTTCCCCTACCTTGAATATGAACTATGAAGAATTCAGATAAAGTAATTTTATATGGTTTGTCTAATAGTGGCAGGAGCAGGGACCCTAAGAGAACTCAGGAGACAGGCAGTAAGAGAGACAGAGAGGGAGAGACAGGAAAAGAGGATGAATTCTCATGTTCACTTAAATGACTCTGTCTACAGAATATTTATTTGTATTCGAACCACTTCTTTTAACAAAACTCCCCATCTGTCTTTTTCCTCAGGAAACTATCCAGTTGGAGTCACCTATTATTTCTGTCTCTTTAGTTGTTATTAAAAGGATCTGTTCCAAAGTTGCTACA
>NW_008352267.1:7657778-7659984 GCF_000622305.1 Nannospalax galili
ATATATTATTTATTTATTTGCTAACTTATATATTTATTTTGAGATAGTATCTCCCTGAAGACTCAGAGGTTGTGGTACTCACTATTTACATCAGGGTTGCCTTGATCTCACAAAGATCCACCTGCCTCTGCCTCCTAAGTGCTAGAACTAAAGGCATGTGCCACTATACTGAGCTGGCATTTAATATATGTATTTTACACACATGCATATGAGAATTACAAACATAACCTGAAAAGAAAATGAGACCAAGAATTTAAAATATTTATTGGCATATGATATTATAATCAGAACCCTTCATATTAAATGTATATTTGTTGTCATAAATTTTTCCTGTGACTCAAAGTCATCTTCTTTTCATTGCCTTATAGAAGCAGAGTGGTGAGTCCCATCTGTACACTAGCTGAAATTCTAATGCCATAAGTTCTTATCTGTAAAGCAAGGATAAGCAGTAACATTAAACTTACATGTGAAAGTATTAGAGAATTATGGGCTTGCACAGAATCACTCACTGTGCAAGTCTGATGACCTGAGTTTAATATCCTTAACCCACCTGAAATTGGAAGGGAGAATCAACTACACAATCAACTCCACAACTTACCATCTCACATCCACACACACACTGTGGCACCCTCATGCTACCTCTCACCATTGTACAAACATAAATAGAAAAATAATAATAAAATCTTTGGTTTTAGTTCATCCACACAGGCCAAGACTATAGAGGGCGTGTAGTGAGGGAGGAGGTCAAAATATTATTAATATATGTTACATAAAATTGACATTCAGTAAAATTATATATTGAGAAAAATAATAGAATAAAATTACTCAAGGATTAAATGAGTTTTTATGTCCTTATTTCAGGCCAACTGTGATACTATTAGACCTTTGAAAATACCTGTAGATGTGTGTATTTTCAATAAATATTTTCTAATACATAAGTTATTGAGATATTATGATGATATGTGGGTGAATATTGTTTGCCACATTGGCTGGTTCTGTAACTGCATGGTGACAAACCTCTTGGCATGTCTGTGAAGGAGTTTCTAGATGGCATTAACTGACATGGGAAGACTCACCATAAATGTGGATGGCACCAATCCATGGGCTAAGGTACTAGACAGAATAAAAAAGGGGGAAGTGAGCTGAGCATCATATACATATGTACATGTATATTCATTTCTTTCTGCTTCCTCAATGTGCATGCAATGCAATCAATGCCTCATACTTACACCACCATAACTTCCTTGCTGTGATGGACTGTAGCTTTGAGCTGTGAGTCCAAAGAAGCCTTTCATTGCTTAGTTGCTTTTGTTGGGTATTTTGTCTCAGCACTAAGAAAAGAAAGTAATACAGATAGGACAATCATTTTGTCTCATACTATAGCAATTTAAATAGGAAATACATAAGTGTAACATTTTATATTTAATTTTTGGTTCTTACCTCAAAAAGTTTTTATTAAATTTTTTTGTGAGCCCTATTTACCTCATTTACATTCTTTCTGCTCCCTCTTCTGAACCTTCCTATGTAGCCCAACTCCCCCTCAAATTAAGACCTCTTCTTTCATTATAACTGTGAAACACACACACACATACACACAGATACATATGTACATGTATACATGTATGTGTAAATAGGTATATGTCTGCTTATAAATATACATAGCATATGTGAATACACACACATGTATAAAAAAAAAATCCCTCTTCTGGTGTCCACAAAGATTGTACAACATGGGTGTAATTACATATATGCAAGCAATACATATATATATATATATATATATAAAACACTGAGTCAATTTAGTGTGCTAGCTCATACATGTGCTTAGCACTGACCAGTTGGAATTGGATGAGCTATCAGAGGGCTTGTTTAATGAAGAAAACTTCTCTCTTTTTCAGTAGCCATTGTTTGCCTGTAGATCTTCTTCAAGATGGGTTAAACCTTATGAAATTACCCTTGCCTCTTGGCATGTAACTGTTGTGGTCATTATTCATGTTGTTCAGTTCAAATAATTTGTTAAAGGGCTGAAAAGATGACTCCGTGGTTAAGTGCTCTTGCTGATGAACTGCACCTACATCACAGCTCACAATGGTAACTCCTGTTCTAGGTGATCTAATGCTGTCTTCTGATTCCATCTAATAATTAAATTCATTTCATATCTACTTCATATCAACCATATGAATGAATAGAAGATGACATATATATA
>NW_008352267.1:7660046-7665096 GCF_000622305.1 Nannospalax galili
TGAGCATATTCAAAAGAGGTGAAATTAATCACCTAGAAAGTATATAGATAAGGGTTTTAGAGGCAAAGGAAAGGTTATGTGATATTCCACAAAAGAGCTAAGGGATTAATTACACATTAATGGTAGTAGATTGCTGGAGCACAAAGGAAAAGAGGAAGAGAATAAGCTCATTATTTAGAAGAGCGGAAAAAAAAAAGACTTCAGGGAGCCTAGATTGATATTGAAGAGGATTTATATCAGGGAATATGAAGAAGTAATGCCTGTCTCATGAAGCCTTGGGCCATCTGACAGGATCCTTGAAAATAAGGATGAAATTGACATTGAGTCACAGACCAAGATCAACACATCAAAGTGAATTAGATGACAGGTACACTATTATTTTAATCCTGCCTTTGTATGAAACACTGGAACTGACACTAGGCATAAATGAATTTCTTTTCTACAAATTTTTAATCAAAGAACTTTCCAAAATAATTCCCGATCGCAGAAGAAACTGCTTGCACAGGTATTGCTAAATTGCTGTGTAATCAGAGCCTGATTGGGCCTGATTATGAAAGGTCTCCTTAATGAATACAAATGTTTGCTAGATTGTTAATATCCCTTCTTCATTATGCATTCCCTATGCAACGTTGGATCCTTTGTAAAGCACTAAAGAACATCTATTATCTTCTGAGTCTCACATACTTGAAATTTCAGTTTTAACAATGATAAAATACATGTTATTAATAGACTTTCGAGATTATCCTTAAAAATAATTAGGAAGCTGGAGCGTCAGTATATACACAACTGGTCACGATTATATAGTTACAAGTGTTGCCTTCAAAACAGCTTTTGCTGCTTACTTATGTATATGTGGATTGAATAATGCCATGTGATAAAAAGTAAGAAACATTAATGTTGATAAATTCTCTTGTATTTTGAAGACATTGAGTACTTTACCATATGTTAATTCTCGTCACACATTACAGACTTTATTTGAAATCTGAGAATTCAAATTGCCAGGGCTGTGCTAAAGAATCAACTGAAATAAGCTTTTCCAGAACTTTATGATCCCTTGTTTGAGGACAATAATTTAATGTACTCCCTTTTCTTTGTCCGATCCCATTATTCTACTGTTGGAACTTTTCTGTCTTCTCTGGCCTTTGGGAACTGACTTTCAAATTTTTTGCACTCTATCTTTAGTAAATCCCTCTCCAGGGCATATTCATTCATCATAAGCTTAAAATATGAATGGACTTATTTCTTCATTAGAACACCTAAAATAAATTGTTTATTAAAATCTAGGCTCTGATACCTCTGTCCATCTCAGAATAGCAGTTCTGAATTCATCTTTTCTATAGTGGATTTAAAAAAACAAAACAAAACATGGAGAATAATGTAGATATTGTCCTTAGATCCAGCAGTGAAACTTATGAAGACTTTAGTGTGTTTGGACGCCTCTCTTTCTCTTACCTTCCTTTCTTGCTCACTTTGTTCCAATAAATGCCTAGAGCTGTTATACCGTTTCTATATCACATCAGTTTTAAATGTGCTTCACTATTCCTTGGTCTACAAAAATGTCTTCATCAAAAATCATCAGTGGCCTGTGTCTAGTCTCAACCCATCTGTTATGCTTCTACTCTCCCTGCGCTTCCAAATGATTTTCACACTCTTAATTATTGGCTCTTTCCTAAAATGTTTTCTTCCCCTTGATTTCCATGACCCTGTCTTTCTTTTCTTGTTCTGATTTCTTCATCTGTTCTTTCAATTTCCAGAGAATCTATCAGATAATTAAGCAGAATTTTATATAGTATCATAATGTTATAGGGAAATGGATAATAGTTATATGATTTTTAAAATTACTTTCTTCAGGTAACTTTTCTTGATGAATCTCTATAATGGGTTTTGCTAATATTATTCAGATATAAATATGTATCAGTTTAAGTAGAGACCTAATAAATGGAAGATTTGGGGCTAGATTAATGGCTTATTGTTAAGAGCACTGGCTGTTGTTGCAGAAGACCCAGGTTAGAATCTCAGATCCCACATGTGGCTAACAACCATCTGTAACTCCTGTTCCAGGGGATCCCACATTTTCTTCTGGGTTCTGTAGGCACTTCATGACATAAGCACACTCACATAGATGCAGGCAATACACTCATACACATAAAAAAAAATTATCCATTTGTTTCAAAAATTTCCTTTAAAGTCACAAGAAATTCATATAAAGAAATAGATGGTGCCATAGGAAGTTCGCTAAAAATCATGAGTGTATATTTGTTTATATTAGATTTAGGAGGGCAGAAAAAGGAAGGAGTTTAAAGTTAGAAATAAGAGTCACAGCCAGACCTGGAACTTGCAAGAAATGGGTTCCCTGGATCCAAGTAACTCCACAAAGACTGATAAAAAGCTCTTCCTAGAGTAAAGATTATCTGCCATCTGAAGAGGGAGCAGTCTGGTCTTATATAGGAACCCTGCAGCACACAGCTGAAAGAGTTAACTCTATACCAGGGTCTGGTGCCCTTGAGGGTCTCTTTTCTAAAGATTACTTGCTCCGGAAGGTGGGTGAGTTATCTATAGTACTAAAGGAGACAGTGGGCTGCATAAAATATTTCTCTCAATCCAGGGAGTGACCAGTTGATAAGGTTTGAGCAAGGCCAGGCTGCCAATTTAGGGCCAGTTAGACACTTTAAGGAATATACGGCTTTCCCTAATGAGGCTGTGGGTCTTCTGCAACTCACATATTCTATCACTTTGAGTAACAAAAGATGAGGAAAATTATGCAGACTTGCTGTAATAACACTGCCTCTTCTCCTTCAGGAATCTTCTATTTGAATTTCAATATCATGAATACCACTAAAACTATATTATTTACACAGAATCTCAAACATTAGCTCAAGCTCCCCACACTCCTCATCATTCTTCGAATCCGAAATACCTCCATTTTAATTAAGTTTGTTTTTGACCAAATATCTCATTTTAAGAAATGTCATGGGCTGGTGAGATGGTGCAGCAGTTAAAGGCTCAGGCTCATAACAAAAGGACAATAAATATCATTAACATTGCTCTCATAGAGCATAAATATAATATTAGTTTGTTTCATCTAAATATGATCACAAAAGTAAACGTGCTCAGTTTCCCTTAAATATTTCAAGTCAATGAATTACATGTTCAAGTTTTAATAGAGACATAAAATGTTGATTGGTTCTCTATTGCAAACCAGTGCCAGTGTTTCTAAGTTTTAGCATATATTCACAATTTCAAGAGAGTTGGGTGAAAATATGGGTATTTTCTCATGAAGAAGAAACAACTACATATGTTTATTTGGTTGATTTTGTTATTTTCACACATCATTGTATTATGTTATGTTTATAGCACGAGTTAATCTTACTTTGAACATGGGTAAAATGGAGTTTGTATTACACATAAGGATCTCTAAGAGAAATATGTAAAAAAGGAATTCAGAGCAAGGGCAATGGGAATATATCATTCATGTTTATGAAGGGGATGATTATTTTAAATGAAAGAAGCTGGGAGAAAGACAATATGTTGGAATAAATTAAGACACAGAATTCACGTTTCTGATCAACCTTTGGAGCTACAGAGAATCACAGTAAAGATGGTCAATGTGACTGGATAAATCCTAACATCTTTCAGATTATTTGCCCCCTCCTTTCAACAATACCCAATCCAAAAATAAAATAATACAAGAATTTTTCTATAGTGATAGTTGTCACTTATTTATTCTTAGGTAATCACCCTCCAAATATTATGATATATCTTTGTGATTCCCATTTTATAACTGGAACAATTAAGTATCAAAATAATTTGCTAAAATTCTTATTTTGAATGGTCATGCTAATCTGTTTAATTTTCCTAATCACACAAACAAATTGTATACATACAAGTTTTCTGGTCACTATCTTGCTCACTCAAATGTGGCCATTCATTTTAGCCTTCATATCTTTAAGTTCTTTCCCACACTTCCCTGAGAAGATTATAGATCTAGAAAAAGAAGACTCCATTTCATAGATAGAAAAAACATTTTACAGAAGTGAGTTTCATTCCACAGAATCGTAGATACTGTTAAGAAGTGCTGTGATACACAGAAGCATTCATCACCCTCAGCAGTACACTCTCAGTCCAGCTGTATTACTCACCTTGTCTCTGTCACATGTAGCACCTGTGCAAGTACAGTGAACAGTTACATCCTTGACACTCTGTTAGTGAATTTCCACATTAAAGTCTTATATGCCTGTCAATAGAGGAATGAGCTCTGTAATGCAGAATGTTAATCTTTCCCCATCTTCACATCTTGTTCTCTGTAGTATATTTCCATAAATCACTATTCTTAGCTACTTGGTAATTCCAGGGTACAAACCATTCTCTCAGATGGAAAGCAACTTTAGTCTCTATAAAATGTAAGCATACTTGCTTCTGCCCCTATCTGTTAGATTTTGTTGTTGTGACAAAATTACTGAGATAAACAACTCAGGGGAAGAGTCTATCTTGGCTCACGATTATTTGACGTTTGAGTCTACGTCTGGCTGACTGTATGTCTATGAGTCTGTGATGAATAAGGAACCACATGATGAGGGCAGCACATAGCAGAAGTGGCTGCTCACTTTATGGAGCTAGGAACAGAGAATGTGACCAGGGCGATGAATGCCTTAAAATGTATGCAGTGTAACTACCTTGTCTAACTATGCCCTGCTTCCATCACCTTTGAAATTACTTCATAAAATGATGAGTCAACCTATCAATTCACCAATCAAGTTGGTCGGAATTTTCAAGTCTTAAATACCTCTCAATAGTATAATCTGCCACCTGGGGATAAACGTTCACTCCATGAACATTTTATTTTGATACTTTTTTTTTTTAATTTTTAAAAATGATTTTTTTAATAACAACATACTTAGAAGAAGCATATCATTACAACACAATTGACATATTCAATAATGGTTTCCTGAGGTAGGATGTATCTCTTTCAAAATTGGCTGTACATTTTTAGGTTTACAGTTGAATTATTACAGTTATACAATATTGTACTCAGTATAAACCCTATAAGACA
>NW_008352267.1:7668485-7675940 GCF_000622305.1 Nannospalax galili
GGCGCGGTGAGCTGCACTATAGACTTACCCCAAGAGGCCTGAGGATAGTAGTGCAGGCTAGGAGAGTTAGCCGGTGGTGCAGGCCCAGGGAAGCAGAGCGAGGTGAGGGCAGGGCCAGGACCAGAAGTGGTGCTCCTGGAGCCCAAGAAAGGGACTGGGTTGCTCTGGGTGAGAAGGGTCAGGAAGCAGTATTGGTTCCCCAGGTGTCTGGGGCCTCAAGACTAGGAGTGGCGCAGGGCTCAAACTAGGAGTATGGAACGGCGAGGGGGGGGGATGGAAGGGTGAATGTGGCTTAGGGAGTCCCAGCGCGGAGAGCTGTGCTGTAGACTTACCCCAAGAGGCCTGAGGATAGTAGTCAATTCATCTCACTTTTAAGGATAGGCACTCTCTTAGTGTGAAAAGTGTGCTTGGAAAAAATTATTCCAAGCAAATGGCCCTAAAAAGCAGGCAGGTGTTGCAATTTTAAGATCTGACAAAATAGATGTCAAATTAAAACTCATCAGAAGAGATGAGAAGGGTTACTTCATTCTAATCAAAGGAACAATTGACCAAAAATATATTACATTTATGCACCAAACTCTGGAGCAAGTAATTTCATAAAATCAGTAGTCCAGGACTATAAAATAGAGATTGACAACAACTCAGTAATTGTGAGTGACTCTAACACCCCACTTTCTTCAATAGACAGGTCAACTGGACAAAGAATAAGCAGAGACATCTTAATTAAATGACAAACTACATAAAATGGACCTAACAGATATATATACAATATTCCACCTAACCACAGAAAGAATACACTTTCTACTCAGTAGCTCATGCAAGTTATTATAATATTGACCAAGTTCTGGTGCACAAAACAAATATCAACAAATACAAAATGAAATAATTCCATGCCTTCTATCAGAACATAGTGCAATAAAGCTTATAATCAACAGCAAAAGAAGCTCTAGTAAATACACAAACTCATGGAGATTAAACAACACACTTTTGAATCATGAATGGATCAAAGAAGAAATTAAGAAAGAAATATTCCTGGAACAAAATAAAATGGAGAAGACAAAAAAACAAAACCTCTGCGAAACACTAAAAGCAGTCCTAATAGGGAAGTTTATAGCTCTTAGTACCCACATTAAAAAATCAGAAAGACTTGACAGTAGAACTTGGGATTCTGAAAATGCAAAAACAAACCAACCCCAAAACTAGTAGATGAGAAGATATAGCAAAACTCAGAGTAGAAATTAATGAAATAGAAACAAAGAAAACATTGCAAAAAAATCGATGAATCTAAGAGCTTGTTCTTTGAAAGGTTAAGCAAGATAGACAGATCCTTAGCCCATTTAAACAGAATACAGAAAGCAAATCTAAATAAACAAAATCAGAAACAAAAAGGGAAACATCACAACAGACACCAAAAAAATCCAAAACATGGTAAGGGAACACTTTAAAAATCTAAACTCTATTAAATTTGAAAACCTAAAAGAAATGGATGATTTTCTAAAATCATGACCACCACCATGGTTAAACCAGGAGAAGATCAAAAAACTAAACAGACCCATCACAAATAAGGTAATTGAAACACACATACAAAACCTCCCAACTAAAGAAAGTCCAGGCCAAGATGGATTCAAAGCAGAATTCTACAAGACATTCAAAGAAAAGATACAACCAATAATGGTTAAATTATTCAAAAAGCTAGAAACAGAAGAATGCCCAAACACCTTTTTGAAGCCAGTATCACTCTGAAATCAAAACTAGGTGAAGATACAACAAAAAAGAAAAACTGCTGACCCATATCCGTAACGAACATGGATGTAAAGATACTCAACAAAATACATGTAAACCTCATACAGATACACATCAAAAAGATCATCCACCATGATCAAGTTGGCTTTATTCCAGACATGCGGGGATGGTTCAACATATGTAAGTCAATAAATGTAATAAAACATATAAATGGACTTAAAGTCAAAAAACACACGATCATCTCAATAGACGCAGAAAAGGCATTTGACAAAATCCAATGTTTTAATGTTAAAATTCCCAGAAGGAATTGGTCTGGAGGGAACATACCTCAACATTATTAAAGCTATATACAACAAACCCATAGTCAAAATCATGCCAAATTGAGAAAAATTGGAAGCATTTCCACTAGAATCAGAAACCAGAGAGGGCTGTCCACTATCTCCACTCCTTTTCAAAATAGTACTGAAACTTTTTCTTTCTTCTTTTTGCAATAAGAGAAAGAAATTAAAGGAGTACCAATTGTTATCCCTATTAGCAGATGATAGGATATTATAATAAGAGATCCCAAAAATTCCACTAGAAAACTGTTAGAATTGATAAATACTTTCAGTAAAGTGGCAGGATACAAAATCAACATAAAAAATCATTAGCCTTTCTGTATATCAGTAACAAGCAATCAGAAAAAGCACTTCAGGAAATCTTTCTGTTCTCTATAGGTTCAAAAAAGTAAAATAAACATAACCAAAAACATTTAAAATCCCTATGATGAAAATTTCAAATCTCTAAAGAAAGAGATAGAGGAAGACACTAGGAGATGGAAAGACCTACCATGATCAGGGATTGGTAGAATCAATATTGTGAAAATAACTTATCTAAAGGAGTCTATAGATTTAATGCAAACACCTCCCTCCCCCAAATACCCACAATATTCTTCACACAGCTTGACAAAATCATCCTAAAATTCATAGGGAATTACAAAAGGCCCTGGATAGCCAAAACAATCTTGGGCAAAAATAACAATCCTAGGGGAGCGGGGGGATCACCATACCAGATCTCAGATTATATTACATAGCTATAGTCATAAAAACAGCATGGTACTAAAACAAAAACAGACATGTAGAGTAATGGAATACAGTAGCAGACTCAAACATGAATTCATATAATTTCAGCCACCTGATATTTGACAAAGGTGCTAAGAACACACAATGGAGGAAAGATAGCATCTTCAATAAATGGTGCTGGCAAGACTGGATCTCCACCTGCAGAAGAATGAAACTTGACCCTTATCTCGCACCCTGCACAAAAGTCAACTCCAAATGGATCAAAGGCCTTAGTATAAAACCTGAAACACTGAAACTGCTAAAAGAAAACATAGTCAGAACCCTCCAATATGTATGCATAAGAAATGACATTCTAAATCAGACACCAGCTGCTCAGACACTAAGGACAACAATCAGTGAGTGGGACTTCATTAAATTAAAAAGTTTCTGTACAACAAAAGAAACAACCAAAGAATAGAAGAGGAAGACCACTGAGTGGGAGAAAATCTCCTCCAGCTACATATCTGATAGAGGATTAATATCCAGAATATACAAAGAACTCAAAAAAGAAAGAAAGAAGAAAATAAATGACATAATAAAAAGATGGGCAATAAACCTAAACAGTACTCTCAAATGAAGAAATAAAAATGTCTAATATTACTGTAGAGATACCTGTACATCCATGTTTGTTGCTGCTTTATTCACAATAGCTAAGAAATGAAAACAACCTATATATCCCTCAAATGACAAATGGCTAATGAAAATGTGGCAGACCGACACAATGGAACTCTGCTCAGCAGTAAGAAAAAATGAAATTATGAAATAAGAATGTAAATGGATGAAGGTAGATCATGTTATACTAAGTGAAGTCACACAAATGCAGAAAAGCAAATGATGTATGTTCTCTCTCATTTACATATGGTAGCACCAATCTATTATATGGGAGTATATAAATTCTGATGTAACACCAGGAGCCAGAAAAAGGGAAAGGATACATGGAGATAAAGGGAAAGAAACAACTTGAAAAGGGATAGTAGGGAACAGATGTTATCTGAGGGACTTGGAAAATTTGGGAGTAATATGCAGGAAGGAGAGGAAGGAGGGACATGCAAGGTACCATGCTTTGGGGAGGGAGGGAAGTCAGGATAAGAAGGATGGTGGGATTCAGGAGGTATTGGGGGGATGGTGGGGATAATGGGGGCACTGTGACCAGGGAGAGAGGGAGGAGGGAAGCCATATGGGAGAAAAAGGAGTGGAAATGAGCTACTCTTCTGGGTCTAGGAAACAAAGAGAGAAAAGTGACGCCCTTGAAACACTATGAGAAGTGAACATGCAGTGTCTGAACATTAATGCATATGTATACCTGGGAACTGCTTGGCAGTTCTTCTGCCAGACAGAAGAGACCTCCTTTAGAGTGGTAGATGGAGGTGGTCCAGGGGACGTCCAAACTAACATGGGGTGTCACCAAATCTCTTTGTTATCTTCAAGATCTAGGACTAGTAGATAACATCCTGCTGTTGAGGAAAGGACATACTTGGGGTACAGAATTTAAAGTAATGAAACCTTCCAACAGAAGTTTGGCTCTCATAGTGCTAGATGATGGTATGCAAACTGCCAAAGGATAATAACAATCAATGGTCCATCCCAGCCCTGAAGCCTAATACCCAAGGCAACCAGCATGGCAAATTACCTCTATTGTCCAAGTAGTAGCACTGTTATCAGGGAGGCAATCAACAGCTATCTAATTGGATGTGAAGCCCTCTTAATGGGAGGGAACTCTTTGGTGGCACTCTAAACTCAACCAAATACACATGATAGGAGAGGAACTAGGTCCTGGAGAAAATCCTACCTCTTTTATATCTCAAGAGAAAAGAAACTTCTTATGATATGCAACATATCGATCTTTATATTTACAGATAAGCATGTCATACAGCACTCATCAAAGAGGCTTCTTTTTGCAACAGATGCAGGCTGCTGCAGAGTTTCACATCTGGTCAAGCACAGAAAACTTATGGCTAAAAGATGCCCAGTACTAGGTACCACATCTGCAGTTGAATCTCTACAACTAAGGATCATGGAACGTAGTGGATGGTGTAGAGAGAGGGCTAATTAATCCCTCAATTCTCACCACTGAGTCTTCTGTGTACAGCAGATGCACACAGAAGGCACCATCTGACCAAGTTTTGGAGAATAAGAGACTGTAGAGTATAGTATGGGACTCCTATATGAAACCTCACCCACTCATGGCTCAGAGATCATTGTGAAAGAGGGGGTGGAAAGACTGTAAGAGCCAGGACTGGTTCATGAACACAGGGAGGTGGAAGCTTCCAGGCCAGTTGGAGGCTTGCTCATGTAAACCTGTGGCAGTGGTGGTATGGAATGTGGCACCCATGTCAGCTCAATTAAACAAGGGCCCTAAGGGGAGGTGATAAATAGGTGGCAGCAAGCACTAGACTGAGAACTCTTTGAAATTGATTGCTGCTGGGTAAGGAAGAGTATGACTTACATACGACCACTGGATGGACTGACAGTGGATACATTTACAGTGAAGGACATTTGGGTACAAAGGCCTGAATAAATAGGGCTTAGCACGTATGGCAGAGTACAAGGGGTTTGGTGAAGGAATGTTGGCAGTATGGATGGAAGGGGGTCGGGATTTCATCACAAAATGTTGTATGAAATTTAAAAAGCTCAATAAAAAATTTAAAAAAAATGTCTGAAAAACTATCTTCTAGGAACTACAGGGCATTCTACCTAAACTACTGCTCTAAAATGAGCTATGTAAGTTCACAGTAGAGTTCAAAGTTCAGCTTATGAACACAAATGAACAGCTAACCTGTCAGGAAACCAGCCTCATTTGTTTATTTATTTATTTATTTTTAATTTTTATTTTTTATTATTTTTATTTTATGAGTATATTGCTTGCATGTATATGAGTGCACCCATATCGTGCAATGCTGCAGAGGTCAGAAGAGGGCTTCAGATTCCCCTAGAACTGGAGTTAAGGACGGGTCGTAGCCACCATGTGGGTGCTGGGAATTGAACACAGGTCCTCTGCAAGAGCAGTCAGTGCTCTTAAATCTCTCCAGGCCCAACCAGCCTCTTTTATACTGTAAATTTATTCATGAGAAAAATTTAAATCTTTTTCATATACTTCCAAAATCTTCTTATCATTTCATAAGTTATAAAAGTCAACAAACAGCTGTTTCTTACCCTTCTTTGTAATTTTTTTAAAATTTTTACTGCCTATGTAGAATAACTGGATCCACAGCAATTTATAAATCAATTCATTGTAATTTCCCAGAAACCAAGGTGATTAATGTGAATCTCTTCATATATTCAAGGTGGTATGTCTACATGCAAAATATTCTTTCTCAATTCTGCATATAATATATGTTCTAACACCTTACTGAACACATTGCTGAACACAAAGACTGAATCCTAATAAAAAATAGAATTTATCATAGTAACATATGGTGGCATAGATTTTCATAACAAAGACCTTCAAGGAACATGAATTTCAAATTTGAAATATTGGGGGTTTTGTCTATACTCATGCATATGTCAGAAAAACTATGAAAATGTGGTATCTCTTTATTAAGGGTAATTTACTGAACTGAGGTGTAATTTTCTTCAGAAAGTTGATGAATAGTTGCCATCTTTCCTTCCACTGCATACTATTTCAATAAAATATTTTAGTAACCTCTAAATCAAAAGAAAGCAAAATAAAGAATAACATATGGAGTACTATCCAACTAAAAGAGGAAGTTTGACTTCAGGGCCTCCTCTCTACTGGCTAGTGTTCATGACTCTGGAAGGTGCTATGTAAGCTACTGGAAGGAAACAATAATCATCCTCCTGACCCAGCTGTGAATGCTGTGAGCTATAATCGCAACTATCCTGGCAAGATATGCCCACTGGTTCAACAGTGGCACTAATTTTATGGGAGTAACTAACCCGCTGCTTTTTAATTGGATGATTGCTCTGCTTCCTAAGCTGTACCTGATATTGATATCAGGCTTAGAAACCTAAGGCTACACACAGGTCACAGCACATAGGGGAGAATCTAATACTAGTTTTCTATTAAGTAGTTATTATATGAAGTGACTCTCAATGACTTATTGCTATACACATCGGTTAATGTACATCTAAACTCTCACAAGTGGTTTCCTTTTTCAACAGATGATGATTGACACAGAAATTTTCCACTGGCCGATGTGCAGAGAACAAGAGTTCTTCTACCTGAATAGAACCACATATAACAAACTTTCTTTCTTCAAGGCTCAGGGATCATTTTGGAAGTGGGTGTAGAAAGATTGCAAGAACCAGAGGTGTTAGATGACCACAAGGAAACAGTTCCATACAGCTAGCAAGTTACTCACATGAACTCATGGCAACAGTGACAGCATCCACATGTCCCATGCAAGCTCAACTCAGAAACAACAACAACAACAACAACAAAAAGAAACATTACAGAAATGAGGAAGTAGATAAGAAGCTTCAACCACACCTATGGAAATTGTGGCAACAGATGGCTGCTGAGAAGTGTACAGACAGTCTATTTTAAGCATGGGGCTCTTGGAAGGTTAACCAGGCTCCAGTGGATGGACCCCACACCAAAGAACATTTGGAGACACAAATTAGGCTCTATAGTCCTTTATATATATATATA
>NW_008352267.1:7676056-7720430 GCF_000622305.1 Nannospalax galili
CTAAACACAATCCAAATATATAGTATGAAAACTGTAAAATTTCAATAAAAATAGGTTTTTAAATCTTTTAATTTTTAAATTTTTCAGGTAAGTAAAGTGAAAGTGAATAATTTGTTTTACCATTGAATTGCTTTTTTGTCCAATTACTAATACATTCAGAAATCAGTTTTACATGAAATTTTAATTGGATACAAAACAATACTCTTATTCTAAAGAACTAGGGAACTGCTTGGAACTGCTTGGTTCACTGATAAGAGCAACACCTGTCTTCTAGGTTCTTGTGAAACTATCATAATTGTTACTATTTTTTACTTAAGAAAAAATTTATTAATGTTATACTGTTGAAGTAGCAAGCCAAAACATGTTCCTGATGTAATCTTTCAAATAGAATTTGTTTCTGTGAAAATCAATTTATCTAGTAGAAACCATGTCAGTTTTTGACTCATTGAGCAAGCAGGGTATTCCAAATGGGAAGAAACAAGAGAAAATTAACAAGTGATGATTCTGTTCTGTACCTCTTGGAATGAAGGATACGTGCATACACACACATGCACACACACACACACACACGCACACAAACACAGAGACATACACACACACCCACAAACACAGAGACATGCACACACACACGCACACATGCAAACACATACATGGTCCTATTTTTTCAATCTTATATTAGCTATTGTTCTGTTTCTATGACAAACACCACGTTCAATACAACTTGTAAAAGGTAGAGTTTCTTTGGGTGTGGTCGCCTGCTGTGGCTGCTCTCTTGCCCTTGCAGTTCCTCTGATCAGTGTCCAGTCCAGACCCCAGGGCTGGTGAGGAGTCTGCTCCGGACCCCAGGGCTGGTGAGGAGTCTGCGCCAGCATCACCGCATTCAGATGCAGGAGGCAAGTTTCAGTGACACAGATCTGCTTTATTGCAGGAAAGTACGGGCTTATATACGGATAATAGTCCAATCATAACACAGCATATGGGATCCCTTATTAGCATGGCAGACTAATATCCTATTACAATCTAGCGGGCCAGAAGCCCTATTAGCATGGTAAGTTTCAGTTTCTCTAAGTTTCAGGTTCCTGGAAACCATGTGACTTACATAGTTTTCTGTCTGACAAGAAACACTGTATTCCAGCATGATAGGTATGTAAGGCAAAAGGCAAAATCAGTCACAAGATTTTCCACAACATTTGGGCTTATGACTCCAGAGGGAAAAGATTTCATCACGGCAAGGGAGGCATAGAGGGTGTCAGTTGGAGTAGAAAGTTGAGAGCCCGTATCTTCAAGCAGGGCAGGAAGCAGAGAGAACCTGCAAGAGGGATGAGGCTATGAACTCTCAAAGCCTACCCTCAGTGACACGCTTCCTCCAACTATGCCATACCTCCTAAAGGTTCCATGACTTTTCCTAAACAGTACCACCAACTGAACAAATGTTCAAACACTTGAACATATGCAGGACACTTTCCATTCAAATCATCACAAGTTTTTTTAAAGTATACAACTAAATCTAATTATGTCCACATTATATACTATATGCTGACTTTTTAAAGAGATACTAGGCAAATACCTGAGAGCACATCATATGACCAATTTACATGTAATTCCACAACCCTAAGTCAGTTTTGAAACTGAAACACACATGCATGTCTCCTTTTCACTGCAGCTTTATATGAAGGAAAGTTTGCCTTTCTTTCATGCTGCCTTCATTTAGCTCTGTCATGCACATGTCACATGTCTCTATACATCATTTTGCTTAGTTGTAGAATGTATTCCTAAGTTTTGAGAGAGGACATAACAGACGTGAAATCCAGGATACCTACTCTCAGAGTTTACATTTTAGTAGGAAATGACAAATATTTAATAGACTTTAAAAAGCAACAATAAATGGAAGCAAATTAAAATAGCACAGCCAGGACACAAGTACTGAGATTAAATAAATGGGAAGAGAAATCAAAGTGAGTCAATGTCAGTCAGAAAAAGAAAACTCAGAGTGAGTCAAGGTCAATCAGGAAAAGAGAAACCACAGTGAATCAAGGTCAGTCAGAAGAAGAGAAACCAGAGTGAGTCATGGTCAGTCAGGAGAAATCAGTGAGTCAAGGTCACTCAAGACAAGAGAAATCAGAGTAAGTCAAGGTCAGTCAAGCAAGGGGCAGCATTGATTTTGATTTTTTTTCTTCCATTCAGACAGCAAAAGAGAGACAGATTTGATAAAAGGAGGGAGTTTGTATTTAAATAAAGGGATCACTGAAAAGCAGTTCCTAGTAAAGTAAGGGAAACAGATGCTGCAGTATCTAGTTCCTTTTCTGTAGGTTGGATTCACCTTGGTATCCTGTCTAGCTGACTAGGATTCCATCCTCTTTAGATTAAGGACAAAATGCTCCTTTTGATTCCTGCTGCTCCTCCAACCTCTTGTAACTCTGAAGCATGGCATTTCCATTCCTTTAAATTTTTTTTATTACAGCTAAGTAAAGGTGACATTCAAAAGTTATTAAATTAGAAATATATATCAGAAATAAAACAACAACAAATACTAAAGTATACTTGCATTGTTCTCATATAATAAGATGATTTTGAATACATATTGGCTTGTACATCAATCATACACTAGAATTAATTTAGTTTCTCATTCTGGGGATGTACAAACCTGAATTATTGCATGTTTGCCTAACAATCAGAACAAATTAATCTTCGTTTGCTTTTCAAATACCAAGTATCCAATGCTTTCCCTAGTTGTACCTCCAATCTTACCTTTTTTTTTCTTTATCCTGTTTCTTAGCTACAGCTCTTACCTATATTTTCTTAGAGCTATACTCAAACTTTCTAGACAGAAAATTATATTGTGGGGTGATGTGTAAGAATTTGAAATATAGGACTTATGTCCATATATGTCAATATTTTGACATAGTAACATATCAGTAATTTATAAATAAGAAAGGGGTCTGCTGAACAAACAATCTGTTGCAGGGAACTGATAGTATGACAGAATAAACACTGATTCAAATAGACCTGATATTGAACTCTTATAATGCGGTGCCTACAAAGTAAGAAAGGTATTGAGCAAAAATGATTTGGAGAAATTCTCATGTTTCAAAGACTTGTAACTAATTTGAAGGAACTTGAGGCAGAATTTCTGTAAGAAATAATTTTTAAGCTGTGGGAAGCAAATGAGTTGAAGCTGGCTACCTTAAAATTGGGATTAGATCATTGTAAAAGGTCTAAAACTATATAAAAACTAGCTCCTGAAAATGTATCTATTTTCTTTTTTTCTGTGATGGTTTTTAAGAAGCCGTAGAGTGTCACACACATTCACAACACAGATTGACACAAATATTCCTTAAGATCTATAAAAGTTCACATATTTTAAATAATTATATAACAATAAGTAAACTCATAATTCTTTCATTCAGTAAAGAATTGTTAAACATTATTAAGAGAAGGACAGTGAACATATATGGTGAGTAAACCTTCTATCCTAAGAGACACTGACCCTGTAAAACAGCATGCAAAATCTCCTAGTTCCCCCTGCACCTCACACAAACCAAAACATTTGATCACCACACAGACATACAGCAATTTTGCCTTCAGAGGTTCTAAATTCCAGATCAACCCATGGAACAGAAACATACACTTCTATGTATGGAGTGTTAGTAAATGAAAAGCAGGAAAGAAAAGCAAAGTAGTGGAAGAGGCTAACGAGACTTGATCTTTGATTTCATACTTACATGGGGGAGGTTGTTTTACAATTTCGCATGTACACAATGCATACTAATCACTGTCACCCCCAAACTTCCCTTACCTTCTTCTCTCCCCCATCTACTTTCCCTCTTACCTATAAATCCGTCGCCCACATTCATTTTCTGTTTGAATTGTTTTATGACCTAATGAGTTTAACAAGGGCTGTTCTAGTGGCCATGAGTTTAGAGTTGACAGTTGAAACCTGGTGGGCTCAGTGATGTGTGCACACCTGGGGACATGACGTCTCTCTCAGAAACTATTAACAGTCAATAGTTCAGCACTAAGGAGTGAGACCCCCATGAAATGCTCCCCACCTTCTGTAACTGATTATTGATGTCCTGGCTTTTGTGGGCCCACTGCAGGTAACCACAGTTGATGTAAGTTCATGATTACAATAGTTGTAATTCCAGAGGATGGCATTTCATGGCCCTCCACTTTATCTTCTAGTTTTTATATACTGCATGCCTCCTCTTCCTTATTGTTCTGTGAGCCTTAGAGGGGGTGGTGCAATTTCTTGTTTAAGGTTGAACCTGTCATCAGTCAATGCTACTCTCAGCATCTTGGGGGACCCATGAGTCTATTCATCCACAGCTGTTCACTGTAAAAAGAGGATTCAGTGATTAAGGTTGAGTATAGCTATTGCTTATGGTTATAATTATCTAGAAGGCAGTTTGATGCTATATCAATTTAGTTACCCTACTTGGGTCTATGACCTCCCCTGCCTTGGCTTACATACCAGGAATGGGTTCCTATCCATGAAGCAGGTCTCAAATCCAATCAGAAGGCAGTTGGCTGCTCCCATAGTGGTCATGACACTTTTGCACACATGGGTACATCTTGCCTGACTGGTTGGTTTGGTTGGGAGATGGATAAAACCAACAATACATTTTCCTCTCCAATAGTCTGTGCAGCATTTTCTGGGATTTTTGAAAATGGGTCAGCAGGGAGGAAGTGAACATTGGAGTTCCAGCATGCTTTCTTGTGGGTGGGGGGGTGGGCGATATGATATTTTGAGTAATATGGTCTTATTCTCCAATTCTGGTGGACAAAAAGAGACTTGTTTTGGGGAAGAGGTATCTGGAATTCACCCTGACCAACTTCTGCAGTGGTATCCAACACTCAGTTCTGGGAAATTTTATTTAGTAGTCCACTGATTCTAGGAACAGCATTATCTAGCCATGGTTCTATATATATGAGATTCTAAAATTTCCATCCAAAAAAAATTTTACAAAAAAAAATCTCTTGCTGACAAATACTTTCTGCAAAGTGACAGAACACTAAATTAGCATAGCATATTACTAGTACAAAATCAGGTTAAACATTGATCAATGGAATACAATGTAGGGTCATATGAGAAGAGTCCCAGGAGACTGTAGAACTGTGTCATATGGTCATGCATCTCCTCCCTGGCTCTTACAATGTTTCCATCCCCTGTTCTGCAATAATCTTTGATTTGGGGTGGATTTTAACATAAAAGTCCTGTTCAAGGACCCACATTCTGTGGACTCTTCTCTGCATTTTGACCATTTGTGAACTTTTGTGTTCTTGGCTCTCTGTTGCATGAGGGAATTTCATTGATGAAAATTGAATGCATTAGTGTTCTCCTCATCCCTTGTTATATATTCTGTGAACATTACATGTAGAGGTTGTGTTCTAGATGTACCACTTAGGTGTGGGCAATTCACAGACAATCTCTGTGCATGTCTGTTATGGAACTCTGTAACTATCTCTGTCTCTTGACAAAGGAGCTTCTTTGGTAGGTAGTGACTGGGATACTTGTCTATAGATTTAAGGATCCATATTACATTTGTCTAGGGTTGTGAAAGCCTTGGAGTTTTCTCTAAGATCTATGACTTCTCCAGCTATGTGTATTTGGCTAGGTTTATAGTACCACACATGAGTTTCCTCCCATTGAGTGGGCTTTAAGTCCAATTAGGTAACTGCTGATTACCCCCAAGATAAAAGTGCACTACTTCACCCATGCTGCTTGTTGTGCTGGTCATTGATGTGGTTTTTAGGCCTTAAAGCTGGGGTTGGACCATTGATTGATGTGTTTTCTCTTAAAAAGCGTTCAACGTCATTAACCATCAGGGAAATACAAATTAAAAACTACTTTAAGATAACATCTCACCCCTGTTAGAATGGCTATTATCAAGACTATCAATGATGTGGAATGAGGTGATGCATTCCTTTAATATCCAATCAAGAGGCAAAAGCAAATAAATCTCTGTGATGTCAAAACCTAAGCAGCCTAGTCTACATAGTGAGTCCCAAAGCAGCTGAGGCTACAGGGAAGCAGGGAAACCATTTCTCAAAATAAACCAAATAACCAAAAAAAAAAAAAAAAAAAAAAAAAAGACATCAAGGACAATAAATAAACAATGGCTTGGATGTCAGAAAAGGAAACTCATACACAGCTAATGAAAATGTAAACTAGCCTAGCCACTTTAGAAACCAGTGTGGATGTTTCTAAACACAATCAAGCAAACAAAAACTTGTCCTGGTATCATTTTCATTGAAAACTTCCACAGTTGGGAAGGAACTCAATTCTTCATCCCATATCCTGCTGCTTCTCTGATTTTATTCAGCTCTTGAACAATTACATTCAAAATTCTGTACCTGGGTCCAGTTTCTCCATTTCAGATTATTTCAGAAATGCTTTCTAATCTTTTATAATTTTCTTGATAGTTTCATTTCATTATTTATATTCCTACCTTGTAATTTGTTTAAGTGGTCTTTTGGAATCATTTGAATAAGGGAACATCCTTTAATCTAGAAAACAAAACAAATTATGGTATGGTCCAGCCACACCACTTCTGTTTATTTTATTCCTGCTTAAAGGACTATTAAGCTGCTAGGGACTTACATGTTCATTCATATTCAGCATTGTATTCACCTTAGCTAGCAAATGGAAGTAGACTCAATGTCCACTAATTACTGAATGGATAATGAAAATGTGATAAATATGAACAATGTAATTTTATTCAGATGTAGAGAAAAATTAACTTTTCAGATAAATGTATAGAAATGGGCAGAATTATACTGAGTGAGGTAACTAAGAACAGAAATATAAATACCACGTGTTCTGCTTCAGTGATGGATCCTAGCTTGGAATCTTTATTTTGTGTTTAATTTGGGTCATCAATGAGAGACAGGAAATTAGAAAGGGACCCCTGACATGGCATGACTTAACAAGTGTGAAGAAAAGAATATATATAAAAGGTAAATAAAGAAGGGATATAGTGTGGGGATGGATATTTAAGAAGGAAGGAAGGTAGAGGTAGTAGAAAGACGAAGATGCATGGGGAGATTTAACTAAAGAAAACAACTGTGAAAAAGCCATAGAGAATCCACAACCTTGTAACACACACACACACACACACACACACACACACACACACAAAATACAAAAGAGGCACTGAAAAGCTTGAGTTTTTGACAAGTTCTTCAGAAATGCCTTCTCTGAGGAAGTGATATTTAAGTAGAATCTTGAAAAAATGAGGAATCCAGCCATGAAAATATCTGGGGAAATTTAATAGACTAGAAAGGGCAAAGTTTCTGAAGAAGCAAAAGGCTTAGTAAGCTTGTGAAAGTTCAATGAGATGAATGAGATGTGTGGAGATGGACAACCCCAGGCAGAGTCTCGTTGGATATCGATTTTATTCTCTATGTGATGGGAAACAGCAGAAAAATGTGAACAAAGACTAAACTGGGAACCCATAAACTAGTTTTATCCTCAAAGACTACTTTTAAAAAATTAATTATTAAAAAAAGACATTCTGGGGAGACATTTGTTTCTTTAGTTTTACTCATTTTTGTTATAATATTTTATTATGACTTAACCAGAAAATCAGGGCTTTAAAAATTCTACTTGGAAATTTGAAGCTTTTTCTTTTAGTTTGATAGAATTTGTCTTTTTTGTTTTTATTTTTATTTTTGATAAATGTGCCTAACACATTTGAAATAGTATGCTTTGTAAAACAGTTACATACATGCAGGATATTATCTGTTCATCTGAACCAATAGAAAAAAAGCTGCTCCTAGCCTTAGAGAAGATTCTCAATACAAGGAATGGTGGTGAATACAGGAATTCATGACTGCTCAAGACTCAGAGACTAAGCAACGGTTGTGGATCTAGTCCTGAATAAGACTTTGTATAACCTCTTCTAATGTTCAGAAAATAGTGTCAGAGAGGGGTTAGGAAATATGTAAAAGACAGAAGACAGGTAGAAAGGCTGCAGTATACCACTTCTCCACTTGATACAACTATGGCAATCATTAATGCCAAACAAATGCACTAACTTGTACTTGGCTCATACAAGACCAACCCTATCAACAGTATAACAAGTGTGAAGGAGAAACTCATGAGGCCTTTCCCTTTACATCTGAATTATTGGCTACTGATAGATTTATTTTTGACATCAGGAACTACTGTGTGCAGTTATGTACCCTTAGTTGAGCCTACCAGGCTCACACAGATATCTCCAAACCCGTGGTCACTCACACAGAGCCCTGGATAATCTATCTCAATGAGTCCCAGTCAAATGAAAAGACATGTAAGTGAAAGAAAGAGTTGTGGGGAAAGGAGGGAACAGTGTTAGGTATGCGTCATGAACATATGAAAAATTGTCTGAAAAATTGATTAACAAAAATATTCCTATTTTTAGTTGGCAGTGTCTCAGATATAAGAAATCACAATGTCTTTGCAAGAGAGAATTTAGAGGTATTTCATGGAAAAAAATCACAAATAAGAAAACCATTTTTGTTTATTTAGTCATTTCTTAAATCTTTTTAGTGATTGTGACCAGGAGGATGTTCCTCTGACCCTGTGATGACAAGCCATGGACCTGCCTCCTTCCCTCTTCCAGCCAATCAGTTGACCATAGCCCTTTGCAGGGGAGGGGGTAAGGGTATACAGGCCATGAAAACCATGAAGCTGGTCTCTCGCCATTTTGTAAGGCTGTCCAGAACCACAGGATTTATGTCTAGGTGTGGACTTTCAAACACAGCCATGAATGGGGGGGCACCCGCTCGTCTGTAAGTAAACCCGCACCCCAAGCTCAAGTCCAATAAACTTGTTAAGATTCTTCAAACTGGGGTTTGGAAAATTTTTTCCTCAGGCTGTTGCAAGGATCATGGGAGGAGGGGATTGGATGCCATGTGCACCTCCCAACAGTGATATACTTCCAGGTAAATAATGGAAATATTTCTCAGGTATTGCATGTAACCTCAAGTAAACATGGTGATTACGTAAGCTATTTTAAATTCAAAATCTAAATTTATTTATTCATACATATTGGACCTTACCAAGAGAAATTGACAATACTTAAATCTTATTATCCCAGACTGTATGTATAAGTTGAAAGCTTTTAAATAACTTTGTTCAAGAAAAATACCACTTACAAAAAGTAACATCAGCAACACTTCTCACACAAAGCACATTTTGTTTATGATTTATTCTTAATTTGTTCTCATTGAATTTTTGTGTATTTTACACAGAATATCTCAATCTTAATCATTTTTATATCCCCACTTCCATGTCATGCTCCCCCCCTTTCTTGAACTCATATACTCTTTCATCTATACTAAGACCCAATGTGTCAAGTCAGTGTCCTCAGACATTTCCCTGAGCAAGTACATCCACTGAGATCTAGTCAGCCTGTCTATAGTCTCTTGTTTTAGGAAGAACAGTTCTTCTGCACCCAGCAGTAATCAGCTGCCAGTGTTTCCTCAGGTCAGATTGGGGTCTGTTGCTCATTTCCCCAGTTCTATGCTAGGTTTTATCTGCCTGAGTTCATATGTGACTTTTGAATGCTGACACCTTTGGAATAGAATCACATGAGCAGTGTCCCAGGAGCTAGTAGGACTCTGTTTCCATATGGTCGTGTACCTCCTTCCTCCTGAGCTCTTAGAATCTTTTCACCCCCTCTTTTAGGATGATCCCTGAGCCCTGGAATGGGTGATTTTTTTTTATAGGATTTCTGTCCATGAACCAGGAATTTGCAGACTCTTAATCTCTATGTTTTGACCATTTGTGACCTTTTATGTTCCTAGCTCTCTGTTGCATGAGGGACCTGCATTAATGAAACTCGAGAGATTCATTAGTGTCATCTTCATTACTCTTGTTCTATGTTCTGTGTGCCTTAGGTGTAAAGGTTGCATTGTTGCTTAAGCCTACACAATTCATAGACAATATCTGTGAGTGACCGGTTGTGCTACTTGGTAATCATCTCTGACTGGTACAAAATAAGCTTCTTTGATGAGTGGTAACTGGGATATTTGTCTGTAAATATAAGGATACACATTTTGCACATAGTAAGAAATCGTGTTAATCTAGGGATGTGACAGTCTTAGGATTTTTCTCTAAGATCTGTGACCTCTCCAGCCAATTAGGTAGCTGTTGATTGCCCATAAGTAAGCATGCCACTACTGCACCAATGTAGTATCCTGTGCCAGCCATTGATGTGATTATTTGGTCTTGAAGCTGGTGTTACACCATTGATTGATATTTTCCCTTGGCACCTTCATAGTGCTCTCCAAAGTTATGAGAGCTAGTCTTCAGGGGAAGTCATTGCAGGATACTTGCAGCTCTATCACTCCAAATCCTGTGTTGAAGTATGTTCTGTCTTCAGCAGTACAGTCTTACCTTCAAGTTTTGGGAGGCCATCTGGGGCTGTGGCAATAACCTCTGTAATTTTGGGACTCACTTGGACCACCCTGGCCAACAAGTCATGGAAGGTTTCTCCTGTCTGTAATTGCTTCTCTTTATGTCGTCTTTAGTTATACACATGGACTCATGTAGAGATATTGTATGTGTAATTTGTTGTTAGGTTGTTGGACTGATATGACTCCCTATTTAAAAAAAAAATAGCTAGGCACTATTTATCTCTTCTCTCTCTCCCTGTCTAACCCTTCCACCATAGTTTCCCCATTTAAAGTGTCCCCACTTCCACCATTTCTTCCTGGATAATACCAGTCTCCTATGTTCCCACTTCCATTGTGCTCCTTCTTTTACTTTATGCCCAGTGTTCCTTGTATAATCCTCCCTCCCCAGACCCATTTAAATAGCCCCAATTTTATCCATTGCTCCCTTAGTAACACCTGTCTCCTACTATTCTTCTCTCTCTGGTTCTTTCTTTCCCTTTACCTCCCTGGTTCCTTTTCATTATCCTAGTTCCTGTAATTATGTCTGGATTCATATTCATACATAAGGACTTGGTGCTAGGATCCACATAACAGGGAGAATATATGTTTCTTGATTTTCTGAGATTGTGTTACTTCACTTAGTATAACAGTTTCCAGTTTCATCCATTTACCTGCAAATTTCATGATTTCATCTTTCTTCACCACTTAGTAGATCTCCATTGTGTAAATGTACCACATTTACATTATCCACTACTCAGTTGAGGGACACTTAGGTTGCTTCCATCTCTTAGCTATTGTGAAAAAAGCAGCAACAAACATAGATGTACAAGTATCTCTACAATAGGATGAGTCATTTGGGCATATGCCAAGGAGTTGTATAACTGGGTCAAATGGCAGGTTCATTTTTAGGTTCTTAAGAGTTCTCCACACTGCTTTCCATAGGGTTGCATGCAATCCCACCAGCAGTGAATGAGCGTTTCCCCTTTCCCCACATCCTCTCCAGCATTTGGTATCATTTGATCTCTTAATCTTAGCCAGTCTGATTGGGATAAAATGAAATCTTAAAATAGTTTTAATTTTCATTTCCCTAAGTACTAATGATACTGAACATCTTTAAACATGTTTCTCAGCCATCTTTATTTCTTCTTTTGAAAACTTTTTGTTCAGATCCTTAGCCCATCTTTTAACTGGGTTACTTGGTTTCTTGATTCTTGGTTTTTTGAGCTCTTTATATATTCTGGATGTTAAAACTCAGTGAGATGTGTCACTGGAGAAGATTTTCTCCCACTCAATGGGTTTTCTCTTCACTTCCTTGGTTGTTTATTTTGCTATACAGAAGCTTTTTAGTTTAATGAGGTCCCACTTGTTGATTCTTGACCTTAATTCTTGAGCAATTGGTATCCAATTTAGAAAGTCCTTTCCTACACTTCTATCTTGTAGAGTACTGCCAATGTTTTCTTCTAACAATTTCAGAGTCTTAGGTTTCACATTGAGGTCTTTGATCCATTTGGAATTGACTTTTGCACAAGGTGAAAGATAATGGTCTAGTTTCATTCTTCTACATGTTATAGTACTAAGTAAACATGTAGATAACCACATTATATTATATTTATTATATATTGTTGTATATTATAAGTATGAAATATGGGTACAAGTAATTTTATTAATTTTTATTTTTAATCTTGTTTTCAGTTAATTTCTAGCAATATCATGCAAGTAATGATTTTATTATGTCACTTTCATTGATTCTTTTTTCTTATTTGTCCCCATCCCTCATTGTGTACCTTCATCTTTCTGTCTTGCTCTTGCTAGTCTTTATTCTTGCCACAATCATACATACCCCTTCTGTTCTTTCCCCTTCCTTGTCCCTTAAGATCTCTTCTTTGACTCTCAAAGTCTCCTTTTTAGTACTACACACACACATACACACATACACACACACACACACACACAGAGAGAGAGAGAGAGAAAGAGAAACACATGCATATAAGCACACATGCATGCACATCTAGTGTCAACATATAAGAGGAAGCATTCATTCCTATTTCTCTTTCTGAGTTTGGATTATTTGGCTTAACAGAATGATTCCCAATTGCATCCCTTCTGCTGAAAATGTCATTACTACTTACATTTTTTCTGTTTTTATTGGGAGGTTGGATAAAATTCAATAATGTTTATGTATCACAGTTTCCTTACCCATTCATTTGTTGATAGACCTTTATGTTGGCTCCATCTCCAGGCTATTGTGAATAATGATGCAATAATTATACATGTGCAAGTACCTCTATAGCATGCTTTACTTAGAGTCTTTGGGTATGAGTGTGAGCAAATTTAAGGGCTTTAATTTTTTCCCATGATTTTTGGTTTGGATATCTCTGTGTGTTTCATGTTTTCTTTTGTTTTTTGCTTTTTAAAATGATCATTGTTTTGGATTGTTGACGTGATGTAGGAAAGAAAAAATACTGAGAACAAAACATAAAGTATTTTCAAAACAGAAAACTATACATGTTTAGTATTAAGAATGTATAATATCAAAATCTAAATACCATGAAATTATATTGTGTGAAAATTTCAAAACTTTAATAAAAAGGAATGTACAATATAAAATTCTAGCAAATCAAGTACTAGATCATTATTATTATTGCCATTGTTATTAGTCTCACTCCTCTTACTTCCTCTCCAGGAAGCAATTACTCTTTATTGACTATTATTTATTAGTTCTATGGGTATAAGCTGAAATATTTAGAAGGTAACCTGCTACTTTAATGATTTAGTTAAATAAGTTCCTTGCTTGGGGCTAATGAGCTCCCTAAGCTTGAGTTGTATAGTACAAGGCATGTGTAGTCCTTCCTCAATCCCTATGGATGATACCTCAAATTCAATCAGAGGTCAGTTTGTTCCCCTCTCTGTAGTCAGGTCACTGTTGCACATATATCTTTCCCATTAGGTAGACTTCTGTTTCATAGGGTTCACAGTTGGGTTTTACCAATGATGCTTTTTATTTCCCAGCATCCCTATCATCCTCCAGTGGTTTGATTGCTGGCCAGCAGGGAGGTTTCTAGCCCTTTGTCAGCCTGATTTCCCTATATCTTGCAACCAAGGTGTTCTAATCTGCTTTCAATGGCTGTCATACAAACACTGATCAAAACTGGATACAATCATCCTGAGTAAGGTAACCTAACTGCATTTTTAATTTGTGTTAGAAGATAGTAGCCTTCCATGTGGTTTCTTTATACTCCCTTTATCTAGATAAAACTGCCCCCAGCTCACACCCTCACTCATCTCCACAGTCCCCCCACCTCCCTCCCTGCTTTAACATTTCCACACACAGCATTGCTCTTCTCTTTGTTTACTTATGCTCTACTCTCCCCCTCCCCTACCAGTCCCCCGATCCATGTCCCCTCCAAATTTCCTGGGATCCATGGGTATTCAATGTTAAAAAAATAGAACTAATGATTCAAGATTAAGATTCTCCTAGGACAGCTAAATCATGCAGCATTTGTCCTTCTGAATTTGGATTACCTCACTCAGTATAATTTTCCCTAATTCCTCTAAAAATTTCATTTTCCCTATATCTCAATAAAATTTTATTGTGTATATGTACCACATTTTCATTATCCATTCATCAGTTGATTTGCATCTAGTCTACTCATTTCCTAGTTATTGTGAATAGGGCAACAATCAACATGGCTCTAAAAACATGCTATTATTTTAATGATTTATATTCTGTTATTAACACCAATTAATTAAAACAAATATATGGATAATAATGGTCATTTGAAAAGATTGTGAAGACAAACAGTGTGTTTAACATTCTTTTTCTTAAAGCCATCATAGTAGAAGTTTTATGATTTTGTATGGTTATTAGGCAGACAATTATCCAACGCTAATGAGTTTTAAGATAGAAAAGAACAATTTGACATTTTAAACTTTAAAATGTGCATTTTGGGGAGATTTTCATGTGCTTTATCTCAGTGCAGAATAGACACTATGATTTACAGGCAATATATAGCTTTTATTGAACTTTAATTTGAATTAACTATTCCCATATTATTTTAATATGAGAGTTCCCAAACAGTTAAAAATTTGTGAAGTAAATCAGCAAAACAATACCTAAAGAAAGTATTCTGTATCTAAGTTGTTTTTAAGCTGGAACTAAAACTGAGGGTAATGCCAAATCAAATCTCAGTGTATACATATATTACTTACTTCTCTGTTGCTGTGATAAAATACCACAACATAGAAAAGGAACAATTTTTTTTTTTACTTACAGTTCCAGAGGGTTAGAATCCAAAATGGCCAGGGAGGCAAGGCAACAGGGGTGCTGGGATCAGAATGCTGATAGAGCACATCCCCAAGCAGGCACAGGAAGCAGAGAAAGCCAGACTGGAAGTGGGCGTGGCTATGTACTCTCAAAGCCCTCCCCCAGTGACAGTCTTCCTCCAGTGAGGCCACACTCCTAAAACCTCTCCAAAGAGCACCATTAACTCTGAACAAAATGTCTATTACTTGGAACTTTTAAGGGACAGTGTCATTCAAACCACCCCAAACAATAGCCTAATTTTTACCAGACTTTAATAATTAGGTCAATATCAATAATATATTATAAATTACATTGAGACACTAATTTTCATAGCAATTTTCTCACTACACATACATAAGCTCATGCACAAACACATATACATGTATACACACATACATATTGTCTTTAGGTTGCATTAACACAATCAATGTTTGCTTAAGTTGAAATAATACCAAGAATAAACAACAAAAAAAACCATTACATTTCATACTATACAAAGGCCAAATATTATATTGATTTTTTACTTCTCATCAAAATATGTGCAATTGAAATTTATTTTATACATAATGCAAAATTTAAAAATTATTTTTGTATTTTAAATAGTTTGATAGAATTAATGATGTAATTGAACATTTGTGTATAACTTTCTTGAAAATAAACTATTCTGTGTACTAAAAAGATTGTGAAGTCAAACAGTGGGTTTAACATTCTTTTTCTTAAAGCCATTACAGTAGAAGTTTTATGATTTCGTATGGTTATTATGCAGACAGTTACTTTTTCTCTGATCACACTGTCATCAAATTCTTCACAAGGACTAATTAAGCTCATATTATTCTTGCATGAGAGCATTTTTAGGCAACAGAGTATAAATCCTACATTTCAATGAGGATGTTCATTTGGATTTTTTAAACAATGTCCTTGTGAATATTAAGATAATGAAAATTATATGCAGATGTGCACACATACACACACACACATTGACACTATAGCACTTAGTGAAATAGAGAGCACAAATAATAAAGTACTTATCCACAAAATCTATGAAAAAAGGAACATTTGGGAACATCTATGAGCCAAAAGCCTCCCCAACAGATACATTTTAGAATATAAGAACCAAACAAGCAAATAAATTCTTCCATTGCAAAAAATGCCTATGGATAATTGCAAACTAATAGCATGTGTTTGTAAACTAGCTTTTAGATAACTAGGAATATGAAAGTTCACTTTGTTCATTTTGTGTTTGTAAACTAGCTTTTGGATAACTGAGAATTTTAAAGTTTGTTTAGTTCTTTTTGTTTCTCTATTTCTACAAATTCTGATAAATAAATGTCCAATTCCAGTAGTTACTTTCTTAAGTTGTAAAATAGGAGAGTTTAACTTTGAGTGGTTATGTTATGCTGAAGATTAGGTGATGTACACATAATAATATGCTTCATAAATGTGAAGTCCTTCAGAAATGGAAGGTGCTAATATTATTTTCAATTTATTTATGCTTATGAGTGTATTGCCTGCATGCATGTAGGTGACCCGGGATGGGCATTGCCTACAGGGATCAGAAGAGGTGCCAGGTTCCCTGGAACTAGAATTATTGTTGTTGCCTCCATGTGGGTGCAAGGCACTGAACCTGGGTCCTCTACAAAAATAGCCAGTGCTCTTAAACTCTGAGCCATCTCTCCAGCTCCAGGTGTCAATTTTATAATGATCTTCATTTTCCATCTTATTGTTATAGTTCTCTGAAAAAAAAATTATAAGGCTACTTTTCTGGGAAATGCTAGAGTTCTACTAGCACATGCTTAGAAATAATCTGTTGATCAAATTATTAAGAGATATAATTATCTGCCACTTTCAGGAGTTCATGTTTAACTAATAACCAGAAAAGTCATCAGTTGAAAATGTATATTTGGGAATATGAGTAAAGCTCACAAATTAATCCAACATTGGTTTCATAAATGTAAAAAATATGTTATTAGAAGTTTAAAGGCAAATGCATCCTTCAGAAACCCTTACAAAAATTAAAGACAATGAAATAGGTTTTAAGTACTTGTATAACAATATTTTATTTTGAACAATACATGAAAAATAGATACAAAGTAAAAAGAATTAGATAAAAATTATTTTCATGGAAATTATTTTCATGATACTACTTCTATTAAAGATTAGAACAGTATATATATATATATATATATGCCATATTTTCATTATCCACTCTTCTGTTGATCGACAATGTATCTAATTCCTCACTATAGTGAATAGAGCAGTAATAAATACAGAGTTGCAAATATCTCTATGGTAAGATTTGGCATCCTCCGGGTATATGCCCAGGAGTGAGAAAGTTGAATTATATAGTATTTCTAGTTTGAATATTTTGAGGAACCTCCAAATTATTTCCACAATGGCTCTATTAATTTACACTCTCATGAGCAGTGAATAAGGGGTACTTTTTCTCCACATCCTTGTCAACTTCTGTTTTCAAATTTCTTGATGATAGTCACTCTAATTAGGTTGGGGAGATATCTCAAATAGTGCTAATGTGCATTTCTCTGAAGACAGGATGCTGAACAATTTTTTTTAAATTTGCAATTGTATTTACTTCTCTGAAAACTTTTAAATTCATTTCTCTATTTATGCATTGGTAATTTTCTTTCCAGTGTTGGTGTATAGTTTTGTAGTTCTTTGTACGTGATAGATATTAGCTCCTTATCTGAAGTATAGCTGGCAAAAATTTTTCTCTGGCTCAATTAGCTGTGTGCTCTGCTGATGGTTTCCTTTGCTGTGAAAATCTTTTCAATATCATGTAGACCCATCTGCTGATACTTGGGGGTACTTCCTGCACTATCAACGTTCTGTTCTGAATAATTTACCTGTACTAATATCCTGAAATATATTCCTTGAGTTTGCATCTAGAAATTTCAATATTTCAGGTTTTAAGGTCTTTGACTCATTTCAAATGGATTGTTTAGAAAGTAAAAGATGTCAATCTACCTTCATTCATCTGCAAGTGAATATCCCGTTTTGGCAATACCTTTTACTGAATGGCTATCTTTTTGCAATGTATGTTTCTTCCTCCTTTGTCAAGAATATGACCCACCCACGGCTCAGGGACTATTGCAGAAGAGGGGGAAGAAAGATTTCAAGAGCCAGGGCTGATTCATGAACAAAGAGAAGCAGAGACTTTCAGGCCACTGGAAGCTTGCACAAGTGAACTTGTGGCAATGGTGACATTGAGCACAGGACCCCTGCCAACTCATTTAAAAAAGGGCCCAGAGAGGAGGAGAGAAATGGGTGGCTGCAGACTCTAGACTGAGAATTATTAGACTGATTGATGCTCTGTGAGGGAGATTATGCCTTTACAATCTCTAGATGGGCTGACTAGACTTTGGTGAATGAATTTCCATTAAAGGACATCTGGGTACAAATGCTTGACTGGATAAGACTTAACATGTGAGGCAGAATACATGAGGTCTGGTGGGGGAGTTGGAGGGGCATTGATGGGGGAGGGGGCGTCTAAATTTGATTAAGAGCTGTTATATAAAATTCCAAAACCTCAAAAAAAAAAAAAAAACCTTTAAAAAAATGTGATGGGAAAAAATTTGTTCTTTTATTTCCAGGTTCTATATAATTGGTCAGCTGCTCTATTGTCATGAGAGTAACAGGTTGTAATTATAACTACAGCTCTGTATTATAATTTGAGTTCAGATATTGTGATTCCTCCTGCTATCTTCTTATTCTTGTTTTGCTTATTAGTGGGCTTTATGTTTCTTTATGAATTCCCGGATTACCTCTTGATTTGTGAAATATGACATTGGAAAGTTTAAAGATATTGTATTAAATCTGTAGATTAATAATATCATCATTTTCACAATATTAATTCTGCCAACCTGGGAGCATGGAAGTACTTTCCATGGTCTGGTATCGTTGATTTTCTTTTTGAGTGCCTTGAAGTTCACACTGTTGACCTCTTTCTCTTGTTATATGTATTCCTAGGAACATAATTTTTGAAGCCATTTTAAAATAGATATAAATTTGTAATTTTATTATTTTTAAATGGATATTATTCTTAATTTCTTCTTCTAACATATATTGTTTGTACATAAGAAGGCTACTTTACATATATTGTGCATATATACAGATCTTTCAAACATAGAATCATTTCATCTGCAAATAGGGATAGTTTCACTTCTTCCTGTCCTATTTTTATCCCCTTTTATGTATTTCTCTTGACTAATTTCTACAGCTAACATTTTGAGCATTATAATAAGAGAGAGTAATCCTTGTTTTGCTCTTAGTTTTAGGGGAAATGTTTTCAGTTTGTCTCCATTTAATATATTGTTGGCAATGGGTTTGTTGTATATAACCTTTATTATTTTGAGGTAGGCACAATCTATTCCAAATCATTCCAAGTCTTTTATCATGAAAGCATGATGAACTTAGTCAAATTCCTTTTCATAATCATTCATGATGATTATGTGGTTTCTAATATTTATTGTGTTTTTATAGTTTATTGAATTTATTGATTTATGTATTGTCATGGGTCAGTGACCACAATTCAAGCCTAATGGGCTTGGGGTCCCCGAGGTATAGGTGCAGAAGAAATCAGTATGCAGGGTATGCAGAGGCGTGTGAACCAGTGCATGCTTTATTCTAAGAATCAACCTTATTTATAGTACAACAAGAGGAAAAGAAAATGTTCTTCTCAAGCCAAATTACCTCATCATGATATTTACAGTACTTTTATGATATTTGCAGTACCTTTGTGTTCCCAGGGCTCAGCCCTTTTTGGAATCGTACCTGTCCTCCCATTCCTATTAAACATTCTATTCTTTACATACAACTTTATTACACAGCCTTGTTATACAAGCTTACATATGTACATTTAATAGGGTTCAAGGAACTGTCAGTCTAGTGATAGAAATCACTGCAGAAGAACATCCAAGTTCTCAGGGAACTGAGGCTTCCTGGTCCAGGTGTGAGTTTACTTCAGGTCAGAACTTACTCTGAATTTACTTCAGATCAGAGCTCGGGCCTTCACAATGTATGATGACCCAAACTTTTCTTTCTGGGATTAATCCCACTTGGTTGTAATGTATGATCTTGTTAATGTGTTTATGAATTCTGTTTGCGATTTCATTGTTGAGAATTTTTCCACTATTTTCATCAAAGAAATTTATCTGAAATAATCTTTATTCATTTTATCTTTATCTAGTTTTGGTGTAAGAATATTGGCTTTGCAGAATGAAGTTCGTAGTATTCCTTCATTTTCTAATTTTTAGAAAAATTAGGAATAAGTATGAGCTCTTCATAAGTTTGAAATCTTCCTTGAATTTTTGGTAAAATTTAGCAGTGAATCTGGCTAGTCCTGAGCTTTAGTTTGAGTAGAGAATTTTCATCATATCTTCTATCTCATTGCTTGTTTTGGGTCTGTTTCTTATATCTTCTGGTTTTAATTTTGATAGATAGGCATTTTCAAACTCCTCTATCTCTTCTAGGATTTTCTAGAGTTTTAGAGTAAAAGTATACAAAATAATCTCTACTAATGTTCTGTTGTAATGACATCTTGATCTTTATTTTACTTGTGTCTTCTCCCTCTTTCTTTTTGTTACACTGGCAAAGCTTTTGTGGATCTGATGTACATGTTTCAAAGAACCAACTCTGGTTTATTTCCTGTATTGTTATTTAAATCTCTGTTTCAGTAATTTCTTCTCTAATATTTGTTATTTCTAGCTAACTACAGGGATTATGGTTGTCTGCTTGTTGTTTTTCAAAAGCTTTGAGCTGTATTACCTCATGTTTTCATTTAATATTTCTCATATTTTTTAATGGAAGCACTTATTGCTATAAACTTTCCTCCGAAGACTGTCTTGAATGTGTCCCAGAATTACTGATAGGCTATGTTCTCATTGTCATTTTTTTCTAGGAATATTTTAATTCCCTGTATAATTTCTTGGCATTGTTCATTAAAAAATGTATAGTTTAGTCTCAAGGATTTTTGTGGTTTCTGTAGTTTCTCTAGCTGTTAATTTCTAATTTTATTCAATTATGTTCTGATAAATTAAATTAATTACCTCATTTTTTTGTATTTCATAAGACTTGCTTTGGTCCTATGATATGATCAAATTTGGAAAAGTTTCAATATACCACTTGGGGAAAATGTATATTTCCTCGGTGCTATTTAGGGTGGAATATGCTGTATATGTGTTGTCAATTTTATTCATACTATTTTTTACATCTGAGGTTTCTTTCCTTGTTTTCAGTTTAGAAGATCTGTCTAAATATAAGAATGGGGGTTGAAGTCCCCCACATAATTGTGTCATGACATATATGTCCTTCTGTAACTTTTAGTGTTCATTTCATAAAATTATGGATGCTAATATTTGTTGCATAAATTTTTACAGTTTTTATATCTTCTTTTTCCCAGGGTACACTTTTTATTGAATTTTTGTGCATTTTTTACAGTACATTTTTGCGGTCACTGCCAGCAGCGGCCGCTCCTCTGTTCTTGTGGGTGCCACTCATTCATTCTCAGAGGCATCGAGCTGCTCCTCTGCTTGCCCTGGGCTGAGGCCACCCTTCTGCCTGCCCTGTGTTGAGGCCGCTCTTCTGCTCGCCTGGTGCTGAGACAGCTCTTTTGCCTACCCTGTGCTGCCTCCTGTCGTCACTGCTTCTGCCTGGTCTGGATGCCAGAGCTGGTGAGGAGACTGTGTCAGCAGAGCCACACTCAGACACAGGAGACCAGGTTCAGTGACACAGGTCTGCTTTATTGCAGGAAGGCACAAGCTTATATGGGGTAGTGGTCCAATCACAGCACAGCAAGAAGGATACCTCATTAGCTTAACAGGTTTAGAGTCCTATCAAAGTACAGCAAGTAAGATACATTATTAGCATCATCCTGTTAGTATAACAGACTTAATATCCTATCACAGAATAGAGGGTAGGATGCCTCATTAGCATACTGTGTTTCAGATTACAGAGCCTGGATTCCTGGAAACCATGTGACCCTGACAGTTGCAGTATCACCCTAGGCTCAAGCCTGTCTCCCACATCTACCCCTTTTTTTATTTTTAAAGATGAGGTATATAGCATATTGATATCAGTACAGATACATCAAGGCAAAGTACAATGGCTCAGGGGATCAATGTATCAAGAGCCCCCTCCCTCAAGATGGTGAGTTTCCTTAAAAGCAGGTTATGCCAACTCTATGCCAACCAGTGGGAGTTGAGATTCTTTGCCTTGGCATTGTCCCCACCTCAAGGGTCACCCAGCATAATGGACAGTGCCTGTCTTAGGTTATCATGTCTCTTGGGATCTTACATGTCATTGACTACCAGCCCTCAAAGGGTGGGTCATTTGTGTGGTTTGGAAGAGGGAGAGACAGTACATCCAGGACTGGCTTGTTTAAAGGCCTCCTCAGGGTCAAGAATTTGTTGAAAACCATCAGAGGCCAATTATAGGTTGGTAAGGGCAAGGAACAGTGGGTCCTTGCTTTCAGAGACATGCCTGGCAAGATCTGGAGGCATGGAAACAGCTAACTGAACCAGAGAAATATGAGTTTTAACAAAATTAAGGAGACCCTTGACAATACAGGGTCCAAAAATCAGAAGAGTTAGTATAATAAGGGGAACAGCTAAGGCAGACAGGAGCATGGTACATCTGTAGTTCAGGGAACTGTTGGCCAGGGGGTGTAGATTTTTACGTGGAATCTACCTCCTTTTCATTGGCTACATTAATAATCTGTCAAGTTAGGTTGACGGGTTAGTGGGGGTTAACAAGAGTTGCTAGAGCTTGAGAGTTAACAATACTGATAACATAAATAATAAGGAACATAGACAAAGGTTTTCCTCTGGATTGAGGACTTAGCTTAGCTAATGTCTCTGTTTGTGGAGAGAGACGTTTGAGGTCTCCCCAGGTTGGTGGCTTTTGTGGTCTGTGAGATTGGTCTCTCGGGGGTTGAGAGGTGCACTACTTCCTCCAGGGCCAGGGCTACCATCTCCGGGGTCGGTGGTTGTGGAGGGAGGTTTTCCATCGCAGGCAATTCTGATGTTCTGGGCCAGGAACAAGATGGGAGCTGGAACATTATCTGGAAAGACAAAAGCCTCACACTTCTGTTAATAATAGGTGTGGACCTTTCCATTCACTTGTGAGAGGGTCATTCCATCTCACCATGGGAGCAGAAGTGGGCTGAGTGAATGCCCTCCATTGCTTTATTGCTGGTGGGAGGCCATTGGAGTCAAATTTAGAAAGTTTAATACAAATAGAGCTCATTGTATAACAAAATTGGGGTCCTTATAGCAGGTTCCTTTAACAATGTCTTCCCCTATTTTCTGTATTTGTTTAATGAGTGTTTGGTGGGAACGTTCAACAATCCCTTAACCCTGAGGATTGTAAGGGATACCGGTTATATGCCTAAAATTCCAGTCAGAGCAAAAATGGCTGAAGGTAGCAGAAACATAACAAGGACCATTATCTGTTTTTATTTGCCAAGGAATTCCCATAAGGACCATGGCATATTTGACAGTCCTTATGGCATGAGAAGCTATCTCACCAGAGCAGGCCAGTGTAAAATGGACATTGGAATAAGTGTCAATAATATGATGGATATACTTGAGCTTGCCAAAAGGAGAAAAATGAGTAACATCCATTTGCCATATCTTGTTGGGGACAAGGCCCTTAGGGAGAGTTCCAGAGGGCTGTAATGGTCCCAGAGGTAAAAGAGGGGCACAAGAGGAGCATGCACGGACCAAATGTTTACAGCTCTGAATCAGCAAGGTAGGGAGGAGCCTATGTATAGCTTGGGGAGAAAAGTGGAAGCGGGCATGTAAATCTCTAGCTTGTTGAATTAGGGTGGAGTCTAGGGTGGTGGTCAGGACCAGTTTGTAAATGGCGGCATTGCCCTCTGCAAGAAGCCCCAGGAGATTGGTGTGAGACTGCAAGTGTTGAATATACCAAGGGGCAGAGTGCTGCTAGAGTAATAGTTGTAATGAAGAGAGTAACAAATAAAGGGGGCTCTGGCGGGGATGGAAAGCTACAAAGGCCAAATGTTGTAGAGTCTGAACTACATAAGCACTATCAGAAAAAATATTACAGGGAGTTGTAGGGAGATCCTGAAAGACCTGTAACATGGCTGAGAGCTCTCTGAGCTGTACAGATCCCTGTAAAGAGAGAACCTTATGTGAGGAGAGTTGTCCTTCCTGGTAAATTACATAACCAAATTTGCATTTACTAGAATCAGTAAAGATTAAGGGAACCTTAGGAAGAGGGTAATGCTTTGGGAATGCCTGGGAAAATAGGGACAGGGGAAGCTGTCTTATTCCTTGAAGGAGTTTATGTTTAGGATAATGATTGTCATATTTCCCCTGATAAACTAGTAGGAGACTTTGGAAGCCAGGGTTGTCAAAGAACAATGACTGTAGCATGTGAAGTGGAAGGGGAAGAACCAATGATTCGTGTTTGCTGGCCATACAGAAGGCGGGACGTGTGGACAAATTTAAGGGCTAACATAGCCCATGCCTCAATAGCCGGGGTGACCTTGTGAAGTTGACTCCATGAAGAGCAGACCCATATCAGGGGACCCTGGGTCTGCCAGAGCACTCCCAAAGGGATGTTTTTAGTAAGAATAACTAGTGCTTGGATGGCAACTTTGGCTGTATTCTATTTACAAATGCTTGGGACAGGTGAAAATTGATCATTGAGACAACACATTGTGCCTCCGGAGAGACCTTGCAGGGAATGGAGACCACATCAGTACCCCGCAAGAGGTCAAAGAGTGGTGTAAGCACTTCTGTGGACATGGGTAAGAAGCCACATATTCAGTTGATGTTGCCACAGAGGGTTTGTGCCTCTGAAAGTGTAATCTCATCTGGTAAGGTAATAACAGGAGCTATGGGCCAGATGACATCTTGAATAGAGTGGTCCAAAAAGGTATAAGGGGCATGTAACTGTATTTTATCTGCTGCAATAGTAAGACCTAATGCCTGGAGGATTGTTTTGAGTTTTTTAAAAGCTCCTTGTAAGATCTTAGGAACTTTATGTGCTATAAAAATGTCATTCATATAATGTAAAATTTAAACCTCAGTCAGCAAAAGTCTGCAGGCATGGGTCACAAATATTGGCAGATAGTAGCACTGTTTTTCATGCCCTGAGGCAAAACCTTTCATTGATAGCTTTGAACCTGAAGGTTATGGTTGGTGGTAGGTATAGAGAAGGCAAAATAGGGCTTATCATCATTATGAAGAGTAATAAAAAAGAAACAGTCCTTAATATCTATAATAATAATTGCACACTCTTTGGGAACAGTGGTAGAGTGAGGCATTCCTGTTTGAAGGGTTCCTAAAGGCTTCATATGCTCATTAATAGCCCTTAAATCATGTAAAAGTCTCCACTTTCCTGACCTTTTTTGTATAACATAAATGGGAGAATTATGAGGACTAAGTGAGGGCTCAATGTGACCCAAGGATAACTGTTCCTGGACCAAGGGGATCAAATGAGCTAATTTATGTGAAGGAAGAGGCCACTGCTCCACCCATATGGGAGCTTTAGTGTCCCACGTTAGTTTGATGGGGAGCGGCTTGGGCAGGGGAGCAGTGGCCGTTAGAATTGTGGGTGAGGGTGGGGGGCATTAACTAACCACTGGTTTACAATGCGGTTGTCATAAAAGGCTCTGTCATTGGTATTTAGAACAACCTCCACATTGTAGAAGATATCTCTCCCCCACAGGTTATGGGGAAGCCCTTCAGCTAGGAGTGGTTTAATAGCTCCTGTGTTGCCATCTGGGTCAGTTCAGACCACAGGACGTTGGACCTGTAAAGCATTTTGTAAGCCCCCAACACCTTGTATAGGTGGTCCAGGCTTATGGCACCAATGAGACAAGGCTTCTTCCTGTCTGATTACAGTAATATCAGACCCTGTATCAATTAGGCCTTTAAACTTATGGCCATCTAAGGAAAGTTGCATCCTAGTTTTATGCAAATCAATAGGCATCATCCATTGGAAGTGGGGGGTGTATTCCCTTACTTCCTTTCTTTGGAGCGGGGCTGATAGGCGCTCCATTGCCCATTTAAAGGCACTTTCATATGGGTTTACCATCTGCATCCACTTTAGACATACATTCTCTTGCCCAATGAAAGCCTTTGTGGCACCTTGGGCATTTGGAAGGGGGAACCTGGCTCCTTTTGACCTCTTTCATTATCTTATTAGGACAGGTACGTGACCAATGGCCCTGTCCCCCACAGGCCCAACATTGGCCTTTTTCCATCTCTGCCTAAGGCTGATGAGCAGCCAGTGCCTCTGCAAGGGCTGTGGCATGGGTCTGAGTGGTCCCCACATCTCGGCAGGCCAGAATCCATTCAGAGACATCCTTGTGTCTAACGGGTCCCATGGCAAGGTGACACTCTGTAGAGCAGCCTTCATATACAAGATCCTTGAGCAAGGCATCAGCAGCTCCCTGATGGCTGATCTTTCTATTTATACTTTGTTGGTATCTCAACAAATCAGAGAAAGTCTCGCCTGGTTTTTGTATCAATTTGGTTAATTTGGTATCACCACGAGTTGGCATACTTCGAAAAGCACAAAGTGCGCAAAGCCGTACTTACTCAAAGTAGCAGGGAAGTCCCTGTGCCCTAGCTTGGGGGGGGGTCTCAAAATTTCCGCGTCCTACTAGAGCATCAATCCCAATGTTTTGGATGTTGGCATTTCTATTGCACTCTGCCTGTTGTTCACATTCATCTTGGTAAGCAGCTTTCCATAAAAGGAAATCGCCTCCCTGTAAGCAGGCATGAGCGATATTCTGCCAATCACAGGGGGTATTGGCCAAATGATTGATTGTATCTAATAACTGACCAAACCAGGGGGAGTGAATGTCTTCCTCAACTGCTGCCTTACGCAGCTTCCTTAAGGTATCATGAGAATATGGATTCCAGACACTAGGGTTCTGTAGTCCCTGATTGATGGTAACCAGGGAAAACTGTGGAAAATCTCCCATTGTATCATAGAAAAGGGGCCTAGGTGGGAGGGGCTTCCAGTCCTCCTCCGGAAGGTAGGGGTAGATGGACTGGAGGGGAACTTCCTTAAAGCTAATGCAAGATGGTGGAAAGTAGCCATCGCCTGCAATGGCCGAGCAGAGGCTGCCCTAACTTCCTGTTTTCCATCATAGCTAATACAGGATGGTGGAGGGTAGCCACTGCCCTGTAATATCGGGGCAGAGGCGATCTTCATCAGGGGAGCTTTCAAACCCCAATTCCTCATTTTTTTGTAGCATCATTAACAGTCATAATTTTATCAGAACAAGAATCCATTAGTTTTGCTTTAACTGGAAATGCCTGGAACAAGCCATCCCCAGCGTCCTGTTGTTGTATTTGATCATCTATCTCCTTAAATAGGCGATTGTCTTGTTCAGGGGCTCTGGGGGGTATCTCCTGAAGGGAGGCCAGAATGGCTGTCACAACGGGGAAGAACAGCCCAGACTGTGGGCGTCCTTCCCTGACTTCTCTATGCCAGGCCAAGAATAAAATGCAAGCCCATTGTTCAGGATTCCAGCAACAAGAATCTGTAAACCAGGGGGCAAGAACTAGTACTTCATCTAAAACCTTAGTTACATCCATTTCTGTTACCCTAATTTGCCTGCTCCTGAGGAGAGAAACCAGTGCAGCAGCTCAGGAGCTGGCAGCAGCTGGATGACTATTCCTCATACCGGATGTCACTAACCCTGCAAGACATACCCAGAAGGACTCAGGAGCCATTCAGGAAGATGATTGGTGGAGACAGGAATGACACGTCAAACCGAAGACTGCAAGCCAGAAGAATCACAGGAAAACGAAACTGGTGAGCACCCACGGAAGAATCACTAGCAAAGAGGGCATCGGGAGCCCAAAGTGTTTAGAGCCTCGTGGAGTCGGGCTTTTCGAGCTCAACGTTGGGTGCCACCTGCAGTCACTGCCAGTAGCAGCCACTCCTCTGTTCTCGTGGGTGCCGCTCATTTGTTCTCACAGGCGTGGAAGCTGTTCCTCCGCTCCTGGGCTGAGGCCCCTCTTCTGCTCACCTGGTGCTGAGGCAGCTCTTTTCCTTGCCCTGTGCTGCCTCCTGTCATTGCTGCTCTGACTGGTCCCGGACCCCAGGGCTGGTGAAGAGACTGTGTCAGTGGAGCTGCATTTAGACACAGGAGACCAGGTTCAGTGACACAGGTCTGGTTTATTGCAGGAAGGCATAAGCTTATATAGGGGTAGTGGTCCAATCACAGCACAGCAAGTAGGATACCTCATTAGCATAACGGGTTTAGAGTCCTATCACAGTACAGCAAGTAGGATACCTTATTAGCATCATCCTGTTAGCATAACAGACTTAATGTCCTATCACAGAATAGAGGGTAGGATGCCTCATTAGCTTACTGGGTTTCAGATTACATAGCCTGAATTCCCAGAGACCATGTGACCCTGACAGTTGCAATATCACCCTAGGCTCAAGCCTGTCTCCCACACACCTTAATCATGCTTTGATCTCCTCCATCCTCCACATCCCCCAATTGCCCTTTCCACTGGATTTCTTTCATATATTCTTGATTAATTGTTCTTTTAATTAATAGGTGGTGTCCCATTTTATCTCTTTAATTAGCTTTGGTTTGAAGTTTTACATTATCTGATAAAAGGAAAACTATGTTTCCTGTCTAGGGTTTCCAATTGCTTAGTTGTTTATTTTCTTTCCTTTGATAGTGACTTTTTGATATCTTTGTTGTCTCTGTGTTTCTCAGATGAAGTATATAGTTGGTTGTTGTTTTTTATCCATAAGGCTAAGCTATTTTAGTGGTGAGTCAAGGCCACATAAGCCATTTGCTTTTAAGCTTAATGTAGAAGGGGGCTTGCTGTTTCCCATAAATTTATTTGCTGATGTTCTGTTCGCTGAATTACTGGTATTTCTTTTCCTTCTCTTCAAGGGTTTACAACTTTAGGGACTTACTTAGTTTCTGTGTAGGACATGGTTTTTTTCTTTCCTAAGTCAGATTTGTTTTTCTGTTACTTTATGTTTTCATATTCTTTTTATGGATTGTAACCTTTCCTGTGTTCATGTGTGTAGCAGGAGGCCTCCAAAGATGGTGCGGACCCAAAGCCCTGGGATTCAGTGAGAATTCACTTCACTTCTTGGTCAACAAATAGCCCGCCAAAAGGAGCCCACGCCTCTGTACCTTGCTTGCGAGCCCAGTGACTGCTGACAGACTACGTGGTGTGGACCATTCAGAAAACGATACGCTGACTAAAGGTACTTGGGGGTGGAGAAAAGGGAAATATAAGGCCTGCCCCCTCCTGCATTTAACGAGCCTGCAGCACCTCGCCTAGTGTTTTCTTCTACCCGACTCCATGCCTCTTGCCCCCTCTAATCAGCAAGGGACATGATCCAGGTTAGGGTCTTCACAGCTGGCCTGAGGAGAACCCGCAACACCTGGTGCCTGAACAGGGACTCCTGCCCATGGTGTTGGTGACACCCAGAACCTCGGTTCATTCGGTAAGTAGGCCTCGGTATTTGTCTGTGTTTTTGGCTACTCGAGGGTAAGTGAGTAGCCCCTTCCTCTGTCCCCTCCACCCTTTCTGTCATCTCTATTGTTGGACTAGTTTGTTAGATCAGAGAGGCACACTCTGCCATGTTGTCCCAAAGGTCACGTTGGCACCTCCCCCCTCTCGGCTCATCCTGGTGAGTTCACATAAGGTCTGATCCATGCTGAACTCAGAGCCCAGGCTTTGGGTCACCCTGTTTCCTGTCCCAGAGACACCATGTGACCATACAGTTGGAGGTGTCACAGCCTCCAAAAATCCCTCACTGAGCACAAGACATTTGGATCCAATACACCTTTACATGTTGGGGTGGTTTACATCCAAGTGGCTCAGAGTGCTTCTTTGCTTCCTTTGTGCCCTCTTGGGAGTCACCCTCATCTTCTACTTTTGTGGTGAATTCCTCTTCCTGGACCCCCCCCACAATGGGCAATTTACCATAACAATGTAGGGAACCACAAACAGCAGCACTCAAGGTGCTCCTTAAAACTGGAGGGTTGAAAGTAAAACCAAAATATATTGAACACTTTTGGGATGAAGCCACTAATTTGGCTCTGTGGATCTCCCCTGAAACCATGTGAGACCCTGACACGTGGATTAGGGTCCTCTTCCTCGCCCGAAAGAGGGAGGTCAGGTCAGGGATCACTCCCCCCACGTCATTCATACCAATCCTCCTAGCCATCATTGCTAGCCCCTTAAATCCTCCACTCCTGAGGAAGTCATCTTGGCCCACAACAAACACTGCTGGGAACAATCTAGTGTAGATCTGGCTATTACCTCAACCCCGGACCTCCTGGAACCCCAAACCCGGAGGTGGACGCAGTTTCTGTTCCCACTTCCACTAAGGAAGGAGTTCTTTGCCTATATCTCAGGATACTCTCCTAGAGCTAACATGCCCAGAAATTCCTCCACCCCGTTACCCGTGGAAGGAGTTACTCTCTCCCCACCTAGTAACCATCCTGCTTCTTCCCCTGCTAATGTGCCCTTCTGTCCTAGACCACCCTCCTTAAAGCCTCACCCACCTTTATTCGCATTTCAGTTAACGTTGGCCCCAATGCGGTGCAGCGTCCATGGCTGCCCACCCCATTTGCTGACCTCATTCTTATCTGCAAGGCAGCTGAGCAATTGGGCCCTGACTCCCCTTATTTCAAACAGGTTCTTCGCCAGTGGTCCTTACATTTACAAACCCACTATGATTGGTATAGCTTACTAAAGGCAGTCTTAGAACCCTGAGTCTTTCTAAACTGGTGTGCAGCCTATGACAATCAGGCTGAAAACCAGGCATGCCAAAATCTCCAATATGGCCTCAACATTACGTTGGACATGCTCACGGAATGTGGACAATATACTGAACCCATTTCCCAGTCTACTATTGGCATCCATGCCTTTTTTCAAAAGTTTCTGACTTGGCCTTTAAGGCACTTAATTGTTGCTCCCCCTGTGACCCACAAGTCTTTTTCCATAATTTGATTCAACGGTCAGAGCAGTCCTTCACAGACTTCCTTACCCCTGTCACTGAGGCAGTAGAGCAGGGGGTGGAGTCTGGACCCACCTGAGAGGTTTTTATCAAACAATTACCTTGGGAGCGACTAAACATCCTTACTTGTAATGCTATCATCTTTCCACAATGATAGCATTCACAAATGGGTACTTGCTACTAGAAACTTAGACCCTAGGGCAGGCCCTGTTGAGGCTTTGACCACCTCCCTGGAGACTCTATTGTCACAAGGAAAACCCACCCACTTTGGCACATGGGAAGGCTGCTGGAAATGTGGGGGGCTTGGCTACTTTTGTAGCCACTGCCCAAGAGGTACAGCCTGCCCCAAGACTTGCTGCCCCAAGTGCAAAAGAGGGTTCCACTGGGCTAAAGACTGTAGGTCACAGACACAACCAGACTCGGCTCTTTTAAACTCCATCTGGGGTGCCCCTCAGCCCTGCTCACAAGAGGGGGAACGAGACAGATACTATGGACTCTCCAAATCCTCAACCACTCCCCACTAATGACCCCAAATGGAACTGCCATATAGGGCCTAGTAGACACAGGGGCTGATGTCACCATTATATCAGAAACTGAATCCCTAAATTCCCTCATTGGAAATACTGGCCAGGCCCACCAATAAAAGGAGTTGGTGGAGAACAAGATACCAAGCTGGTCACACATCCAGTATATTGGAAGTACTTGGATGGAAACCATTGCACAGTTACCCACATAGTAGTGGACGTTCCCTGTAACTTATGGGGCCAAGATGTCCTGGAGGACATGGGCACTGTCCTTCTCATGGATGACCATGCCTTTTATGATGATATCATGCTCCACCATAACTTGGGACTATCAGGGAAAGGACAACACCTTGCCCAACACTCCCAATCCTAACGGTCACTGCCTACCCGGAATTGACTACAGTCTTGGCCCCTGAGCCAATCCCCATCACCTGACTCTCTAATGATGCCATTTGGGTGGACCAGTGGCCTATAATAGAACCTAAATTATCTGCCCTCAAAAATTTGGTAGCTGAACAATTGAGGCTTGGCCACATCGAGCCCTCTCTCAGTAAACATAATACCTCAATATCTGTTATTAAAAAGAAATCATGGAAATACAGACTCTTCCAAGATCTTAGAGCAGTCAATGCCCAGATGGAAAAGATGGGCTGAATACAAGCGGGCTTACCACACCCTACAGCTATCACCCCATCCCATCATATCATAGTACTTGATATCCAAGATTGTTTCTTCCAAATCCCCCTAGCAGAACAAGATAGACCTCACTTTGCCTTCACAGCAAACTTTCAAAGCCCAACTTTCAAAGAATAGCCAAGGGATACCAATGGGAGGTTCTACCACAGGGTATGAAAAATAGCCCCACAATCTGTCAATTATATGTTAATAAGACCTTAACCAACATCCCCAAGGACCTAATTGTCATCCACTATGTGGAAGACATACTGCTAGCACACAAATCTCACAATACTTTACAGGCTGCAATGCCCAGTCTGCTTGCTGATTTAGAATGTCTAGGTCTCCACATTGCATGAGACAAGTTACAATACATCCAACCTTTCACATTCCTTGGCTACCATATAGATACTGTAATTAAACTGCTTAACCTTTCCATCTTGCAAAAAACTATATATACCTTGATGGAGCTCCAAGAACTCTGTGGGACTATAAACTGGCTCAAATAATTTATACTAGTTCCTGACTTGGAATTCTGGGCCTTGTTCTCCCTGCTGGAAGGCCATAATTCACGACCAAGACTCAGGAGAAATGAAAGCCTTTCCATTGTACCTGACATGCATCTGTGTCCATAATGAATTGACCAAACATATGTATGAAGATCCAGGTTTATATGTGTGTATATATTGTATATGTATATGTATATATCATACACACACACAAACACAAACACACACACACACACACACATATATATATATATATATCACACACACACACACACACACACACACACACACACACACATATATATATATATATATATAGATAGATAGATAGATAGATAGATAGATAGATAGATAGATAGATAGAGAGAGAGAGAGAGCATTCCCAAACATTATGGGCAGACTCTCTGGCTTTCCAACTAATGATGTCCTGGTTCATGGAGGAGTTGGATAACCATGCACCCCCAGATAAGCAACTGGCCAACCTGCCCTGTTTGGAAATCACCACTCAGCCACACACTTCCCCCTGCAAAAAGCCCCTAATTTTAGCCACGCTAGCCTTCTCGGATGCCAATAAGTCCCATCATAGAGTTGTCATTCAGCACATGGGAAAGGATGACACCTGTTGCGTACAAGCCAATCCTGGCTCTGTCCAGTTGGGGAGCTCCTGGCCTTGTTAAAAATCTTCCAAGTCTGCCAGACTGAGCCACTCAATATATTCTCTGACAGCCAGTATGCGGTTCAGGCCCTCAGATGTCTTCCCTTTGCTCGGGTAAAAGGCCACAAGGATCCCATCACTAGAATGATGAGAGCTCTCCAGATTATCTGAGATAACAGACAATGGCCCTGGCACATCTCCCACATAAGATCAAACACCAAGCTCCCTGGGATCTTGTCAAAGGGAAATGACAAAGTAGATAACCTTATTATGTCTGTAGTGATTCCTCTACTAGAGCAAGCCAGAGCCTTACACCAACAATTTCACCTTTCCCCTCGCAGTCTGCACTGCCTTCTATCCGACTTACCCATTTCTCAATGCAAACATCTGAGCAGATCTTGCATTACCTGTGCACCCCTTGCTCCCTTAGGCCCCCTCAATTGATGTAGAGTTAACCCACATGGTCTCCTACCCAATGCCCTCTGGCAAATGGATATCACCCATTATAACTCCTTTGGTAATCTTAAGTATGTCCATGTCATTGTTGACACCTACTCCTCCTTTCTTTTTGCCATCGCTCAAACCGGTGAAAAGGCCTCACATGCCATTAAGGTGGTCAAATCAGCAATCCAGGTAATGGGAGTGCCATAGACCTTAAAAACTGATAATGGGCCAGCTTACACCTCTCTACAATTCCAATCATTCCTGTCAACATGGAAAATTAGCCACTCCCTTGGCATCCCTTATAATCCACAGGGACAAGCCATTGTGGAGTGGGCAAATAGGATCCGCAAAGAAACATTACAAAAATTTGCTACCCCTGAGTCTAAAAGGGACCCACACCTGGCTCTAATTGAAGTCCTATTCAGCATTAATTTCCTTTCCTTTGATGAAAATGGGTTGAGCCCGGCCTACAAACACTGGGCTACCATACATAGGCCTACACCCCTGCCACTAGTGAGATGGAAGGACCCCGTAACATGTCAATGGTAACTGAATGCCCCCTTGTTAAAAAGAGGGTGAGGCTATGCTTGTGTGTTTCCTTAGACAGAAACAAAGCCAGTATGGGTTCCAGCGAGAGATGTGAGACCAGCAACCGACCAACAGGAACTCCACGACCCAGAGACCTTGCCGCTATCTGGATAATTGGTTTTCTCTTCCCCACCCCTGCCACGGCCCATGATCTCTGGGCCTTGGTCCCCTCCCTACCTATACTCTTGCCCTTATCACTTCATTCCCCAGGCTACCCCACCCTCTATTCAACTAATTCTATACTTGGCCTCCCCACCATGGACCCAGTTACTTCCTGGGAATCATTCAATGGCTCCTGGCCCCTAAATAACTCTCTATGCTTCACTACCAACAATGCATCCTCATGCATTGGGCTGTTCAACCTGACCATCCAAGATGCATGAACCCGTGGCCCTTTGGGTTCCAGTCACCAATGCAACCCACTTCCATGCTGTCACCCTTATAGAGCGGACAGCTTTGTCACAAACCCCCCAATTAAATGGGATATTGGGGTCACTGCCGCTCTCATCTCAGCCATCATTCTTGCATTAGGGTCAGGCACCACTTCTGCAGTAGCTATCACCTAATCCTCCACTACTGTGGAGACACTCAACAAGGCTGTGTCCAAAACCTCCTCTACATTTCACACTCAGTCCCTTATCAATCAGCATCTTCACCAGGCAATTAATGTGCTACAACAACAAATTGATCTCTTAAGTGAAGAGCTGGCAATTACCAAAGACATGGCTCTCCTAGCTTGTGACCCACGCTTAAGGTCACTTTGTCTCACCCCCTATAAAGCACAGAATATTACTGAAGAACGCCTACAACTCACACACTACATTCATGGCCACTCGAATCAAAAGTTTCTTAATTACTCTATATTACTAACTAATCAAATCATTGCTCTAAATTATACCTGTGCCCCCACACTGGACATCAATTCAGGATTCTTCGAGAAAATCTAGTCTAATCTAAAAGCACTGTTTGACCCATCTTGGATCGTCACTTACCTACTCCTGACAGGCATAATTATTCTTCTTTTTCTACTTAAATGCCTTGTTCTTCATTTCTGCAGTCAAAAAAAATTCAATCACTCAGTGTATCAGGCCCTCAGAGCAATACACGAAGATGACTTCAACCCACCCTATGCAGCCCAACAAACTTGGCTTGCACAAATGTACGAGGCCTCCTACAGATAATTCCCTACCTCTAGTGATCCCCCGGGGACAATACCCCTTGGAGGGCTGGTAGTCAATGACGGGTAAGATCCTGTTGGGATGAATCAACCTAAGCCAGGACATGGACATGTATGCCCATGCTCCAATGATGGGTAAGGTTCATGCCAGAATAGGACAACCTAAGACAGGCACAGTCCATGATCCTGGGGTCATCCCGAGGCAGAGATGCCTACCGTCTCTTGCTGTACAGTCATTTTTAAAGAAAAAGGGTGGAAATATAGCAGGAGGCCTCCAAAGATGGTGCGGACCTAGTGAGAATTCACTTCACTTCTTGGTCCACAATAGCCCTCCAAAAGGAGCCCATGCCTCCGTACCCTGCTCGAGAGCCCAGTGACTGCTGACAAACTGAGTGGCGTGGACCAATCAGAAAATAATACGCTGACTAAAGGGACTTGGGGGCAGAGAAAAGGGAAATATAAGGCCTGCCCCCTCCTGCATTAAACGATCCTGCAGCACCTCACCTAGTGCTTGCTTCTACCCAACCCCTGGGGTCTGTGTGTCGTGACTCCATGCCTCTTGCCTCCCCCAATTGGCAGGGGACCTGATCCAGGTTAGGGTCTTCACAGCTGGTCTGAGGAGAACCCACAACACATGTGGAGGAAGCTATTTTTCCTCTAGTCTATAAAGTATAAATATAATTTTCTGCAGTGCTGTCTTGATTGTTCTGAATATGTGTTTTTCTTAAAATACTCTTATTTCTGCATCAATTTTGAAAGACAACTTTGCAGGGTATAGAATTCTTACTTCACAATAACTTACTTTCAGAAATTGGATTCTTTCATCCCATGCTCTTCTGGCTTTTAGAATTCCTGGTGAAAATTCTGCAGAAATTATAATACTTCTCCCTTTATATTTAAATTGAAATTTTTATTTTTCTGATTTTAGGATTACTTATTCATTTTGTATATTTGACACTAACTAGGATAAGCTATGGATTATTTCATCTCTGCTCCTGTTTATTCACAGTTTCATATATCTCTTATGTTTGCATGTCTATTTCTTTTTCTATGTGTGGGAAGATTTGTGCTATAATTTCATTAAACAGTTTGTCTATTCCATTTGATTTTATCTCTGTTGCTTCTTCTACACTATGAATTCTCAGGTTTCCCCTCTTGAGGGCATCCTAGTACATGGAATTTATGCTCATGTTCCTTTAGTTATTTTTTCCTTATATATTTCTGTTTGTATTACTGCCTCAACTGTGTATCACCTCCTTCAAATTTCTTCTTATACAAGATCTTATTTGTTAATGATGGTTTGTTCTGTGGTTTGTATTTGATTGACCATCCTTTCCATTCCAGTTTTTGTTGATTCTTTTTTAATAGTTCAGTTTCCTTGCTCAATATTTTCTCCATTTTGTACTTTTACCTCCAATTTGGACTTTGGAGACTGTAATATTGCAATATTGGATGTATTTCCATACTTTTCATGCCTGTTTGATTTTTCTATATGATGTTTAATCATTTCAAGAGGTAAAACTCTGAATTCTTTCTCAGGTATTTCAGATTTCTGTGTAGTTTTGGTCTGTTCTATGGGAGTTAGTTGGTTGTGGAAGGTTCATGGGCTGTGGTTGTATCATATTCTCAGCATTTCTTTCCTTATTTTGTGCATCTGTTGAAATGGGAACGTCTTTCAGGTCTGACTACTTCTTTCAAGTCTACTTGGGTATTTTGTTTTCTATAGTTCTTCCTAAGGGGATATCTCCATACCATACAGGGAATGGCTAAACTTGGTGTTGATTATCAAATGGAATCACTGAAGTGATGCCATCATATAAGTGACAAAAGGACCAAGGATGTGGCCACACACTAAACCCTAAGGCAACCACATAAGATCAGAACCCAGTCGTCCCCTGTCCTCTGTGAACCGGTTAGGGGCAGAAAACCAAACATGAGACCCACTAAAGTCTTTGTACTATCACAGGCCTGAAGCAATCTCTGAAATCACAACAATATAGTCTATCATTCCTGCAGTGACCACTGGAACCTCAGAACTAAATATACTACGCTCCACTGGTCAGAGACACTTGAAGCCAACCCCAGCCCCTCAAGGGGACCTGGTGACCTTGGAGCCAAAGCTCAGGCCCTGAACTAACCTCTGAGGCCACTAGGGCTGAAGGCATGGTGCTACCATGCTTCCTGGTCCCCCCAGAGCCAGGTGTCTAGTCCCAAGATGCTTCTTGGGCCCACTAGGAAATGTTATGCTCCAACAGTGTTTTGTGGTCTTGGGGTAAACAGCAGCATGGTCCCAGTGTGCTGTCTTGATCCTCTGGAGTGTGAAGCCTACAGAAGCCAGCAGCCTACTGTCATATTGCTCCCTAATCCTACAAAAGCTCAAGGCCCTGAATTTTTTGACAAAGCTCTCAATAAATTTAAATTATCAGAAGACTTTTTAAAAAAATAAAATACAACATTAAAATATAATTAGAGGAAGCAACCTTAATGTATCTCCAGTTAACTCTATTAATAGAAGTTAAGTAATCCAAGAAAATAAGGAGTGTGAACATAGATACATTTTAGAACCAAAGCTTATTTCATCCACATCATATTTAATAAAGTTTTGTTTACACAGAAACTCTTTGAGAATTTTCCATTCTATTAATAGTAAATTATTTCTTCGTGGACAGATGAAATCTGTAGAGACTTTGGAATTCTGAATCTCATAAACAGTCTGGTTTAAATTGGCAAATAGGATACAAATCAATTTGTAATTGTATTTTATTAACTAACTCTGGCATCTGGATTCATAATCAGAACTGCCTCCTGAACAGAAATATTTTGAATATATTTCACTTCATGTCTCACATCAATTATGAATACACAACACACAGGGGAAGTTTAAAAGAGTAATGTGAGATCAGTTGTAGAAAATAAGTACCACAAAATACCCAGTGTTAAGGTCAATAATCCCCCAATTAATAACAATTGCTCTTTATCAAATAATAACTATGTTGATGTGTTTCTGACCCAGAGATTTAAGAGGGGAAAGGGAATGCAAATGATTTTGGCATACTAGGAATATTTTAGAATAACAGTACCCTGAAAATTTCCCTCATCTACACTATTGATAAATATTAGAAATCAGTTTATGAGAGATTAAGGAATTTTGTTGATGGATACTGTTCCTTGATGAGTGCGTATTATTACAGCATCATTAGGTAATTGTACTGCAACTGAGAGAAACATTCACTTGTGTACACTTAACATTATAGAATTTTAAAGTAAGCTCTTTGCATTAATACTTACATGGACTATTGAATTTATCTCATGCATAGGCATTACAAAGCCCAATAGTGAGAGATATGTATTGTAACATTCTGGTGAAAACTGATTATTACTACAGCTAAACCTTCCGATTATTGATGACTGATGGACATGTGATATGCATCATTCATTTGGAAATATTCTTGGCATCAAGACACCATATATTTAACAGTGGGAAAAATGCATAAATGAAAAACTATTTTAATTAACAAATGGATGATAAAATAAATGGACTGAAGAAAACAGACATATTTGAATTTTAATTATATTTTAAGACTCCAGGAGTTTCATAGACCGTAAAAAGAAGAAAATATCATTAAAAAAGACAATAACAACAATGAAAAGGCAAATAAGTAATTGTATTTTATACAGTTCATATTATTTCCAGAGTATATACTATTTGTATTAAGGGAATTGAATAGGACTGGATGATGGTACCATTAGTTAACTGTCTGCTGCTCAAGCGTGAGAATCTAAATTTCAAGCACATGCCTATATTCTCAGGCTTTGGTGAATCCCTGAAGCTCATTTTCCAGCTAGTCTAGTCAAATTGATGCGCTCCAGATTCATTAGGAGATTCAGTCTCAAAACTGAAGATGGAGAATGACTAAGGAAAGGCTCCTGATTTCTAACACAGGACTGCACATGCATGCTCTTATGGATCCACATGTATCACTCACACACATATAGACACACCACACACACACACACACACACACACACACACACACATACACACACACACACACAAATACATGCACAGACACCTGGAAGTAAAAAAGATGAGAACAATATCACAAAATAACAACATTGAAATTTCTAGTAACTTTCAGTACTCTTTAGGTTTGAATTACAAGCACTTTCTGATAATTGCAGTCATTCAATAAATTTATACACATAATAAAATTGAATGTCATAATAGGGGAGTTTCATTAGTGAACTGCAAGTAAATTTGCTTGAAATTTCAATATAGTATTCAAACAAAACCAATAAAGCTTCAGTGGCTATTCAAGTAGAGGTACTGGTTTGTATGAGTGTATTCCTGTATCACCTAGTTTATTTAATTAAAGTTCACTTAATTTGTTATTTGGGGTTATTGCAAAAATAAATAAATAAAGCTTCTGTGACTGTTCAAGTAGAGGTACTGGTTTGCACAATTGTATTCCTGTATCACCAAGTCTATTTGATTAAAGATCATTTAATTTGTTATTTGGGAGTATTTTAAAGAGTCTAAAATATAGAAGTTTTAAGTTTTGAATGTGTCTGGATGGATTTAAAAGGCACATATTTTTCATAAAGTCACCCTTTTTATCCCTGTGGAATCCATTAGCTATCTCAGAAATGAAAAAAATAATCATGGCCCTAGATCTTTTGTGTGGCAGACTATGAGGTGTAAAAATCACTTATGTTGTGTAAATTATTTATCCTTATATTTTATGGTGAAAACAACAGTAATAACATAAATTTCCAAATGGTTTAGACAGTATAGATTACTTAAGAATTCTAGTTTTATATATAAATCAAGTTCTTTTAATTCATCAGTACCTTCAAAGATTTTAACAATAAGCAAATAAATGAATTGTTTTTTTAAGTTTTTGAGACAGTGCCTCCCTGTATCACCAGCTGACCTGGAACTTGCTGTGTAGACCATTCTGGCCTCAATCTCACACAGATCCACCTGCCTCTGCCACCTGAGGACTAAGATTGTGTACACCACCCTGGGCCATAAATTCTTTGTTTTAATATAATATTTTATTAATTTTTCAGATTATACACTGTATTTTATTTTCAGTTAACTCACAGTACGTTTTTTACAATATATGTTTTAATTTAGTCATTGTACATTTCATACAATAATTCTTAATCATATTTAGAAGCCACCTACTATCTATACCTTCCCCATAGCATCCCCACCAGATTTCATGCATTCTATCATACATGTTAAGGTCTGATGAGTCAAATTTGTGTTCCCAGATGTCCTTTGGTTTGAGTTCATCCACTGGAGTCTGGCCAGTCTATTTAGCATCACTCCCTTAAAGAAGAACAACTCTCCCTCCCCCAGCAGTGATCAGCTGCCAATAGTTCCTCAGCTAAAGTTGGGGCTTCTTACCCATTTCCCAAGTTCTATGCTGGGTATTGACTGATTCAAGTTTGGATGGGCCATGTTCATGCTTGTCACCATTGCTGTAAGTTCCTATGAGCAAGTTCTAAACCATCTGGAAAACCATTTTTTCATGATTTTCCAACACTCCTGGGTCTTAGTCTTTCTGCTTCTTCTTCTGCAATGGTCCCTGAGCTCTGAATGGGAGAGGTTTAATATAGGCGTCCTATCCAGGGACACATAATCTGTACTCTCTATTGCTCTGCATTTTTGCAATTTGTGACTTTCTGTTAATGAAGAAGCTTCATAAGTGACAGTTGAGAAATGCATTAATATTCACTCTACCCCCTGTTTGGCTGTGTTCTGTGAGCCTTAGGCACAAAGCTACCATTGTAGTGTCTCACTTAGATCTGGACATCTCACAGTCATTTATTCTCTGTGTTTGACCAGTTGTGGAACTCAGGAACTCTGCTTAATGCTAAAGAGAAATGAAATTTTCAGGTAAATGGATGTAATCAGAAACTGTTATAAGTGAAGCAAAACTGATTCATAAAATAAGCAATATACGTTCTTTCTTAATTGTGGATCTTAGCTCCAAATCCTTTCCTTATATATGAATATGTATCTTTATGTAACCACAGGAGTCAGGAAAATGGAAAGGAACCATGGAGGTAAAGGGAAAGAAGGAGCCCAAGACAAGGAGATAGTATGAAATAGGGGTTACCAAGGGGGACTTGGGGAACATGGGAGTATTTGACTGAAACATAGCTGCAAAGGGGAAAAGATCAAGAGAAGGCGTATGACTAAAGGAGACTGGTGTGTAAAGGGAAAAATCAGGAAATGGGGTTACTTTAACTGGGGAAGATGGAAGAAAGATGAGAGAGAGAGAGAGAGAGAGAGAGAGAGAGAGAGAGAGAATAAATGACATTTATGTGACATGAAAACCCAGAGGGATTTGTTAGTTCAAAAACTTAATGAAAAATACCATACAATATATGCATATGAGTGCGTGCATATAGCAGAAAGCTATATAATAAGAAACACAGTGCCAGACAGGAGAAACTTCCCTTCGAGTTGTTGGTCAGGGTAGTCCAAGATGTTCTCAAAATAACACAAGCTATTGCCACAGTCCTTGATTTACTAGTAGAACTTCAAAGTAGGACTCTATTGCTGAAGACAGGACATACTTCAGACATAGGACTTGGAGTATGAGAATTGGGACTGACCTGGAAATCTCCTTCCTGGAGACTAGCTCTCATAGTATCAGCGGCTACTATGCAAGTTGCTAAGGGAGAAAGTCAATCACTGGTCCAACTTCAGTTTTAAAGCTTAATAACCACAGCAATGACACAGCAAACTATCTCTTGGTGCAGAAGTGACACTTTTTATCTTGGGAGTAATCAACAGCTATCTAATTGAACTTAAAAGCTGACATAATGGGAGGTATTGTAAACATAGCCAAATACAAATGGCTGGAGAAGTCTTTGATCTATAGAAAAACCTATTCTGTCACATCCCTAGATAAATGTGATTTCTTGCTGTATGCTATATATATATCCAAAAATATTTACAGACAAGTATACCTCTCACCACTCATCAAAGAAGGTTCTTCTTGCAACAGATAAAGACATTTACAGAGTTGCACATGAATTCTTTTCAAAGAGAAATTTGCTTCAGTTTCTGTGAATATTTTTTTTTGTAGGATGTTGCTGTCATAAATGAACTCCTAGCAGTTAAAAGGTAGAAGCAGGAAATTTGAGACTTTAAGTCCAACCTGGGATACATAGCAAGTTTAAGACCAACCTAGATGATGCTCTCTAAAATAAACAGTGATAAAATTCATAAAAGAGAAAAAATACCACATTATTTTCATATTATAGAATTTTTGTTAGATACCTATTAGAGTTGGAAGTGCTCTTGGATATTTTATATTTATTTGAATATCAGAAAATTAAAGTCTGTATAAATAGCCCAAAATAGTTTATGTATATACATAATAACTACACTAGGCTTGTCACCCAGGTTTTCTGATTCAGTTAAAGGCAATATAAACTTGCTATAGGTACTTTCTATGTATTCTAGGTTTTTGATAGTATATTATCTACTGCCTTGAAATGAGTAAAATATCACATATTTGTAGTTGAAAATGAAGAAAATAAAGCAAATAGATGTAGAATTGATGTTAGGTCTTCTTTTGTTGAAAAAATACATTTGAGAATATTTTCAGAATGAAATTAAGGAGAGAGAAAAAAGAAAAGAGAGGAGAGGAGAGAGATCACAATTCTCGTTTTATAAAACTCCAATGGGTCAGACTTTAATACAAAACCTGAAACTTGGAAATACTACTATAAAGCACAGGGGTGTCTCTGTGCATATGTTTAAGACATAGCAATGAGCAGTTGCTTTCTGACTATGGCTCCAATGGCTAAAGAAATACAGCAAGAATAGACAAACAGAATTACAACACTTTAAGATGTTTCTCCAAAGCAAAAGCAACAATCTACAAAGTGAACAACTCCCCATAGAATTGAAGAAAACTTCTGACATAGTCACCCAACAAGAGTTTAATATCTAAAATATATCAAAATTTCCCCAAAATAAACAAAGGGACTCCAAATAATTCAATCAATAAATGTACAAAAGAACTGAGCACATTAAAAAAGAAGCGTAAATGCCGAAGAAGTACATGAGTAAAAGCTCACATGCTATTACACCAGTTTCTGCAAAGAACCATCAATGATTCTGTATGTAATCTGTTCAATGTGATGATTTTTAAAATGCATGTATGTACAAATGGTGAAATAGTGTATAGAGTGCTTAATACTTCCCAATCTTAGAGTATAAGATGACTAGAGGGCCAGTTTATGGGGAAATTTGACTAGATTGAAGGAAAATGAAGAAAGAAATTTCATGTACAATAAGGATAGATATGGAATATTCTATTGAAAGAATATTGGCTCTTTTTTGATAAATAAGCATATTTTTGTTCAGAAATATTCTGCAAACATGCTGATTTTTGTCATTGTTTGTTTTGTTTTGAGTTTTTGTGACAGGTTCCTTATAAACCCCGTTGGCCTTGAACTCACTAGGTAGACCAAACTGGCCTTGATTTCAAAGAGATCTGCCTGTTTCTGACCCCAGTGCTAGCATTAAAAGCAATCTCCACCACACATGGTTTGATTTGGGGTATTAATTTCATTTTATTCATAATGGTAATGAAATTATAAATTTTTGGATTTTTTTAGGAAAAGTTACCATTCTATATGAAAATTTGTATAACTCCACTGTAATTTGTTACCCATTTATTAACATTATAAACAATATTTTACTTCTTTGCGACATTGTACATTAACTTAATAGTATGGTGTTAGATTTTTTTAACTTTTAAACAAGTAAATAAAGAGAGAAATTTCAGGACTGAAGAGATGGCTCAGTGGTTAAGAGCACGAGCTATTCTTGCAGAGGACCCAGGTTCCAATCCCAATACCCACATTGGGGCTAACAACTGTCTATAACTACAGGGGATTTAATACCCTCTTCTGTCCTCTTTGGGCACTGCAAGACATGAATGTACTTCCACAAATGCATGCAATACACACATACACATAAAATAAAAATAAATTTTAAAAATTTAAAAATAAAACAAAAGATAAAAATTCAAAAACCACCATTTTGTCTATAGATTAAATTAAATTGGCTTATTGCGT
>NW_008352267.1:7720579-7721133 GCF_000622305.1 Nannospalax galili
AAATAAACATAGTAAAATATAAAATATAATTTATAATACTTTTTCAATAACATTGATTTCCATATGCATAATTTTAGTTATTTGTCTTATGCAAACATTTTATTTGACATAAAATCATAGACTCTGAAATATAAGAGTGACATTGGTGTATACATTAATGTAATTATTGAAAAATTATAAGAATACAAATTTAAATATGTGATGCTCCAGTTTTCTAAATGGCACCTGCGTTCAGAAATTTATATTTGAGGAGCTGGAGAGATGGTTCTGCCATTAAGAGCACTGGCTGTGCTTGCAGAGGGCCCGGATTCTAGTTTCTGCACCCACGTGGCAGCTAACAACTGTCGGTAACTCCAGTTTCTTTTAAAACAATTCCCTCTTCTGAATTTCACAGGTACTGCATGACATGAGTACATCTACCTACATGCAGCCTTGTCACACATAAAATAAAAATAACATAGTATTAAAATAAAATCTTATATCTGAAATGCTTACACAGCACTTTCTTTTCATCTGAAATGGCTTATGATGCGTTATAAGCCATGGGATATATA
>NW_008352267.1:7721228-7722058 GCF_000622305.1 Nannospalax galili
ATTAATATTGAACATTAGGTCATGTATGGAAACACAAGACAACTTATTCAACAACACAGGTAAATGTTCTATAATAATAAGTGTATATCAATATGTACTTAACAAATCTGTTGTCAAAGGGTAAAAGGACTGGGATGGGACCTGAGAATATGTATGTTTGACAAGGTCCTCTGTGTTAGTAGATATTTCAAATCCAGGAATCACACTTTTCCACCCAAATGCCACAGGAAGCATTCATAGCAAAGTGCGCTTAGCATTAATATTTTGACCAGCTTCTTGTGCATGAAATGTTTAGGTTTTCATAGAAGTAATTTATAGAATGCATAGCAGTGTATTCCATTATAAATTAGTGAGTGTGTTACCTTGAAACATAGAGTATTTATTAACTTCAGAGTAAAAAGACTTCAGGAATCAATTTGTCGAAGAGCCAAAGCTCTAACAAGACACATACAATATCACTGCTACTAATGTCCAAAAGAACATAGCACATTTATGTTACTGTTACTGTCTTGGTAGATAGGCATTAAGGAAGGATAGTGTGTTCTTCATTAATAGGTGAAGAAAAATAAAATTATTCATGAGGCATTCCTAAAGGTAAATTAGTAGAAAAAAATAAACATAAAAATAATATGAAACTACAGAAAAAATCATAGATATCTTTATATTATTCAGATTTAACCCAATAACAACACAAGAGTAATCAAATAAATGTCAATTAAATGATTTGTATTTATATACTTGAAGATTACAGGACACTTAGTAAGTCCCTTGGTGGTTACAGTGTCTTTTATTTCTTCTGGAAATTATATATATATATGAAATCAGTATAT
>NW_008352267.1:7722158-7722522 GCF_000622305.1 Nannospalax galili
ATATATGAAGTCATTTTGTTAATCTCTCTCACAGTCATGGGTGTGAGAAAAAGGCAGTTATAATTATATAAAGAACTTCAGGACAAACAAATAAAACCTTTATGCATTTGTTTTTAAATGCACAAAAACTCAAATTCAACAAAAATATACAAAAAAAACCCTTAATATTAAGCGACCTATTTATAAAATTTCATGAGATTTACAGAGCTTGGGACTGGGTAAGGGTTGGAATGGCTTCCTTAAACTGGATGTGTGATGTTTTTATTTTTGAATTAATTAATATAAATGAATTTTATTATTTTTTTAAATTATTTATTTAATAACCACATACTTAGAAGAAGCACTTCATTAAAATAGCATTGAC
>NW_008352267.1:7722600-7746373 GCF_000622305.1 Nannospalax galili
AAAAATGTCTCCATTTCATTAGTAAAATACAGAGTTTCATAGAGAAAAATTTATTTTTAATGCAATTGACATTAAGATGTTTGCACATGCATTTCTAATCTCTATACATCTGATTATTACTAGTCACAGTCAGTTACTTTCTGAGCTCCTTGGCATCTGAGCACAGATATAAAGCAACAGGTAGATTTCAGTGGTAATTTTTTTCACATCAACTAATTATTAAGGAGCAAATGTTTATGCTTTGAAGGTATATTATTATTTTTAATCAGTATTTGTTTTTAATTTTAAATAACTACATGATTAGAAGAAGCATTTCACTACAGCTTTAACATATTCAGTAACACACTCCAGAGCAAGAGTACATGTCTTTCACAAGTGGCTGAATGTTTCTAGGTTCACAGTTGAATTAAAACAGTTATACAATATTGAACTCAGTGCAAGCCCTGTAAGACATAAAATTGAATGAGTTTTTAACCTTTAGAAAGGTCTCCATTTCATTTTAGAATATATTGTTCCTTATAGAAAGATTCATTGTTTTTGCTACTAACACTGAGATGTTGGTGCATGCATTTCTGACCTGTATGTATCTGATTACTACTAGTCATAATCAGTTGCACTTGGACCCTGGCACCTGTGTATGTCTATAAAGTCATTGGGTAGATTTCAATGGTAATGTTTATCACCTGTACTAATTAACATGACATAAATTTCCATGCTTCCTCCTCAAATATAATACATTTTTAAAGATTTGTTGATTGTGTGTGTGTGTGTGTGCGTGTGTGTGTGTGCGTGTATCACACAGAACATCCCAAACCACCTTATTCAACTATACACCCACTTCCCAGATGGCACCCTCACATAGCTTCCCTCCCCCCACTAGAGCCCTTATACTCTGATATCCCTGCTACTGTCTGCTGTGTTGTCGGCACCCCCAGCCATTCCCCACTACTTTACCTTCTGGTGAATCTCATCAGTCTATCTAAAGATCTTTGTTTTAGGAGGGTCAGGTGTTCCTCATCTAGCAGCAATCAGCTGTCAATATTCCTTTAGATAAGACTGGGGCCTGTTGTTCATTTTCCCAGTTACTATCTGGGAATCCCTTTGGCCACCCTGGCCAATAACTCAAAAGACGGTATCTCCTATCTGGCATTGTTACTTGTTATGTAGCCTTTAGCTATGCATATGGACCCTTAATAAAATATATTGGCCCCTTTAATCTTTGGTTATACTTTCCTTTTGGGAGTCCCTTTGGCCACCCTGGCCAACAACTCAAAAGAAGGTATCTCCTATCTGGCATTGTTGCTTGTTATGTAGCCTTTAGCTATGCATATGGACCCTTAATAAAATATATTGGCCCCTTTAATCTTTGGTTATACTTTCCTTTTGGGTGTTTAATGTCATACCATTGGCCCAGATAAACCAATTTATTTTTACTCTTAAGGTCTTTTGAAGATCTGTTCCTCAGGGGTCACATGGGCTTGGGAGGAGCCCCGGCCCCCTTTCTTTTACCAGTTCCGCCTGTGTGAAGATAAGTGAAAGGTCCTGCTTGACCATGGCTGACTTCACTTGGAAGCATGGAGGATATGATCCCTCTGTGTTGACCCGCCTCTTTGCAGACTGGACACTGGTTCAAGTCCATCTGGTGGGGTCTCCTCGGCCTCCTTGATCAAGAGGACAGATGACCCACCACAATTACAGGACATTTTGAGAGACGCTCATAGTCCCCTGGAGCTAGTTGACCTAGGAGGGCAAGGAGCAAAAACTGTTCTTTATGTCCCTCTGACCAAATTATTATAGGCCTCAAAGTATGACTGTTAAAGTACATTTTCTTTTTTAAAATTCATGACTTGCTTTTGATAATCCACATTGACAATTAAACAAAAAACACTGAATGGAGATGTAGTGATACGTTTTACACATATATACATATATATGTATATATGTATATACATATCAGTGATAATGATTTTGTAAAATAGATGAAAAAGACCTGGAGAGCAGGAAATTTAATATAAAAGTTTTGTGATATATATATACATATATATGAATACAGAGAGGCAGACACAGAGAGACAATGACACTAATGAATATCTCAGTTCTCATTAATGAAGATTCCTCATGCAACAGAGGGACAGGAACACAAATTGGCAAAATATAGAGATTAAGAGTACAAACTACTGGTCCATGGCCAGGACTTCTATATTAAACTTTACCCACCCAGGGTACCATACAGAAACAAAGTCCTACAGCCTCCTCGGACCCTGCTCATATGATTCTATGACAATGGTATCAGCATGCAAAAGTCCAATGCAAACTCAGGCAGGAAAAAACCCAGCATAGAACTGAGGAAATGAACATGCACTCATTAACAAATCCAAACTCACAAGTACACACACACACACACACACACACACACACACACATGCACATACAAACACTAGATTAGAGTTGTTCTCAACCATCTTCAGAGAAGTGTGGCTACAGTGGGTAGCAATTAATGCATTCCTAAATAGTCAAAATGCCAAGAATAAGGGACAGTGTTCAGCCTTAAATGGGGCATATTGAGTTTACGCTTCAAGGTTCAGGAAAAATTCTGGAAGATGGTACAGAGAGAATGGAAGGGCTAGAGGTTAGGGAAGAATTTTTAATGGTTTCTGCATATGGTACTTGCATCCGTGGTCTCATAGAAGCAGTAGTTACCTACACAACACCTGCACAAAATTGGGTTTTCATTTCAAAAACGTTTCATCATGGAAGGAAGAAGGGCACATATTGTCCCACCCTCCTCTAGAAAACTAGACAGTTAATGGGGCTAGGGCAGGGGCTGTTGCTTTCTTCAGTGATATAGTTACTGACAAGATTCCCACGCTGTAGTAAATAACCTCCCATCACACTCACGCAGGCCACCATAACTGAGCATACATGTTTGAAATTGTCAAAGAATTGTTAAAATCTAAAATAATCACTAAGGCAAACCACACCACCACTGGGCTCTATGTATAGCTCAGTTGCTGAGTGCTTTCTTCCTTATCATATGGTAGGCCCTAGAATCTAACCCCAGAACTGCACATCCTTACACACACACACACACACACACACACACACACACACACACCAAACATACAGAATCTGTAACTGATGTCACTATGATGGGTTCATCTTTTAGACAAAATTGTACTAGTAAAATAAGTGAAACACAGAATACACATAACTATATACATACAGAACTACAAGGTTGTTTCTAAAAAGTAACTAACATGCAGTTTAATCTTGACTTGATATTAGATCTTTTTCTAATTTTATTCATCAGAAAATTAATCACATACTGTTATTTCACTGAATATTCCAGAGTATTTTAATTTTCTGAGCTATTAAATGAGATGAATCAATGCAGAAGAAAAAAATTAAAGAAAAAAAGCTAATCAATCCACTGCTATCTTTATTGAACTCTGCTATAGCTAGTAAATGATCAGTCAATTTGAAACAGTGCCCTCAAGAGCATTTAATGCGACTCCCCTGATAAATTAATGGAATGCAAAATTGCTGTTACCAAGTCCTGAACTTGAAAGTAAAACTCAACAGCCTTTAACCTGAATTCAAGTAGAAGCAACAGAATCCACAGCTGTTAGAGAATACACAGGACCTAGACTCAAAGTGACAGCTACATTCAGTTGGTTTAACTATTATAAATTCTCTACTAGTCCATGAGGCTTAGAATACTAATTTTAGGATATGCAGTGTTTAGCCTTTTCAGGCTTAAAGACATTTTCACTTGGGATGATGGAAGCATGTTTTCAAAGTGTAGAACTATCTTTATTCATCAGTATCTATGGTAAATATTCTCTTAACATTTATTTCCCAGCCGCTGTATGCATTAAAGTGTGAACATGAAAGCATTGTAACAACACATGTCATATCTCTATCATTTTCCTGTCCATTTAACATGCTAAAATATCACGCACCATTTGGGTTTATTCTTCCAAACTATTTCAGTTTTGTAATTTTTGTTGGCCTCAGCAAATTAATCCAATAAATGCACTTGGCTGTCATTTAAACCATGCAGAAATTTTGAATTATGTTACCTCTATTAATGGGAATCTTGAGAGAAGGATTAAATGCTAAGGGTGATCAGTCAGAGTAAGTGGCAAATCATTTGGTTCAATGATTAAAGTCTGGACCTGAAAATAAGAATCACTAGATTCTACTTGTGACTTTCCTATCAATTTGCTGTATGACTTTGAGCAAGTGTTTTCACTGAGAATTAGTTTTCAGGTATGGGCAAAAGCAAAAGAGTGGATAGACCTTTAAAATCTAAGACAACAATTTTTATTTCTTAAAAAATTTACACATTTTATTATGGGGACTTTTTGAGTGTTTGAGCAAAGCACAATGAAATTATCAGTTCAAATAATAAAACATCAGCTGAAGAAATGCTTTAATATCTTGAGTACTCATATGGCTGCTTATATATTCCTGCTGTCAGTTTATATTTAGATGCAATTATATATAATCAGAATATTTTAATCTCTTAAATTATTCGTGAAATTGAGGTAGCATTTTGAAACCAAAAGAACACGTACAAAAATGCTAGTATCAGTATTCATTTTATGTCTTTTCTACTCTACTTTTATGCCTGTATTTGGGGCATGACAAAAAAGCTTTGTCCATCCTGTTCCAGCTATTCTTTGTCAATTATACCACAGCTACAAGTAACTGTGTCTCCAAACTCACCTAACTTGGGTTTCTCCTGATACTTTGTTGTTCCTTTTGTTTGCTTTATTGATTTTCAAATCTTTAAAAAATGCTTAAATATTTTGCAAGACTTCCCATTTAAACAACAAAATCCATACAGACTTCTTAAGTGAAATTAAGATGCACAAATGTATAAGAAATTGTCTGAATCTACCTCCGTATTTAATACACAAAAACATATCTGTTTATCTATGTGTAAGAAATACACTTACATATAAACACCACCTTTTTATTACAAGGTAGTAATACAAAATTTGGGCATTTTTTTTCTCTTTCATAAGCACCAAAGTTTATTCGAGTATACTAATACACATTTTTCAGAGAAATAGAGCTAATACAGTATATATGTATACACATGTGTATTTATTATTTGTATGTATATTTGTGAATATTTTATAAAATATATCTCATATGAATATATTATTTATACTACATATCCTATGTTACTTTTTATTATGTAATCTTTGTATGTAGAGAAAAAACGTGAGCTGGAGCGAGAACGAAAGAGAGAAAGAAGAGGGAGCCAGATAGAAACTAGCCTAGAATTGGCTCACATGATTAAGCCAGAGGCTGCCAAGACCCCACCTGTATGGTAGGCTGGCAACCTGGCAATCCACAGCAGAGCTGATTGCTTGTACTATCAGAATTCCCTCTACTTAGTGGGAACTCAGTCCTTTTTTTTTTTTTTTTTTTGTCTTTCATCTGATTGAATGAGACTCACGTACATCATGGAAAGCAATCAATTTTACTCAAATTCTACTGATTTGAATGCTAATTTCATTTAAAATTACATTCTCAGAAATAATTATAATAAAATTCGGCCAAATATGTGGGTGCTGTGGCCTAATGTAGCGGCTAGGTTAAATCAATCACGCTTCTCTGAGTCTTCACCTGTGCTGATCATTTCCCATGTGCTGTCTCACGCAGTAATCAAGCTGGTACTGTGATGAGTACTGCTGTCTTCATTTCACACATGACGCTGCAATCTTTAGCATATCACTCCCTTTGCTCTGGATATATATTTACTATATTTATTTTATGTGTACTGGCTGCAAGTACGTAAGTGCAGTATGTTGTGCAATGCCCGCAGAAGTCAGAAGAGGGTGTCAGATCCCCTGGAACTGGAGTAACAGACAGTTGCTAGCCAACATGTGGGTGGAATTGAACCCAGCTCCTCTGCAAGAGCAGCCAGTGCTCTTAACTGCTGAGCTATCTCTCTCCAGCCCCTTTTTTTACTTTAATGCCTCATATTAGAATGATAAGAACTAACAGTGTCTGCTAATATAGGATAAAATGATTATTAAAAGGATAATAAATTCATAGAACAACACAATGAGTGCAGCAGAAATACAATGCCAATGTTTTTAATGTTTCATAGGCCAAATTCATGCTTTCCTACTGATGATCACTCATGTTATCATGAACTATTTTTTCATGACAGTTAACCGGAAACTTTCATTTTACATATTTCCTGGTAATTTTCCTTGTAATAGTGTTATAGAAAGAGTAATTCATTCTTTTAATATATTCAGATTATTCACTTAATTTTGAAACTACCACTATGTAGTTCTAGAGTAATTTTATTACCCCATAAATTAGCCTTCTACTTATTAGAAATCATTCTCTCACAAAGTTCTGGCAACAGCTAGTCTACTTTTTATCTCTATGCAAATAGATTTAACTATCCAGCCATATCATAGCAGTTGAATCACATAGTAATAGCTGGCATTTTGTATCTTTTTCTTTCAAATCTCATGTTTTCAAAGTTCATCATGTAGTACATAAAATAACCTGCAGACCTGCAGGTCTTTCTGGTAGATAATTTTACATTATGTGGATGCATGCAAATTTATATCACGTAATATATATTTGTGTTATTTAAGATTTAACTATTACACAGTGTTGCTATAAATATGAATGTGCAGGATTTTGTGAGCATATTTTTAATTATATTATGTGTTACATATAGGATTCAGTTACCATACTCTTTCTAATTGTAAAAAACCACACTTTTAATTTTACTAATATATGGGAAGCTTGTTTGTGTTTGTTTTGTTTTATGATATCATCATAAGAGAGCAATCTAATATTCCGCTAATAGTTGTCTTAAGGAATGTAAAGAGAATACAGAATATTAAATTATTGTTAAATATTAATCATTGTTAAAAGGGTGATAATGTGACTATTTTCCATACATTAACACATTTCCTGTCCAGCGCATCCTTAGAGCATTTTATCTGATGGGGTTTCCTTCAGTGAATACTTATTATCTCAATTTTAATATGAAAAGAAATCTTGCAATAATTTATTCAATACATTCAGATAATAAATATGATACCCCTTGTTACAGGATAAGTATAACTCACTCATATGTTCTACATTGACTTATTCATTTTTAATAGATTCATATAACTTACCAAGCATGCCAAGATAGGAGAGTGAAAGCTAATGAGATTCCAAACTAGTGCCTTACAAAGTCAACAACTCTTTGTGTGAATTTCCAAAGTTACAAGTTTCTCTTTTTGAATAGAAATAGAAAAATTACTGCTTGTTTTTATACTTATAAGATAACATAAAAAGACGAATTTTTTTCATCCTTTGTTAAAAAAAGAAACGGTTAATTTCTGGGCCTCACCCCCATTCTAGTATTGACACATAGTAATATTCTGTTCTGCTCTTGTTTGCCAGGTCTTCATCACACCACCCCTCCATCACATACTGCTGCAGGACTCTACTGAACACACTTGGAGTTATCTGTCCTTATATATTTAAAACAATATTTTATTTTTTAAAAATTTTTATGTGTATGAGTATATCACTTGCATGTAGGTAGGTGTACCTATGTCATGCAATTCACGCCGAGGTTGGAAGTCAGTACTGGATCCCCTGGAACTGGAGTTAGATGTCTGGGTCCTGCATAAGAGCAGCCAGTGTTCTTACCTGCTAACCCATCTCTCCAGCCCCTGTCTTTATATTTTTATCAGCAGTTCATCTTTCCTTTCACACGATGGACTCATTGAATAAGCAGTCTCCATGCTGTCACTTTGGCTGTGTTCTTCTCTGTGTACAGTTGTGACCCATGTACCTGGTACTTTTGCCTATGGTGAGTGAGAAGATCAGGCAAGACTCACTGCCTGCTTGGTTCTCCTTTCCTGCTACATGACTTATTTTTTCACTTGCAATTTGAATTGATACAATACCATATTGATCGTCAGTGGAAGGAAAACAGATTTGGAGCCTTGTGTTGACTTGAAATGCTTTTCTTAGTCTTTAATTTTTTCCAAAGAGCCTTAAGTTTTTGAAGTTAAAGGAACATCTTTAATTTTGTCTTGATTGTCTAGGAGAAGTGTGGATAAAACATCATCTGTCTGACAGACTTCCTGGTTGCTCCACTTTTACTGCTAGCACATGTAAATGTAGGAAAGAAATTATCCATTGTTCTGCCTTCTTTCATTACTCCAAAATCATATATGTGGAGCTATGGAGATGGCTCACTAGGTAAGAGAGATTGTTGTACAAACATGAAGGCCTGAGCTGAAATCCCCAGAATTCATGTAAAATTGTCTTCATGGTCTCATGTGCCAGTAACCACAGTGCTGTAGGAAGATCGAGACATGAGGAATGCAGGGACTAGTGCAATGCCAGTCATCCTGTCTCAAAGGAATAGAGTGAAGAAGGATAAAGCAAGGTACCAGACATCCTCCCCAGACCCCAAGAATTTGTAGAAGCACAGTCTCCCATACAAATATACACCATGTATATATACCACACTCATATACTCACACACAAATATGACACAAAATTATACATACACACACACACACATATTGTGGTGGTTTGAATGAGAATGTCAACCATAGGCTTCAGGTATTTGAACATTTTGTCTCCAATTGGTGGAGCACTTTTGGGTGTTCTTAGAAGGGGTGGCCATGCTGGAGGAATGGAGGAAACACATCACTGGGGGTGGGCTTAGAGAGTTCTTAAGCCTTGCCCTATTTTTGGTTTCCTCTTTTGCTTCTTGTGCCTGCTCACACCTCTATGTGCGTGCACAGCTTCTGCTTCTCCTCCAGCCATGTCTGCCACCATGTTCCCACACCATGATGAACTGACTCCTCTTTGGGACCATAAGCTAAATAAACTCTTCCTTTTATAATTTCCCTTAGTCACGGTGTTTCTATCACAGCAAGAGTAAAGTAACTAATACATATATAAAGCTATATAAATTACAATGTAGTCTTGTCTACAGTATTAATTTTACATTAGTTACAAGTCAAATAGAATATTCAGCAATAAAATTCATTCCAAAAATTAGTTTCATTATACAGTTTGAGTCTAACAATTCTAGGGATTTGGTAAAAAATTCTGATAGAAATCAATGTCAGAGGCATTACTTTACATTTTGGACACAGGTATTTCAAGAATGAAACAGGAAGTAGCTCTTTCCAGAAAAAAAATTCCTAATTCCACAGTTAACTAATGACAGTAGTGAACTGTTTATTATGACTTATGCTCAAGTGGACAGTTCCAAATACCCTAACTTCCTGTGTTCTGGAACTGTTTCAAGAATGAAGTTTTAAGAAAAGTTGCAGGTACTTTACTTGTCAGACTACTTGTTCCTAGGAGACTTGATTTGCAATCAACAATTATGTAAATTTCTTATCAGGTTACACTTTCAGAATTAAATTTTCAATAACATATGCAACCATTACCTCAGAAATGCTGACAAAATGTCAGCGTCAGGGACAAAGGGGAATAATCAAAATTGAGAGGGTCTGAAAGTAATTCAAATAGTGAAAGCTTTACTATTTCAAAGGCTATAATTTTGTAGAGGGTATTACAGAAAAGGTAATTCCTATAGGCCAATTGATTACTCTAGTTAAAATTTAGGTAATGCTGTACTGACTTTACATATCACCTAATTTTAAAGTTCCTAGTAACCTAGAACTTGAATTTTATTAAATAATGGTGGTAATTTTAGCTTGGCTCATATTAAATTGAAATTTTATACCATTTCCAGTACACTTGTTTGGGGTACTGTAATTATATGAAGCATTTGACCTTTTTTCCCCTTATATTACATCATTAAGAAAATTATCTTTTATATGTTTTAAAATGCTAACTGTATTAAATCGTAGCTTATAGCCTAGTAAGGTGATAACATATGTTATTGTTGTTACAATTCACTCATTGTCTTAAATATTAAATACACATATTTGCTAGCTTCGAAGAAAGTCTCACAGAGCCTAAGAATCATGCATTCTGATCCATTATCATATTGAGAATTCTTTCTATATCTGAGAAGAAATTACTTTCATCAAATTCATTTATAACACAAAAGGCACAGATTTCTTTTGGGAAATTTGACATTTCCTCCATTCTAAGTTAAAGACTCATGATTTAAGAGAAAAACGATTTTTGATTGTTGCTAATCCTATCTACAATTATGTTGTATGCGGCTTAAGGGTAGAAACTTAGCATTTTCCTTTAGAAGATTTGCAACATTTCGCATGTCACTGTTAAAGATGTTTGCTCTTTCATAGTCCCTTCCCAAATCCTTCTGCAACAGTCCACTGCCAACATTTTCTTAAGGATCACATGAAGTTTGCGCTGCTTTATGTCAATAGTTCCTCACACTTTTCAATTGCAAAACAATGAAAGAAATGCTTGAAATTGCATTCGGTTTGAAAAATTAAACTTTTTACACCAAAATTATAGAGATTGTGTTCATATCTTCTAGCTCTAAAAATGTATATTAAATTTTAAGTAATGCCAGAAAGGAATTTAGTTAGCAAGGTTAAGATTTTCTTCCTCCCAGAACATATATGAAAAAGAAGAAATATTTGGGGCAACAAAATTTCCCATTAAGTGGTTTTCTTTAGTTGGACCAAAAAGAAAAAAATTGGTAAAATTAACTTGTTAATATTGGAGAAACTATAGACGTTATTCTTCAGAAGCATTTACAGATCCTTGATAATAACCCAATAGAATAGATTTTGTATTAATCTCAATTTAATAATGAGAAATTACAACAATTGCATCAGGTCATCTATTTTATAAAATAACGGACAATATTATGCTCCAGTATATGAGACTGTCTGGAGCAAAAGACCTCTGACATCTCTCTCAGTGTATTTTTACTACACTTTTGTGTAACGTTTGTCATGAAAATATGAAAGTCTCTTAATTGATATGGTTGAAAATATTTTATTAAAACATGTTCCAGGGTGCTGGAGAGATGGCTCAGTGGTTAGTATTGGCTGCTCTTGCAGAGGACCTGAATTTGATTCCCAGCACCAACATGACAGTTAACAAGCATCTGTAACTCCACTTCCAGGGGATCTGATGCCCTCTTCTGACCTCTGAAGGCATTGCACAACATGGGTGCACCTACCTATGTGCAGGCAATATACTCATACACATAAAAAACAATAAAAATGTTCCAATGTCTTGATCATATTTCTATAAAGATTATCATAGGTTCTTTACACTTTGGCTGCATACCAACTACTTCTAGGTTTGATAGTATCTTAACAATGTTGTAGATCTCTATCACAGAGTGCATTAATAAATATCCAGGTCTATATATATATAAGTAGTGATATCAAAATTCTGGCCCTGGACATCCTTAGGCACTTCCACAAATGAGATATCTTGAAATTGTAAACTCCCTCACATGCCTTACTGTCACAAAGAAATTAACAGTCTAGTTTTGCTCTCAAAATAGCAATTCTACTGACACGTTGCCATGACCCCCATAATCCTCATCAATTTATTCAATATTGCTTCTGAATGTAAATTAGGTGCATTGGTAGTTTGAATAGTTAATCAACTTAATTTCCGTATCCATCTTTATGGAGTAAAAGATTAATTCATCTTCATGGAGTGGTAGTCACTTATATTTTTATATCCAGTCAAAAACAGATAATTTTCTAAAATTGGTTATTTTAACTATGTTTATGCTAAAGTAATGAAAATATGTAGAAAAACACAAGGTATGTACGATTAATAAATAAAAATGCACAGAAAACATCAGAAAATATATACTGTTTTAGACTACACTTAGTGTTGACCTTAATAAAAATTCTACTAACTGCCGGGCAAGGCATAATAAGAAATATCTGTGATCCCAGCATTTTGAAGACTGGGTTAGTATCATAATTTTGAGGCCAGCCTAGGCTACAGTGTGAGTTATTGGACAAGCTTGGACTATATAACAAGACTCTATCTCAAATAAGCAAGGAATAAATAAAAGCATTGGAAAGAAAAGAAAAAGGAAAGTGCATGTGATAGAAGATAGAAGACAGAAGACAGTACCAACCACATAAGGAACAGTTTCTATGCTAAGAGATGAATTTCATTCATTCTGAACATCTCTATATTATTTTTTAAATCCACAATGGTGTTTTTACTATATATTACTGTGCTTCATCTTCAAGAATTAGATCCTGAAATTTCATTCCATAAATATTAATATGGTATTTCTAAAATACGTGAAATAGAAAAGAATACTGATATTTTTCATGTAGCAAAAATTATTTACCAAAGTTTTGTTTTCCATTTTATGAAATGGAAGCTTCATTCACTAGCCTAGATAAATAATATTTCTAATAGAATTCTATATTTTTCTAGTGGTAGTTTTAATCATTGATCTCATGAAAACAAGAATTCTACTATTCACTCTTCAGAAAACATCAAAAGACTAAGTAGCATAAACTCAACATTTGAATAATAAGTAATGTTTGTACCACATCACAAAAATTACCATGAGATTATGAGGTACACAGGCTTCAATGTTTTGAAACACTGGGTACAGGAAGCATCTAAAATTATAAAATAATAATAACAAATGGAGAAAATTTGAAGTATTGATAGAATATTAAATTTCCTTCAAGGTGTAACAAAAATACCTCAAAAAGAAGAAACATCCCACCGTAGTGCAAAATGTAACATTATTTAGAAATACAACAGGTTGGAGAGGTAGCTCAGAGGGTAAGAACCATGACTCCTCTTGTAAAGGACTGGGGTTTGACTCCCAGCACCCACATGGAAGTACCTCCATTACAGGGGATCTGACAGGCTGCTCTGGCCTCCACAGGTGTTGAGCATATATGGTGCAATTCCAGTGATCAAGAACAGAAGAGGGAGTTGGATCCTATGGAACTGTAATTATGGATGGTTCTTGGCCAACATGTGGGTACTGGGATTCAAACCCCAGCCTTCTGCAAGAGCAATCAGTTCTCTTAACTGCTGAACCATCTCTTCAGCCTCCATAAATAAATTTAAAAAGAAATAGGATTTGACAAGTTTGGGAGTAAGAGAGGTGTTGGAGAAAGAGTGGTTGTATTATGTACATAAATGAAACTGTCACAATTACTCAATAAAAATAGAAAATAATTATCATATGATAAACTATATCATTCCCAAAATTTTTCAAAACAATATACCCTCTGTGTGTGATATTTGGGTCTAGCAGAAAGAGATTCAAGACCAGCAAGATAGTTTAGCAGGTAAAGGCAGTTGCCTCCAAATCTGATGACCTGAGTTTGAACCCTCAGACCCAAATGGTAGAGGGAGAGAACCAATGTAAACAGATGGTAAACAGGTGATAGATGATAGATGATAGATAGATAGATGACAGATAGATAAACAGATGATAGATAGATGATAGATAGATATATAGATAGTTGATAGATGATAGATAGATGATAGATAATAGATGATAGATACAAAGGAAATAAAGGAAAATATTTTTAAATAGAAATACAATGACAAATTTATAACATTCTCTGTTGTATCTGGATAGGACTCCTATATTAATCCTCACCCACCCATTGCTCAAGAACCGTTGTGGAAGAGGTGGTGGAAAGATTGTAAGAGATAGAGTTGGTCCATGAACATAGGGAAACAGGCTCTCAGGACACTGGAAACTTGCACATGTGAACTTGCAGCGATGGTAGAATAGAGCGCAAGACCCAAGCCAACTCAATTGGACAAGTCCAAGAGTAGAGTGAGGGAACTGTGTGGTGAGCCCAGCCCTAGTCTGGGAACTGTTGGTGACTGATTACTACTGGGTGAGGGAGAGTAGACCTTCCTAACAATCTTTTGATAGGCTGACTAGACTCCAGTGGATGGATTTACAACAAAAGACACCTGGGCACAAATGCTTGACTGAATAGAACTTAACATGTATGGTGGAATGCATGAGGTCCAGTGGAGACGTGTGATCATAAGAATGGATAGGGCAGGGTTCTAAATTTGATTAAGAACTGTTGTATGAAATGTAAAAAAGCTCAATAAAAACTTTAAAAAAGAAACATTCTAGTAAGAGAACTTGAATTTCAAAGAAAAACTATTTCAGGTAGTTATTAAATAAAAGGATCCCAAATATTAAATAAAATTTAGTTAAAAATATCCAAAGTTGTCAAATATGGTCAAAGTTGAAATCAACATTTTCTTTGTTATTATTTATCGTCCAATGGCTAAAGAGCTTCCAAACTGGCTCTAAGAAATGTCATTGAGGATTTTGAGTTCTTATATTCTGGGAACTCACTCTTCACATAATTGACAGTAGGTTTGAAATCAGCCTTCAGATTCCTTTCTTATCCCAACTGTTACCTGTTGAGAAAAAGACTGTAAAAGTGAAGTAGCTATCAGCAAAAAGAAGGGCTATCATTATGCAAGTATATCACTAAAGTGGGGTGAACAGTAAGAGCACTGAAAATGTGGATGTCAAAGACATTGAGATCTATAATAATAGCAAGAATATTAGAACGCAAAAAGAAAGTGAGCTTTCTCTTAAAATATTTAGCTAATTGGGGATAATGGATAAGAAAATGGAAAATAAAAGAGAAGAAGCTGGGGCAACATGAACTTGAAAATCAATAGCTAGTTTAGAGAGGAGCACAAAAATGGCATAAAACAGACAATGAAAATTTAGTGAAAGGCCTAGTCCATGATCTGTATGATCTTATGTCAGTAATCAAGTCCTCAGCGGACATACAGGCTTTGGTTTTGTAGAACACATAAGAAAAATTTGCAGAGATGGTGATTGTTAAAACGAGAACAAATTTAGAGTTCAGTAAGGGTCAAGGAAGAAGATTCTGTGCTAACAGAGTTACTGAGGTTAGAGTCTGGGTTGATATTGTGGGATGGGCTGCTCAGGTTGCAGGGGAGCCTTAATGCTGGTAGTTATCCAGAAAGGCTGAGAATTGCTCTGGATAGGAGATAAAAAGAAAAATGTTCAATAACTAGAATTATACAATTACTTTGGAAGAGACAATAGTCACATCTCATATTGCTTCCTTAGGCATGCTATACAGGAAAAGCTCAAGATATTGGCCCAGAAGCTGGGATGAAATGGTTTGGGTCTCATTTAGTGCCTGTGTGTCATGAGGAGCACAATGGGAGGATATTCTATGTATTTATCTGGTTAATTGCAGAGCTGTCAAAATTTAAATTATTTTGCTTAAAGTGGGTAAATTCTGCTGGATATCATGCAAAGCAAATGTAGCATTTTACTAAGAAAATGTCTTCTGGGATTGGAAAGATGGCTCAGTGGTTAAGAGCACTGACTGCTCTTGTAGAGGACCTGGGTTTGAATCCCAGTACCCACATGGCAGCTAACAACCATCCTTTACTCCAGTTCCAGGAGATCTGACATCCTCTTCTGACAATCACAGGCACTGCACGACACAGGTGCATTTGCATACATGCAGGCAGTACACTCCTCAAACACAAAATAAAATAATAATAATAAAAAAAGAAAATGTCTTCTTCCGTTCCAGAATTACATTATAACCTCCTGTAACAACTAGCATTTTTCATCCTCCTTCCGGTTTTCTTTCTGGAATTTTGAGGACCAAACATTTACTCAGTTTGTAAATTTCTTGTATCATTTCTTTTACTTTTTTCTTCTGTTCATCTTTAGTTTTTTACATTATCTTTGAGAAATTCTCAACTTTTCCTAAAATGAGTAATCTGTTATACTACTATATGTATTTTTACAAATAAATGTATTTGTGGCTTTAAAATACCACTTTAAAAAATTTAGTTTTTGGGGCTGGAGAAATGGCTTAGCAATTAAGAGCACTGGCTGCTCTTGCAAAGGACCCAGGTTCACTTCCCAGCACCCCATTTCAGCTAACAACCATCCAGAACTCCAGTTGCAAGACGTATGTTGCCCTTTTCTAATTACACTACAGGTCAAGGGTGCACCTACATATATGCAGGCAATACACTAACACACATTAAAATAATAACAAAAATACAAAAGTCTGGAAAATTAAAAATATATATAGCTTCAAATTATATCAATTAAACTTTTGGGTCTTTCTGGGGGATTTAACCCCATTGATAACAGTTTTCTGAGTTTTCTATTGCTTCAATTTTGTTATTCAAGTTTTTAAATTAGATTTATCAGATTCAAGTGAAACTTTTTTTTTTTTGGAAAATCCTAATGTATTTATTGGACTTGCTAACAGAGAATAGGGTGGGAGTTTATTTACAGAAGAGTGGGCACCCCCATTTAGAGTTGCACTGGAAAGTCCACACTCAAATACATATCCTGTGACTTCCCAACAGCTGCCTGAAATGCTGAGAGGTGCCTCATGGCGTTCTCAGCTTATATAGCCATAGCCCTTCCCCCATATGCAGCTAAGGTTGACTGATTGTATATGAGGGATATCTGACTCCCCCATCAACTCCTTAATGAGGTGGGAATGAGCTGTGATTATAGCTTGCCTGCATAGTAGTTAGAAGAAAATAGAGTTTTACCATCCACTTCTAGAATAAAATAACATTATTGGCAAAGACCTTTATTGTTTTGGGGACATGTAGGGCCCCTCTAACTAACAGGTCATCAAGGGGATAACCCACCCCTGGCACTGGGATTTTATTAACTGTATGGCTTCTGGTGGGGCTTTTTTCCAACTCTGTAGGGTTCCTTCTTTCTCTGTGCTTAAGGCTTTTTTTTTTTTTTTTTTTTTTTTTTTTTTTTTTTTTAAAAAAAAAAAAAAAAAAAAAAAAAAGAGGACGATAAATCTTTAGAATTTTCCCCCCTTACTCCCATAGTTCTTTGTATTTTCCACCTTACCCCTTCCCCTTTAACTACCCCCTTTTTGCATATTTCTCCCTTAGTAACACTTTTCACCTGCTCTTCTTCTCTCTTGGGTTTCTTCTTTCCCTTTACTTCCTTAGTTCCCTTCCGTATTCCTGGTTCCCTCAGCCACATCAGGATATGCCACTGCAATTTTTTTGTTAGATGAATGTGATGCACCTACTTAAGTACTGTCCAAGCATTTGTGTTAACGCCCATAGGTTAAGTTATTATAGCAGCCACTGTTTCGATGTTTTTGCTTCTTGCTGTTTGTGTTTTTAAAGTAGAAGGAATCCCACTGAAATGGGCCTATAGCCGGCGGAAAACAGATGATGTAGGGACCTGAAAGTTCAGTGCCTTGCCACAATGAGAGGCAGAACATCCCCCAACTATCACCCCCTCCAAGGCTCAGGTACTTTAGCAGAAGAGGTTGGCAGAAAGAATGTAAGAGCTGGAGGAAGAGGTAGGTGTTAACTGGAAGTGTCCTCTGACTACTATGCAGGCAAGTTAAAGTCACACCTCCTTACCATGCTTGTCAATTAGTCAGTGGGGGAGTCATTTATCCTTCAAACCCAATCAGTTGATCTTAGTTGCATGTGGGAGAAGGACTAAAGCTACATAAGCAGAAAATGCCATGAGGCACCTCTTTCACCATTTTGTGCAGCTGTCGAGAAGTCACAGGATTTGTATTTGAGTGCAGTCTCTTCAGCTCAGCTGTAAATGGTGGGTTGCTCACGCTTCTGTAAATAATTATATTTAAATGTCATATTATGCTATTTATGCATAAATATCCAATAACTCTAAATATAGATTACATTAAATCTAATCACAAAACCTGACTATATAAGATGACAGTACAAACTGACAACTGCCATTGAGAATGAATACTGAAGGTTGGGAGACAGCTCTGACATCATGTGTTCACTTTGCAAGTCCAAGGACCTTAGTATGACTCCCAGAACCTGTGTTCAAAAGTCTACTGAAGTGGCTCATGCTTATATCAGCACTGGAGAGGCAGAGAGAGGTGGATACTTGGAGTCCCCTGATCAGTCAGCCCAGCCTACTTGTCAAGTTCCAAGCTATTGAAAGACACTATCTAAAAATTTTTAAACCTTATTCAGCTCCTGAGGAACAGCATTCTACTATCCTTTGATCTGGCATCTACACATATTAAATATCTGCTCCTACACATGAATGAACATAGTGCATGCATACATGCATACAAACACACGAACCCACAGAAAAAGAATTAACACTGATAAGGAAAATATTCAGTCAAACCTGCAGTTTTGTGTCAAATATTTTTCCACAAATATATCGATAAATTTTCAGACAGAGATTTCAAAGAAACAATATGAAATCATAGAAAAGTCTCATTTGAATTTATTTACATACAGATGGTATATCACACTTTTACATGCAGTTTAAATGTGAGACAAATGTTAGTGTCTTTATGATGAGCTACATCTTCTGCTTCATTATAGTGGAAAAACTCTCTCATAAAAAAGCCCTGCAGCTTTGTTAGAGTCTCTGTGATTCACCTTAAACCACATTGGATTGTCATAAACTTGCTGTTTCTATTAAAAATCTTTGGAAAATAGGCAGATGGAGAGATATGATGGCATAATATTTTTTGTACAATTACTTGTGGCCTTACAAGAGTAACTGAAAACATCTGCTGAAAAACTGTCCATACTCACACCCACACATTAGAGAGGCTGAAACATTCTGCTGTACAGTAGTCAGAAAACGAGAGGAAATAAATTGCTCACCTGAACATTAACAAAGCAAGAGTCATCTTCCCCCAACATTTTGTATCTCATAATTCATTGCTTTTAAATTATGAATGATAAAAGCACTATATTTTAAAATGATATTTTATATGTCTGCAAATTAATAATACATATGTAATGAATAGAATGTAAAAAATTACTATTCCAAAAGTTGTAAAAATAGAGAAATTTAAAAAATTCAGAAACAAATTTCATACCTTTTAATATAACATCACATTTTCTAGGGAACAACTTACTCGTTTTTAATATTTTATTTATTGTTTTTATTTTATGTGTATGAGTGTATTGCCTGCATATAAGTGAGTGCACCCATGTCATGCAATGCCGCCGAGGTCAGAAGAGGGCTTCGAATTCCCCTGGAACTGGAGTTAAGGATGGTTCCCAGCTGCCATGTGGGTGCTGGGAATCGAATCGAACCTGGGTCCTCTGCAAAAGCAGTCAGTGCTCTTAACCGCTGAGCCATCTCTCTGGCCCCAAGGAGCAACTTATTCTTAAATGTTAAAATATAGAAAGTATATTCGAATTGCTCTTTAGGGGTTATTGATAAATTTTTTGACAACATAAAAATTTTTAAAGTTATGAAGAAAATATTTCTTCCACATATGTTTCACAGTGGTATTTTGTTTGAAGGATATTACCTAAAATGTTAGAGACCCTTGTTTTTTATTCATTTGGAAATTGTACGCTATTTCAGATGATTTTGTTTCAAAGATTTTATTTGAGGTGTTAGAAATCTTTTTGTTAAATTGATTTGAAAAACATTTATTAAAACACCTACGTTGTCAAGCACTGGGACAGAATCAATGGATTCTACTGAAAAGTGGAAAAATATAGATTGCCTCCTCCAGATAAAGGTAAGATTATCAGTTACACATCACGTCTTTTGGAAGTAAATTGGCAAAGACTTTGCAGAAACACAATGAAAGAAGCAGGATAACAGGCAGACTTCACATTTGAGCCCCCCACGATTGTGTAGTGGAGCTGGCTTGGCAATGCTTAAAATCTTGCTTAGATGCACAATTTATGCCAAAGTATTTGGGCAGAGAGCAAATAAAGGAAGTGTCTATAGAATAATTTCTATCCATTGACCATTATGCATGTTAGCGAGTTTATCTTTTATATGGTTTATTTTAAAATACACTTTGTTTATGTAAATTGCCATACAAAATCTTACTCTGTCATTTGAATATTGTGATGTATATACTCTTAATTATATAAACATGATAAAAATTAAAATAAATTCAGAAAAATAAAACATCAGCTATCCAGCAGAGTCTTTTAAATTTTGACATAGATTTTTTTCCTAAAACTTTTACTTTGCATTATTTTAAGCAATCATATGAGCATTATAAATTGACATTTATTTTTATAAACATTTGTCAGTGAAAGTCCTGAGTAAAATGGTTTATCATTTCTTCAAGGACTTATGACAGACCATGAGAAAAGAATATGTTTGTTTCCAGAATCTGTGTTTTCAAGCATACTCTGTATCAATCAGTTCAGTAATAAGCACTTTAAGAATTTCACTGGAGACTTTGGCAGGAAGATTTTTGTTTTCAAGGCAGGCCTATGCTATACATACATAGATCTGTCAAAAAATGCTATTACTATTAAAATAGCAGTTGAATGAAAACAGATTCTTGAGTTCTACCTCTATGATTGTATTTTGTATCCATGTTTATTTGTTTTCATAAAGCTTTAGGTATGCTGGAAATTTAGTTTCAACAAAATCCTTAGATAATTTTAATGCCAAGCTGATAAATGGTAAGAGCTGGAACACTGTACTCTCCAGAGAGTCTGGGCTTTTATATTCTATAGGGTAGGAGGTGGGACAGGACTAGGCTTCCATTTCCTCTTTTAGGTTGGACAGAGTAGGATGCATGTTGCTAGTTGGTTCCCTCATGAAAGTAGGAACCTGATTGGGTAGAGTAAGGGCAGGAAGTTTGAACTACCCACTAGAGGGAGCCCATCAGTGGGATCTGGGCAGATGAAGCCTGGCCAAAAGGTGAACTTTGGACAGCAACCCAGAATTGGGTCTTCTTGGATGAAGTGAAAGTGAAGGTAATTGGAACTCAGTCTGAGGTCTCCTTCCTTGACAATCTCCCTAAGTTACAACTATCTCCTATTCTCCGTCGCTATGAAAATTACTACAGCAGTATCTCAACTCAGATTGTTCAGCAATTCTAATGAAATAAGGTAGACGAGAGCAGAACAAAAATAACAAAGTTTATCACACTAAACAATCACATCTACATAAAAATAGCACAATTTCCTGTTCACAGATTTTTTACATCTGAGTTTTGACAAAATACAAATATATTTAATCATATTTGTAGCATTAACATACCCTTAGTGTCTAATATCATTTTAACAAATGCTCTTCCTTTCATTCTGACCTGTGGTTTAACTATTTCTACTGTCGAAAAACAACATCAGATTTTACCATCTACATATGTTCCAGTTTCCAGTAAATATTCTTTGATGTTTTAAAAAGCAGAATGGCTGACAGTGTAGTGTACAAGCTTATCTGTCCACACCTCTCAAAAGGGTATTGTTTCTTGGTTAATTTCTCCTTTCTTTCATACAAAATGATTTATTCTATCTTAACATTTTCAAGGGAAACACACCCTATATCATTTAATGAAATCACACACAAGAATTCACATACACAGATGATAGGCAGAGTCACTTGCTATTGCTTTACAATATAAAATATTTTGTTGTTAAGAGTTTGGTTTTACACTAGTCATGAAATACTACAGTCAGATCAAAAGTGGCAGCAGTGTAATGTGGTCTTTTGAAAGTAAAGATCATATTTTGATTAAAACTAGTAATAATTGCAGTCTGGGAGATGGTAGGCTTTATTGAAGTCATTATGTCCTGCCCTGACACACCCTTAGCAGGATTAGTTTCAATCTTTTTCTACATAGAGATTTTGATCATTTATAATGTACTGCAAGTTTTGGCTCATAATCAGTCTCAACCTGAATTTTATCTTTCTCTGGGATAAGGGACTTGTCATATTCATTCACTTATCATTTCTTTCATACATTCATTCATAATTTTGTTCTGTCATTCACTCATCCCATCAATTATAACAAATTAAACATATTCACCAGAAAAATATATGTGTGTATTAAAAGAAATAAAATACTTGAAAAATTTTAACAGGCTATTCTAATCCCTAAGATTAAAAATGCATTAATTTGATGCCAGGTGTGGTGGCACATACCTTTAATCCCAGCACTCATAAGGCATAGGCAGGCAGATCTCTGTGAGACAGATGCTGGTTTCATCTACATAATGAGTTTCAGCTCAGCTGGGGCTCCAGAAAGACGCTGTCTTATGAAAGACCAATAAAAAATAATATATTAATATCAGAAGCAAAAGATAATCATTTTTCTGTAACCTGTGGTAACTAACTCTGCTGGAACCTACTAAAAGCTCAAACATTTGTTCAACAAATTAATTAGATTTTATAAACTATCCCATAAATAAATAATTTCTTATGGCTTAACTTTCAAAATTTGTATGCTTTTCAATTCAAATTATTAGCTTACATTTGTAAAGCTTAATATAAAATTAAAAATATCTAAAATATGCTCCGTGTTTTATTTGTATTTAAGCTATAAGATGATAGATGATCATATTCAACTTGACCTTGCATAAAAAAGAACTGAAGAATGTTTTAATATTATTCTAAGTATAATCACTGGGTTTAATTTTCAAGTTATTGGGCATGATGTATAGGAAAAAATAAAAGACAGTCTTGTAAATTTCCTTCAGCTATTTTCCTCAAGGCTTTATATCTTTTGACCATGTTGCATTTCCAACTCTGCTTAAAACAGACTACACAGAATTCAACATTTTAAAAACATTTTATATATTATTAGCATTTTATGTGTATGGCAAGAGTGTGTTGTCTGCATGAGTGTAAGTACACCCATGTGGTACAATTCCCACAGAGGTCAAAAAAGTGCATCAGATCCCCTGGAAATGGAGTTATGGAAGGTTGTTAGCCACCATGTGGATGATGGGAATTAAAACCCGGTTCTCTACAATGGCAGCCAGGGCTCTTAAACCCTGAGCCATCTCTCCAGTCCCAGATTTCAACATATTAATTTTCATAACAGGTTAGTACTAAAACTTATACTTAAAAGTTTACTTTCTTGGGCTGAGCATAGAGGTGCACACCTTTAATCCCCAAATGGGGGAGGCCAAGGAAAGAGGATATCTATGAGATCAAAACCAGCTTGTCTACATAATGAATTCCAGACAGACCAGCTGGGACTATAGGGAAACCCTGTCTCAAAAGGAACAAACAAACAAAGAAAAGGTGGAGGCGGGAGGGAAGGGCCTGGAAAGTTGGCTCAGCAATTAAGAGCACTGGCTCCTCTTGCAGAGGAACCAGTTTCCATTCAGACAACCCACATGGTGGCTAACAACTTGCAGATCCAGTTTCCCAGAATCTGACACCTTCTTCTGTCCTCGATGGGCATTGCACAACAAATGTGTGCTTACATATGTGCAGACAAAATATTCATATACATAAAATAAAAATAATAAATAAAATATTTTGAAAAACTAAAAAATTTAGGAGGGGACAGGGAGGAAGGGAGAAAGGGAAATGGGAGTAATGAGGGAGGGAGGAAGAAAAAGAGAGAGGTCTTATCAAGCCCTACTTCACAAAACTCTTATATTGGGGATTAAGATTTCAATAGCTAGACTTTAAGATTATGTTCTGACAAGCATGGTGGTGCATGTCTTTAATCCCAGTACTTTGGAGCCAGAGGAAGGCTAATTTCTGTGAGATTCAGGCCAGCTTGGCCTCCACACAGAGCTCTAGTTCAGTTTGCTCTATAGGGAGACACTGTCTCAAAGAACAAAGATTATGTATTACTTCCAAATGCAATTACATATTATTATAAACATATAAGTACATGTATTTATGATATATTTCATAAATTTATGTAAGTGTATTTAGGCTGTACATATCATTATATTTGAATCATAACAATGTTATAAGAGAATAAACATACATAAGAGCTTAAAGGATAGTTGTTTCAGAACATGGTGCTTTGAAAACAGTTATCACTTATTGCTAAGGCAAAGAAATAAAACTAGGCAGTATATA
>NW_008352267.1:7746591-7756715 GCF_000622305.1 Nannospalax galili
ATAAAACAACTGACTAAAGATACTGTGTAAAACCCCAAACTGTGATAGTAGAAGATCCTATAAAACAGTTTTTTGCATTGTTATAGATGAAAAGTATATGCAACAACAACAACAAAATAGATAAATGGGACTTAATCAGCAAGAATATTTTTCAAAGCAAAGAAAATGATTAACGGTGGCAAAATATTTTAAATAATGGTAGACATCAGTTTCAAACTATTCATCTGACAAGGGATTGATATACAGAATAACTAAAGAATATGTCATAAATCAAAAGAAAATTTAAGCGCACATCCGACGAGCATTTTTTGAAACACAGATTGGACTCCGATTAGATTTTATAGACTTCTGAAAAAAACAGCAGTGGCTACTCTTGCATACGACAAGGTTCATTTCCCAATACCCACATGGTGGCTAACAATTAATCATCTGTAGCTACAGTTCGAGGAGATCTGACACCCTGTTCTGACATTATTTTGGAAGCACAGATTAGATTTGATCAGTCTTTAAAAAAAATGACAGATAATAAGATAGGATATGAAGTTGGGAGGAGTAGTTAGGTGAGGGTTAAGAGGAGACAGGGGTCTGAGTATGATCGAAATGCATTATATGAAATTCTGAATCAGTAATAGTAGTTTAGGGTCTGATGAGATGGCTCAGCATTTAAGAGCACTGACTGCTTTTGCAGAAAACCTGGGTTCTCTTTCCAGCACCCACCTAACAGCTGTATGTTCAATTCTAGGGGATCAGAAACCTTCTAATGACCTCCATGTGCACTGAAGGACATGGGTGCACTTGCATACATTCACGCAGTATACTCATAAAATAAAAGTAATTGAATAAAATACTTTTTAAATAAATAATTTATTGAGAATATCATACATGCATATAAGGTGTTTTGATCAAATCCATGCCCACTCCCTCCCCTCCAATTCCTCCCATATCACCTGACCACTTTTTTTCTGTTAACTTCATGTACTCTTTCTTCTTTAATTTTTGTATTTTATGGGTCTTTTGGCTATGCTAACATTCCCGCTTCTGAAAAGGTAACCCTAAAATCTTTTAAGGATTAGATAAAAGCTCCCAAATATTTTTGACATTATTGTCCTTTGGAATGGAGTAGGTTGCTAAGAAAGGACATTGTGAGTTTTAGCCAAGAAACTGGTTACTTTTCTTTGGGGTCTTTTTACCCTAACTGCCTAGCCAATTCCTACCTCATATTCTTATCACACCATCCTCTGAAATGGTTACCCAAACTGCCAATAGGGAATTAGGACATGGACCAGTCTAGGTTCTTCCATGCTGAACAGTGACACAGAGTGAGGCAATTGGAGTACCCCTTCAGTAAGTCTGTCTGAATGACTCCCAAATTGCATAACTCTTATCTCAAGGAGGAAAAGAAAGTCTTTGAATAGTGAATAGGAGATGTGAAGGAGAAGTAAAGGCAAGAGTAATTAGCATTACAAGTTCTAGACAGGGAACTAGAGAAAAGTCAGAACAGGTCAATTTTCAAATGTTCCTATGAGAGTCAATTGCATTTTTTTGACAAGGGCTTCCAATAGCATCCCTCTATTGGGCTCCTCATCATTTTTCTTTTGTCTTCCAAGGCTGGACTCCAGAGTGATGGATTAAGGATTTGCTTTCAGGTATTTTGATCGTTGTTGAAATGGTCAGAATCAGTGTCAGTTCACTCTCAAAGGCTTCTAGATAGGGGGAGAAAACAAATGTAGCCATCATTTTAGAACACTACCTAGTTGTCTCCCTTAGCTACAGGTCATTACAGTATTAGAGATCATGATTTGAAGTCTTACATCTTAGCAGCACTTTCTGGTTAGGAACAAAATCATCAATGAGAAATAATTGTCTAAATAATTTTTTTTTCTTTTATTTGAGACAGGGTCTCCCTGTAGCCCAGCTGTCCTGGAACTCACTCTGTAGACCAGGATGGCCTTGAACTCACAGAGATCCACCTGCCTCTGCCTCCCAAGTGCTAGGATTAAAGGCTTAAGTCTGTATAAAAAGTTATTTAAGGCCTAATGTCTGGGAAGTGTAAAGCCTTGGCCTCTTAAAGATATATACTGAGGACTTTGCTCTTTGATTATACTTTCCTTTTGGGTGTTTAAGACCATACAGTTGGCCCAAACAAATCAACTTATTTTTATGCTTAAGGACATTTGAGGATCTGTTCCTCAGGGGTCATATGGGCTTGGGAGGAGCTCCTGGCTCCTCTCTTTGTCCAGTTCCATCTATCTGAAGTTAAATCAAAGGTCCTGCACCACCATATCTGGCTTCACTTGGAAGCATGAATGAGATGTTTCCTCTGAGTTGACCCTCTTCTTTGTAGAATGGACACTGGTTAAATTTCATATCATGGGGCCTCCATCACCTCTCTGAACAAGAGGACAGGTGACTCACCACAGTTACAGGATATTTTGAGAGATAGTCCATAGTCCCCTGGAACATAATCTACCTTGGAGGGCAAGGGGCAAAAACTGTCCTTTAAGTCACTCTGACCATGTTAGTATAGGCCTCAAACTCTGGCTGTTAAACATCCAATAAGGTCAGTTCCACTAGTCTGGTACTTTTAATTATCATGTGCTATGTAAATAAGGGTTGGGGGAAAAAAACAAATATTCTCAGATAAACTTTGACTAGAAATATATTTTATTCCTTAAACTAGTTGATGACTAAACTATGACCATAGACATTTTAAGATTATGTGTATGTTTTTTTGTGTCATCCTTTATATATAACAAAGATAATTTAAAAAAAATTAAAGATAGTTCAATGAAAGCTGGGCATGCTGGCACATGACTGTAGTCCCAGCACTTGGGAGGCAGAGGCAAGCAGATCTCTGTGATTTCAAGGCCAGCCTGGTCTACATAGTGAGTTCCAGGATAGTTGGGGCTACAGGGAGACCCTGCTTCAAAAAGACAAAAAAAAAAATAGTTCAATGAAAAGTATCTAGTCCTTTACATCCCTGGGCAGCACAACCACCAGCCTCCTGGTGCCAGCAGCTTTCCTGGGTAAGTCCCGCAGTGCCCACCACCACTTGACTCCCCCAGCTTCATTCACCATCCCAGTTCCCCCACCTTATCTCTCCTCCTAGCCTGGATACTGGCCCATTACTTGTCTTGGCACCCTAGACCCCTGGACTGACCTCTTGGCCCAGAATCACCACTGCTTCCTGATCCTTTGAATCTAGACCAACCCAATTCCTGCCTGTAGTCCCCAGGATCCCTCCAGGCCTCTTTGTGCCACTATCTCCTTTGCATCCCTTGGCAGCAGAGCCACCAGCTTTCTGGAACCAACATCTTTCCCAGGCGTGCCTCCCAGACCAGACCAGCTCCCAAATTCTTGAAGCCGGCATCTTTCCTGGGGGATTCCGGACCTTAGGAAAAAGCCTGAGATCTTCTGATCTTCATCGGACTTGGGCCTCTGTGGCAACTCCTGAAGATGAAATCAATTTGGCCACTCCAATATAAAATCAAAAGAGAGAACCTGAAGCCTAGACCAACCAGCTGTTCATGCCCAACAATTAAACCACAAAGGCACATAAAGTTTACAAAAAGAAGCACACCTAAACTCAACAAAGGAAGGCTTGAGTCTCACAAAAGAATCAGAAAGTATAAAAGAAATCCACATGTCAAAGTCAAAGAGAAAAAAATAATAACATGAAAAACCAAAGTAATATATCCCTACCAAGTACCAACAGTCCTCTAGAAGAGCACAATGAGAACCCCCTAGAGATAACACAGGACATAGTACTCAAAAGAACAATTATAAACATGATAAAAGAATTCAGTGAATTTAAAGAACACACAAACAAATCAAACAACTGAAAGAAAATAGGGATGAGTTAGAAATAGAAGAATACTAAGGGTGAAATGAAGAAGGAAGTGAAACACTCAGAAAGCCAATTATAAAAGACAGTAGAAAGCCTCACCAATAAGATGAATGAAATGGAAAACAGAACAGAATATCAAGACTGAGAGATAAAATGGACAAATTAGATCACTCAAGCAAAGATTATGAAAAATTTAAAACACAAGAATGGAATATGCAGGAATTGTGTGACACCATAAAAAGACCAAACTTACAAATCATAGGCATACAGGAAGGAGAAGAATCTCAGGAAAATGGTATGGAGCATATTTTCAACAGGATTGTGGAAGAAAATTTCCCAATATTAAAGAAAGACCTTCCCATGCAAATACAAGAAGCATATAGAACACCAAATAGACAGGACCAGAAAAGAAACTTTCTATGGCACATCATAATAAAAACACTAAATGCAAAGAACAAAGAGAGAATACTGAAAGCTGCAAAAGAAAACCAAGTCACATATAAATGAAAACCCACCAGAATTACAGCTGAGTTTTCAGTGCAGAAGACCCTGGACCAAACTATTCCCAGTTCTAAATGACCACAGACATGAACTCAGATTACTTTCCCTAGCCAAAATGTCTATTGTAGTTGAAGGGGAAAGAAAAATTTTCCATGACATAAATAGGCTGAAAGAATGCATCTCCACAAAACCAGCCCTTCAGAGAGTTCTTTAAGCAATACAAAGAGCTGAAGAAAGGAATGACTATACCCAAGGGGTTATATAAATAACCATAATGATGGTATAACTGTGGAAATGCACAGCTATACCAAGAATATGAACATAAATAAAAATGACAGGACTGAATACACATCTTTCACTAATAACTTTAAATATCAATGGACTGAATTCCCCAGTCAAAAGAAACAGACTAATTGAATGGATTAAGAAACAAAACCCATCTTTTTGTTGTCTGCAAGAAACTCCTCTCACTTTCGAGGACAGGAACTACATTAAGGTGAAAGGATGGAACAAAATATACCAAGCAAATGGCACTAAGAAAAAAGCAGGCATAGCAATCCTAATATCGGACAAAATAGACTTTAAGAAGATATAACTGAATAGAACATATATTGACCAAACTCTGGTGCACCAAACTTTATAAAAAAAGTAGTACAGGACTTTAAGACCCAGATTAATTCCAACTCATTAGTAGTAGAGGACTACAATACCACATTGTCTCCATTAGATAGGTCAACAGGACAGAGAATTAACAGAGAGACATCTGAGTTAAACAATACCATATGTTAAATGGGCCTAACAGACATCTACCGAATATTCCACCCAAGAACCAAAGAATATACTTTCCATTCAGCACCCCATGGAACGTTCTCCAAAATCAACCATATATTGGGGTACAAAACAAACCTCAACAAATAAAAAAAGTTTGAAATAATTCCATATATTCTATCAGACCACAATGCAATTGAGCTTAAAATCAACACTGGAAGAAACCCTCATAGCTACATGAACATGGAGATTAAACAGCACACTCCTGAATGATGAATGGATCAAAGGAGAAATTAAGAAAGAAATAAAATTATTCCTGGAACTAAATGTAAAGGACAATACAATGCAATAAAACCTCTGGAACGAATGGAAAGCAGTCCTTAGAGGGAAGTTTATAGCTCAAAGTGCCTACATTAAAAGATCAGAATGAACACAAATTATTTAACATTGCAACTCAAGACACTTGAAAAGCAACAACAAATGAAACCCAAACCCACCAGATAAGAAGAAATAACAAAAACCAGAGCAGAAATTAATGAAATAGAAAAAGAAGAAAATACTACAAAAAGTCAATGAATCCAAGATCCAACAAATCTTTGAAAAGATAAAAAATATTGACAGACTGCTAGACCAAGTTAACGAAAAGGAAGAAAGAGAGCCTCCAAATCAACAAAATCAGAGATGAAAGGGGAAACATCACAATTAACACCAGAAAGATCCAGAACACTATAACTGAACATTTTAGAAACCTATACGCTACTAAATTTAAAAACTAAAAAGAAATTTACGGTTATCTAAAAACATGGGAACCACCAAAACTAAACCAAGAAGAGATCAATAGCTTAAACCAACACATAACACATAAGGAAACTGAAACCGTAATACAAAACCTCCCAGCTAAAAAAAAAACCAGAACAAGATGGATTTATAGTAGAACTCTACCAGACACTTAAAGAAGATCTACACTCAATGATACTTAATTTTTTCAGAAAGGTAGAAATGGACAGAGAACTTTCAAATTCCTTCTAAGAAACCAGCATCACTCTAATACCAAAGACAGGTAAAAATACAACCAAGAACAAAAACGATAGTAGACTCACATACTTAATGAACATAGATGCAAAAATTCCCAACAAAATACTTGCAAACCACATACAGACACAGAAAAAAATCATCCACCATGACCAAGTCAACTTTATTCCAGAGATGCAGGAATAGTTCAATGTACATAAGTCAATAAATGTTATAAATCACATAAACGAAGTCAAGGACAAGAACCACATGGTCATCTCAATAGACACAGGGAGGGCCTTTGCCAAAATTCAACATGTATTTATGTTCAAAGTCCTAGAGGGAATTGGACTGGAGGGAACATATCTCAACATACTTAAAGCCATATACAACAAACACACAGCCAACATCATTCTAAATGGATAAAAACTGGAAGCATTCCCATTAAAATCAGGAACCAGGTAAGGCTGTCCACTATCTCTACTTCTTTATAACATAGTGCTTGAAATTCTTGCAGGAGTGGTAAGACAAGAGCAGGAAACTAAAGGAGTAATGATTGGAAAACAAGAGATCAGATTATCCTTTTTGCAGATGATATGATATCTAAGGGATGCCAAAAATTCCACCAGAAAACTCCTAGGAATTATTAACATGGTCAGTAAAGTGGCAGGTTACAAAGTCAGTCTACAAATGTCTGTATCCTTTCTATATGCCAATAACAAGTAATCAGAGAAAGAATACATGGAAATGCTCCCTTTTGCAATAGCTGCAAAAAAAAATAAAATAAAATATTGCAGAATAAAACTGACCAAAGATGTTAAAGATCTCTACAATGAAATTTTTAAATCTTTAAAGAAAGAGATTGAGGAAGACATCAGAAGATGGAAGGACCTCCCATGCTCATGGATTGAAATAAGTAATATTGTGAAAATGACCTTCCTACCAAAGCCATTTATAGATTCAATACAATGCCAATCAAAATCCCCATGACGTTCTTCACAGAATTGAAAATAAAATATCCTAAGATCCATACAGAAGCACAAAAGACCTCGGATAGCTAAAGCAATAATAAGCACTAAGAACAATATTGTGGGGGTTACTATACCAGTTTTTAAACTGTTTTACAGAGCTATAATCATAAAAATAACATGGTACTGGCACAAAAAATAGACCCATAGACCAATGGAACAAAATTGAAGACCCAAACATGAGTACATGCAATTTCAGCCACCTGATATTTGATAAAGGAGCCAAGAGCATTCACTGGAGGAAAGACACCATGTTCAGCAAATGGTGCTGGTAAAACTGGATCTCCACCTGTAGAAAAATGAAACTAAACCCCCATCTTTCATCTTGCTCAAAAGTCAGCTCCAAATGGATCAAAGATCTCAATGTGAAGCCTGAAACTCTGAAACTGTTAGAAGAACATTGGTAATAATCTCCAAGATATAGGTGTAGGAAATGATTTTTTAAACCGGACATTTGCTTCAGGTAACAAGATCAAGAATCAACAAATGGGACTTCATTAAACTAAAAAGCTTCTGTACATCAAAAGAAGGAATCAAGGAAGTGAAGAGAAAACCCACAGAATGGGAAATAATCTTCACCAGCAACATATCCAACAGAGGTTTAACATCCAGAATATATAACAAATTCAAAAACCAAAGAATCAAGACAAGAAGCAACCCAATTAAAAGATGGGCTAAGGAGTTGAACAGAGAGTTCTCAAAAGAAGAAGTAAAGATGGCTATGAAACATTTTAAAAGATGTTCAACATCACTAATAATTAGGGAAATGCAAATTAAACCACTTTAAGATTTCATCTTACCCCAGTCAGACTGGCTACGATCAAGAGAAGAAATGATATTAAATGTTGAAGAGGATGTGGGGAAAGGGGAACACTCATCCACTGCTGGTGGAGCTGCAAACTTGTTCAATCTTTATGGAAAACAGTGTGGAGAACTCTTAAAAAATTACAAATGAACCTACCATTTGACCCAGTTATACCATTCCTTGGCATATACCCAAAGAACTCATCCTATTGCAGAGACACTTGTACATCTATGTTTGTTGCTGCTCTTTTCACAATAGCTAAGAGATGGAAGCATCCTAAATGTCCCTCAACTGATGAGTGGATAATGACAATGTGGTTCATTTATATGATGGAGATTTACTCAGCAGTAAAGAAAGATGAAATCATGCAGTTTGCAGGTAAATGGATAGAACTAGCACCAAATCCTTATAAGTAACTACGTATCCAGATTTAACTAAAGGACCAGGATAATGAAAAGGAACCAGAGAGGTAAAGGAAAAGAAAGAAACTGAGAGAAGAGTAGGAAACAGGTGTTTATAAGGGAGATATGGATAAAAAAATGAGGTTATTTTAAGGGGGGGAGGGAGGGTTATATAAGGAACCTTGGGAATAAAGGGAAAGAAGGAGGTCAAGAACATGGGACCTTAGGAGAAGGATATTATTAAGGGTGAAATGGGAAAAATGGGGGCATTTTAAATGGGGAAACCATGGCAGAAGGGTTAGACAATGTGAGAGTTAAATAATGTCTAGCTAGTTAAAAAAAATACAGAGGGAACCATATTAATCAAACAACCTTCTGACAAATTATACATACAACTATTTCAAGGAATATAATGCATATCTATTCGAGATGTATCTGACAATATTTGGTGTTTGCCCAAACTTTATCTACATGGCACATGGTAATTAAAAGGACCAGGCTGGTGGAACTAACCTTCTTGGATGTTTAACAACCATAATTTGAGGCCTATACTAATTTGGTCAGAGGGATATAAAGGACAGTTTTTGCCCCTTACCCTCCTAGGTTGACTAAGTTCCAGGGGATTATGAGCATTTCTCAAAAATGTCCTGTAACTGTGATGAGTCACCTGTCCTCTTGATCAAGGAGGCCATGGAGACCCCGCCAAATGGCCTTGAATCAGTGTCCAGTATATAAAAAGGTGTGTCAGTACAGTGGGAAACATTTCCTCCATGCTTTCCAGCGAAGCCAACGATGGTTGAGCGGGACCTTTGACTTATCTTCACATCCATGGAGCTGGTAAAAGAAAGGAGCCAGGGGCTCCTCCCAAGCCCATGTGACCCCTGAGGAGTAGATCTCCAAACAGCCTTAAGAGTAAAAATAAATTGTTTTATCTGGGCAAACTGTATGGTCTTAAGCACCCAAAAGGAAAGTATAACCAAAGATTAAAGGGATCAATGTAATTCTTTCAGGGTCTGTGTTTATAGCTAAAGGCTACATAACAAGTAACAATGTCAGATAAGAGATACCTTCCTTTGAGTTGTTGGCCAGGGTGGCTCAAGAGATTCCCAGATAGTAACCCAACATAGAACTGGAAATTGAACAGCAGACCCCTATCTTATCTAAAGGAATACTGGCATCTAATTGCTGCTAGATGAGGGAGAGCTGATCTTCCTAAAACAAGGGACTCTACATAGGCTGACCAGATTCAGCAGATCAAAAAGCACTGGGGAACGGTTGAGGGGCGCCAACAACACAGTGGGCAGTAACAGGGATGACAGAGTATAGGAGCTCCAGTGGGGTTGTGAGGGAGGCTATGGGAAGGTGCTATTTGGGAAGTGGGTATACAGATGAATAAGATTGTTTGGGATGTTCTTAATGAAATACAAACACACAATCAATGAATAAAAAAATAAATTGTATTTGAGGAAGAAGTGTAAAAATTTGCTTCATGTTCATTAGTAGAAGTGAAAAACAGTACCATTGAAATCTACCTGATGACTTTATATCCATACTCAGATGCCAAGGAGCTCAGAAGCACTTGACTAGTAATAATCAGAAACACTATGACTAGTAATAATCAGATATATAGAGATTAGAAATGTATGTACAAAGATCTTAATGTCAATTGCATTAAAAATGAATTTTTCTATATGAAACTGTGTATTTTAATAATGAAATGGAGATCTTTTTTAAAGATTAAAACCTCATTTGCTTTTATGTCA
>NW_008352267.1:7756728-7758661 GCF_000622305.1 Nannospalax galili
TATGTCATGCAATACCTCCAGAGGTCAGAAGAGGCTGTCAGATCCCCTGGGATTGGAATTACAGACAGTTGTTTGCTGCCATGTGAGTGCTGAAGTTTGAATCTGGGTCTTCTGTAAGAACAACCAGTGTTCGTAAATACTGACCTATCTCTCCAGCCCAGAGATCTTTTTCAAAGGCTAAAACCTCAATCAAGTTTATGTCTTATGGGGGTTATACTGAGTTCAATATTGTAGAACTGTACTAATTCTATTGTGAATTTAAAAATTTACAGCTTATTTTGAAAGAGGTACATCTTTGCTCTGGAAATTGTTATTGAATATGTTAATGCTGTAATGAAATGCTTCTTCTAATCATGTGGTTATTAAGTAAATAAGTTTTAAAAAAGAAAATTATCTAAATAGACACCTGAAAGACACCTGAATAAAAGACAAAGAAATAGATATGTACAGGAAAAGATGTTCAGTATCACTAGTCAAGAAGGAAAGTGTCCTAGTTTGTTTCTTCATTGTCGTAACAAAACACTCTGACCACTACCAACTTGGGGAGGAAAGGGTTTATTTATCTTATATCTCCCGGCTCACAGTCTATCTGGGAGCCCAAGGTAGAAACTCAGGGCAGGAACCTGGAGGCAGGAGATGGAGTACACGCCATGGAGGAAGCTGCTTACTGGCTTGCTCCCTTGCCCCTGTTCAGCCTGCCTTCTTATGCAACACAGTCCCACCTGCCCAGGGGTGGCACCACCCACAGTGGACTGAGCCCTCCCACACCACTCATCAAGGTGTCCCTCAGACATGGCCACAGGCCAGTCCAATAGAGGAAATACCCCGATTGAGGCTCCCTCAACCCAGGTGTGTCAAGTTATCCAGCAAAATTGACCCCTTGTCAACTTGACACACAAATACATCACTATTAAACCATAATCTTTCCAATTCTTGTCCCCAAGATATGATGTTAACATTACTATCACAACACAAGACAGTACAACCATAAAAGCCCCACAGTCCTTAAAAAATCCAAACACTTAAAAGTCTATTGCCTCTTATAAAAGTCTCTTAATTTTGGGTGGGCTTCTGTAAAATCCAAAAAAAGTATTGTCTTATTTCAAAGGGAAGAATCAGGCACACCTAAGCAAAACAAAAGTCCAGCAAAGTAGCTCAAGGCTGAACACCTGGGATTCACTCACCATCTTCCATGCTCCAAAGGGTTCTGGCAGCTCCACTTCTCTGACTCTGCCATCCGCAGCACCCAGCTCGTCTTGCAGACTCAGGCCAGCTCCATTCTATACCTATTGCTGTTGGTGGTCATTGGTCCCATGGTCCTGGCATCTCCAAAAAGCTGGGGTCTCCACTGAAATTGAGGCTGCACCTTCACCAATGGCTCTTCTGGTCTCTCGGGGTGCAATGCCTCAGATTCTCTACATGACCCCTTCAATCCCGGAAACTTCACTGCAACTGAAACTGCACTTTCACCTATGGCCTTTCCTGACCTCTCAGAGTGCCAAGCCTCAGCTGCTCTCTGTGAGCCCTTCACACTTTCAACCCCAGAATAATGCAGGAGACTCTTATACATTACAAAGTCCTGCTTCCAAGTAGGTACAGAGGTTTGGGTCCCCTTTGTGTGCTGATCCTGAGGAAATACCTCCCAGAAGATCTCACCACAGTGATGCTGGTCTCCTTTTACTTACAGCAGATTTTTCAGCCCCAGCTAACCAGCATCAATTGTCCCAGTAAAGCAAAGGTTTTACTTTAGGTTCTGGTTTCTTCTTAATCACAGCTGATTCTTCAGCCCCAAATGACCAGAACCCACAGATTCTCAATTCAAAACACCACACAAGCAGCCCTGATAGTCTCCGACTCCCCTTGAAGCTTCACAAGCCAGGCCTCCATCATCCACAACTCTTTCAACATAACTGTTCCAAGCTCCACAGCAACA
>NW_008352267.1:7760196-7784031 GCF_000622305.1 Nannospalax galili
GAGAAAGAGAGAGAGACAGAGAGAGAGGGAGGGAGGCTGAACACGATATAATAAATGCATGAGAAAAAGGAATCCACTACAGTGTTCTATACGGCAGCATGGTGTGTTGCTTGAAACAATTTATAATATATTTTAAGGATACTAGAAGTAGGTAATTTAAAGTTTTTCATCACAAAAAGATGAATGTTAACAGAAGTGAGCATATGCAGATATTACTACAATTTTACAGAAACTAATAGAGCAGGGCATGGTGGCAAATGCCTGTAGTCCCCAGCACTTGGGAGGCAGAGACAGGTGGATCTCTGTGAGTTCAAGGCCAGCCTGGTCTACATAGTGAGTTCCAGGACAGCTGGGGCTTACAGGCAGGGCAACCCTGCTTCAGAAAGACCCCCCCCAAAAAATCCCAGAAACTAATAGATACTTATGTCTGTTTAAAAAAAAAAATATTCAAGGGACTAGAGTGATGGCTCAGTGGTCAAGAGCACTGACTGCTGTTGCAAAGGACTGGAGTTTGGTTCCCAGAACCCTCATGGTAGTTAACAACCATCCATAACTCCAGTTCCCTGGAATTTGACATTTTTTTGCCCTTTGCTGGCACTGGATGACACAGTGCCCTAACATGAATGTCAGGAATACAGTCATATATACAAAATAAAAATAAATGTAATAAATAAAATTTTTAAAATTTATTTATGATAACTTATGACTTTATGGTTTTTGTCTCCTTTTATTTTATTTATTTATTTATTTGGTATATGTGAGAGAAAATTTCTAAAAACATTTTTTTATGTTTTTGAAAAAATGATTTCTTCTTGAATTGTTTTATTAATTTTTTATGATTTTATCCTTACTAAGAGATATTCTTCCCTTGGTTTTTAATATGTTTTATACAGAATTCAACCACTGACAATTTAATACACTTAAAGTTTTTCATATGAGTCCTTCAATGAAACCCTTGTCATTTCATGAAGTTATAAGCATCGTGAGAGCAGGCCAGGAGATTCAGATAAGGTCAGTGCTGAGGAAGCTGTTCACATGCAATCTCAACATCTGCTCCTTTGGAACACTGATTATTATTTTGAGTTAAAATCATGTGACAACAAGAAGTCCATCTTTCTGTTTTCTAATAGAAGAAGAAACAATATTGTAAGTGAAATGTGTTCTTTTTGTAGAAAGAGAGCACAATAATTTTAGTAGTACAGTTTAAATCTCCTTCACTTGGAGCTGAATATTCCTGGGAAGATTAAAAGTCATTTTTATGGTGGAATATTACTTGCCTTAAAAGACCTTCGATTGTTTTAAGTTTTGATAATTGAAGAAAGCATTTCAAGCAGGGATATTTAGATTGTCATAAATCAAAAGTATCATGACACTCATGGTCATGGAGTCCTGTGTCCAAATCCTGTGTCCTGTGTACAATATCCTCTTTTGTAATGCATTTTATCTAAACAAAAATGATAAATATACCAGAAAAAAATGCTTAAATTAATTAGGTGGGAAATGGTCTTGTTGCCTGTTACTATTATTGCTACTATAATTATTATTTTATTTATGGGGTATTCAAATGGAAAATCAGAAGCACTAAAATTTGAAAGTTGGATGAAAGGTTTTTCAAACAAATATTCAGTCAAAAATACAATCAATGATTCATTTCAGCCACACAAACACAAAAACTGGCATGGTGGAGAAGATGAGCACAGGCTTGTGCTATGATAACATACACATTTCTTAAGTGTTCATATTTTTTGGTGTGTAGGATTTCTAATTAATGTCTTATTTATGTCAAATTAATGCATGTGCTGAATTGGAAGCCTAAATATGGGATTAGAGAAACGGCTTTGTGCTTAAGAGCATTTGCTGCTCCTTTAATGGACTACATTCAGTTCCCAGCACCCAGGTTTGGTGGCTCATAGTTGTGTGTAAATCCAGTTCCAGGGGATCTGACATTCTTTTATAGCCTCCATGAGCACCCAAATGCCCTTGAATTCCTCCCAGAACTTGAAGGTAAGACCCTATTGCTGAAGAGAGGACATAGTTTGGACACACAACTTAGAGCATAGGAGCTGGGCCTGACCTAGAATCCACACTCCTGAAGGCTTACTCTATTTTGGAAGACCCTATGCAAGCTGCTAAAGGAAAAAGTCAATCAATGGTTCAACCCAAACTTTAAGGCCTAATAACCACAATGACTGACACAGCAAGCTACAATGGGGCAGTAATGACAGTTTTATTTTGGGGGGAAAAAAACAGCTACTAATTGAATTTAAAGCTCACTCATTGGGAAGGAACTCATATGTGGTACTGTAAACATAGCCAAATACACATGGATGGAGTGGTCATGGAGCCTAGAGAAAACTCTAAGACTGTCACATGCCTTGACAAATATAATTTCTTAGTATGTGCTAAATATGGATCCTTATATTTACAAAGTATATTACCACCACTCTTCAAAGAAGCTTCTTTTGCAACATACAGAGACTGTATTTTTTTTATTTTTCTATTGCTGTGATAGACAGACCATGACCAAGGGAACTTATAAAAGGAAGTGTTTATTTAGCTTATGATTCCAAAGGGGCATGAGTCCATCATGGCGGGGAGGCATGGTGGCAGAGCTGGCTGGAGGAGGAGCGGGAGCTAAGCTCTCACATCTTTAAGCAGGCACTGGAAGCAAGAGAGGTATCAGGATCCAACAAGGCTTAAGAACTCTCTAAACCTGCCCCCAATGACCTGCTTCCTCCAATATGGCAACACCTCCTAAGACCTCCCAAAACAGAGCCACCAACTTGGACAAAATTTTCAAAAACTTGGAGCCTATTACAGAGTTCCACAACTGGTCACACACAGAGAATAGGTATCTGTGAAATGTCCAACCCTAAGTGACACATCTACAATGGCTCTAGGAACATAGTGGAACAAGGAGTAGAGAGAATATTAATGCACCACTCAACTCTCATCAACGGAGCAACCTCTTGCAGTGGAGGGCAATGAACATAAAAGACCACAAATGGCTAAGATGTAGAGACTAGGAGTTTGCTGAGTGTGGGTCCTTGGACAGGACTACTGTATCAAACTCCCCCTACCCAGGGCTAGGGACCATTCTGAAAGAAAGGGAAGAAAGATTGTAAGAGCATGTAAGGAGGTGCATGACCATATAGAAACAGATTCTTACAAATCCTGGGAACTTGCTCATTTGAATCTACAGCAATGATGTCAGCATTGACAAGACCCATTGAAACTCAAGCAGACAAAAAACAACATAGAACTGGGGAAATGGGCAGCAGGTTTTTATCTTAGCCAAAGAACTATTGGCAAATGATTACTGCTTTGTGAGGGAGAGGTAATCTTTAAGTGAGAGACTCTAGGCAGGCTGACTAGGCTCAGGTGGATGAACTTGCACTGAGGGACGTCTGAGTATACTAACTTGACTTGATAAACCTTAACATAAATGACAGAATGCATGAAATGTAGTGGTTGGGTCTATGGGAGGGTGTGGATTGGGGGGGAGGGTTATAATGATTTAGATATTTTGTATGAAATACACAAAAATTCAATGAACAATTTTAAAAATACTTATTGGAATGTGAATTTGTGCATGTATGTTTTTGTGTGTACATATACTGTGTGTTTATCTATAAATTAAGAAAAGGAGTTTATTTTACTTCTGAATCTAGAATAAAATAGCAAATAGTTTAGCTAGGTTAATATTCTATAAAGTTAATTAATCTCAGATTAGCCAGATTGCAGAGTTATGAGTGGACATTCTTCATTACAATTCCTAAGATTTAAAAATAAAAATCTTGAAATAGGAAATACCAAACTTGAAATCAAAATACGGATATAATTTTCTACATTTCTGATACTTTATTTTTCAAGGAAGAAATTTTTTGAAAGAAATATTTTGAAAGAAAGGTATGTGTGAAGGGAGACATCCATTAGCCCCAAACCATAAAACATTCTTGCTTTCGAAATAAGTGTGTCCAGTACCTGCAAACAAACCCTGTTTTGCAAAGAAGACCTTCTGAGACCCTTATCATGGAAGAATGTGGGCCCTAATCAACCCCTATGACTCTGTTTAGATACACAAGAGTACTTAAGCTCCTCTGGTGTTTGACCCATGTGGCTTCTGCAGACTCCAGTTGGTTGGTGGTCACCCCTCATTGACTAATAAAGAACAGTATGAATTGTCTGAGGTTAATTCATTTTTCTTACTACCTGAAAATGTTTCAACTCTTAATTCCAACATTTAATGGAAGAGATTTTTCACCCAGGAGTTAAAACTCCCAATTTCCTAATAATTTGCAGCTTGAGGTTATAAAGTGATTAAAGTGTCATATTTGTAAAGACAGCTAAAGCAGTCTTAACAGAGACACTGGTTGTGTATAAAGAGCTTTCAATTTTAGTATGAATGTACACAAAATAAGATTTTTAAATTTAATATTGAAATACATACACCTGGCCATATACAATGCACAAACTGGCAGGAATAAGTGGAGTCAGTGGATTATAAAAAAGTACACCAAATTGGGAGGCAAATACTTTTGATTTGAATAAGGAGGATATTGGAGATGTGGCGATGTTGCAAGAGAGTAAGTGGTGCATTTGATCAAAACACATCATACGCATGCATGAAATTCTCAATGCATTTTTTAAAGATGCACATGTTTGTCAGATCTCAGATTTTAAAAAGTAATAGTCCTAATATATTCCTGGATTTATTGCTATGACAGGAAAAGAAAAGTCCCCCACAGGCTCAAGTCTTTCATCACTTGGTATATGGTCCCCTGTTGGTGTTGCTGTTTAGAGAAGGCCATGGACTCCCTAGGAGATGTGGTCTTGCTGGAGGAAACATGTCACTGATGGAAACTTTTGAGATTTCAAAGACTTATTCTGCTTCAGGTTGTCATCTCTCTGCTTCCTGTGAGTGCTCAAAGATGTGAGCACTTAGCTATATGCTCTGGTTGTCTTTGTCACTATGTCTGTGCACTATAATAGACCCTTATCCCTTTGGAACCATAAGCCAAATAAACAATTATTTATATAATTTCTATACCTGGTAATGGTATTTTCTTCTCGTAACAGAAAAATAATGCAGTTGAGATAGGAGGCTGTTGCTATGAACATTTAGAAGAATGTGGAAGACTGAACAGAAAAGTGATTGAATGCTGTAAGCAGCACCTAATGAGCTGTTTTAGTAGGATCCTGGAAGAGAGCACTGCTGACAGCAATGTAGTTCCAGGGGGAAGCAAAAAGAACTAAAAGGAATTGGGCTAGAGGTTATTCCTATGGTATTTTGGTAATGAAAAGCCTTTCAGTCTGTGACCTAAGAACTTCCTTGAGGTTAACTTAAAAAGTAGTGGATTTGGTAAAGGAAACATCAATTAAAACAAAGATTGTGGCTTGATTATTACAGATAACCTTTACATAGGAATTCAATGAAAAAGAGCAAGCAGGACAGAAAGAACTATAAAATGAATTATCTGGAGAGGAAGAAAGCACTAAGAAGCTTAATGTTCCAGTCAAGGAATGTCATAGAAGAGAGGCTGCCATTGATAAAGAGATTGGCACCATGAAAGAGAGGCCTCCACATGTACAATCAAATAAGAATGTCCTCTGGGCAAAACCTTGCCCACATAAGTTTTCAATTTGTGAAAGGACAATGCCAAAGGATATTAATGCTCCTGGGAAAAGACAACACGTGAATGCTTCTGTTAATGTAGATGAAGGAGGTCAAGGTCCATCCCAAGGAGGTAGGTGAACTTGGCAGTTTCATTCATGTGGTGCTCGCTTTAGAAGCATGAATGATGTAAGTGTGAGGGGACCATAAATTATTCTTCCAAGGATTCAGAATGCTGCTAAGGCCAGGCAATGTGTAGCAAGAGTATCCCTTTGTAAAGAAAGCCCTGTCAGGACAAAAGTCTCTGACATCCCATTGTGTGAAGCTGTGAAAGTGAATTCTGGTTAGCAGTGGAGAACTCATTATGTTGGAGATGCCAGAACTATGATATATTTTCCAAGAAGTGTATCTAGGGAATGAAGAGAGTGAAAGCACTCTAAGAAACATATGTACATTGCAGGCAGAAAAGCTGGAGAGGCTGAGCTATCCAAACCCTTAGGAACTAAACTCTTAGATGTTGAACATGGAGCTATATGATTTGATGTTTGCCCAGCTTAATTTTGATTTTTGCCCAATATTTCTGGTTTATGCCCCCATTTCTCTCCTTTAGAATAGAAATGAAGATTCTGTGATTTTGTATGTTAGAAGCATGTAATTTGATTTTTTATTTTGCAGGGGATAATAGTTAAGAAAGTGCCTGAGTCTTGAAGAGACTTTAGATATTGAATTTTTGAAGTTTTGAGACAGTTAAAAACTATGAGAACTTTTGAAGTTGGACTATGCATTTTGCATTGTGATATGGCCATAAACTTACAGGGAAAAGGGAGTGGAATGTGGCAGTCAGAATGACAAAAGCCCCCCATGGGCTCAAATCTTTCAACACCTGGTATATGGTCCTAGTTGGTGGTGTTATTTTAGGAAGGGCATGGAATCCCTAGGAAGTATGGCTTTGCTGAAGGAAATATGTCCCTGGGGTAGGCTTTGAGAGTTAATAGCCTAGTCCCACTTCCAGCTTTTCATCTCTCTTCTTTATTTGCATGCTGTAAGTTGTGAACACTTGGCTTTATGCTCCATCTTGCCTCAGCTGCCATGATAGGCTTTTATTCCTCTGGAATTGTAAGCTAAATAAACTTTTCTTTAAGAAGCTGCTTTGGGCATGGAGTTTTATCACAACAACAGAAAAGTGAAAAATACTATGGCCTATAATAAGCACTGAATACCTATTGCATGACCCATTTCATATGTAATTCTTATGCCAGCATGTTCATAAAAAGTTGTGACATCAGAATTATGTAATTCATTGACAAATATAGAGAATTTTATTAATAATTATATATTAAAAAGTCATTTAGACAATTATTTCTCATTGGTGACTTTGTTCTTAACCAGAAAGTGCTGCTCAGATGTAAGACTTCAAATCTTGGTCTCCAATACTGTAGTGCCCACCTGTAGCTAAGGGAGACAACCAACAAGTGTTCTAAAATGATGGATAAATTTGTTTTCTCCCCCTATCTAGCAGCCTTTGAGAGGGAATTGACACTGATTCTAACTACTTCAACCGCTATCAAGATACCTGAAAGCAAATCCTGAATCTATCACTCTAGAAGACAAAAGAAAAATGAGGAGGAACCCAAGAGAGGGATGCTCTTGGAAACCCTTGTCAAGAAATTGCAATGGGCTCTGATATAAACATTAGAAAATTGCCCTGTTCTGACTTTTTTTCTAGTTCCCTGTCCAGAACTTGTAATGCTAATTACTCTTGCCTTTACTTCTCCTTCACATTTCCTATTCAGGATCCAAGGACTTTCTTTTCTCCCTAGAGATAATAGTTATGCAATTTTGGAGTCTTTTAGACAGACCCACTGCAGGGATACTCCAATTGCCTCACCCTGCATCCCTGTTCAGAATGAAAGAGTCTAGAACGGTCTGCATCCCAATTCCCTATTGGCAATTTGGGTAACCTCTTCAGAGGATGGTGTGATAAGAACAGGAGGTAGGAATTGGCTAGACAGTTATGGTAAAAAGACTTCAAAGAAAAGTAACGGGTTTCTTGGCTAAAACTCACAATGTCCTTGGGCCGCTTAGCAACCTACTCCACTCCAAAGGCCAAAAATGTCGAAAATATTTGGGAGCTTTCACTAACCCTTAAAAGATTTTAGGGTTACCTCTTCAGACAGTGAAATGTAAAGTAGCCAAAAGCCCCAGAAAAAATAAATAAATCAAAGTAGAAGAAAGAGTACATGAAGTTATCAGAAAAACATGATGAGGAAATATGGGAGGAGTTGGAAGGGAGGGAGTGAATATGGATTTGATCAAAATACCTTATACACATGTATGAAATCCTCAATAAGTTATTTAAACATGAATAAATAAATAAATAATTATATATAAAATATCTTTTCAATGTCTAATTATAATTTCTTTGTAAAAAACCTGAATGCTTTTCTTTTGATGTCTTCATTTTTTATTTTATTTGTATGTTTGTCTGAATGTATGTAAATGCACCCATTCATGCAATTCCCAAAGAGTCCTGGGACAGGAATCAACAACCATGTGGGTGATGGAAACCAGATGCAGAAAGTTCTTAAATGCAGAGTCATCGCTCCAGCATCACCATACTTCTTTTTCCTTCTTGCTATTATATTCCTAGTTCTCAAAAAAGCATACTAGAATTTTTAACAAAGGCATCTGGTAAATTAGTATTCATAGGTAAAGTATGGAATGGGAAACTGTTGTCACTTTGATTTTTGTATCTAATCTCCTATTTCAGGATCATTAACTACAGAGAATATGTAATGATGTTAGACTTTAGCCTAGTGAAATTTAGAGCAAATTTAGAGCACAATATCCTTTTGTGTGTGTGCAATGAGCACAGTCTTAGACAAGCTCTAAAAGTAATTCCTGAGATTAGAGTGGGCTAGTATAGAGTATAGCAATCAGGAGGTCATGAATCTAGCAGATCTTACTATTTTAACTACAGACAAAGTTGATGACACCATTCAAAATCACAAGTATTTACTTCCTAATAAATATCTCTCCTCATATTCTTGGGCATAAACCTTATTATCTTGATAACCAAGAAAGAAGCTATGGGGAGCAATTTGAAGCAGAGTCTAGAATAGAGAAGCCCTGGGATTAAGCTAGTTTCGAGTGGCTTAGATTTTTTTCAAGAATCGATTATCTTTTTACAAATGAGAATATTCATATTAGATTTGCTGAGACTATCAAGGAAATGATTTATTCAAAGCACTCAGCAGATCTTGGCCCAAACTAAAAGTTAAAAGAAAAATAGCTTTATTTTATTTCATTTCTTTTCTATAAAGATGAAGGTATTCTAAACTCATTTTTTCCCTAAGTTAACAGCTCTACCTTCGAAGCTTCTAACATATCTGGTAAAATGTGGTTTACAAGGAATCTTCACAAAACAAGATTTATATTTTTTTCCCCAGTGAACTTCTGTTTTGTAATTGTGTTTTGTAATACAATATCATTTTGTGTGTGTTTGATTTTTAAAAGAAATTTATTGAGTTTTTGTGTATTTTATACAGAGCATCTTAATCAACTTTATACTCCCTTCCCAACTGACATCTGCCCATAGCCTACCCACTGGAATTCATACATTATGTTCCATTATTTGGGTTAAGGACTATGATGTCAAGTTAGTGTACCAAGACATCTCTCAGTGCAAGTTCACACACTGGGGTCTAGTCAGCCTATGTAAAGCCCCTCCCTTTAAGAAGATCAGTTCTTCCTCACTCAGCAGTAATCAGCTTCCAATAATTCTTTGACTAATATTGGGACCTGCTGCCCATTTCCACAATTCTGTGTTGGGTTTTGTCTGCTTGAGTTTGCATGGTTTTTGTACATGCAGACATTATTGCTGTAGATTCATATGAGCAAGGTCCCAGGAGCCTGCAGGATTTTATTTCCATATGGTCATGCACCTCCTTCCTGGCTCTTCCAATCTTTCTGCCCCCCTCTTCCACAATGATCCCTGAGCCCTGGGTAGGTAGAGTTTAATGTAGGAATCCTGTCCAAAGACCCACACTCTGTAGACTCTAACTCTCTACCTTTTGGTCATTCATGACCTTTTGTGTTCCTGGCCCTTTGTTGCATGAGGGAGAAATTCCTTTTTTCTTTTCTTTTTTTCCAACAATCAGAATGGTCACGTGACCCTCATATACTTACTCTGGAAACGTGGAATAACAAAATGCTGAAAGTATGAGTCTCTCAGGCTGAGTGTACTGGTACATGTCTTTGATCCCAGCATTTGGGAGGCAGAGGAAGAGTATCTCTGTGAGATCTAAACCAGCTTGGTCTACATAATGAGTTCCAGGCTAGCTGGGGTTACAGGGAGATCTTGTTTCAAAAAAGAAAACAGACAAAATAAGGTAAAATCCACACAAGCATTCTTTTTATTTTAGTACTGTTATCATTTATTACTATAATTGTCAAAAAGCAATAAAAAATGAAGCATCTTACTGCCTTCTATGCTCTCCCTCCCTGCATCCTTCAGAATGATGCATGCATTTTATTTGGTTTCTTGTTTAAAGGTCAATATGACGTAAGTTTTTCTATAGTTCATAGTGATTTATTATCTCAAGCTTATAGGGCTTTTGCCTTATAAGACTTTTCAACTGTGGCTGAAGGTGACAGACTCACTCTCTCACTCATTGGTAATAAAAATGAAAACAAAAACAGAAAACTAAAAACAAAAGACACTAAACATGGTAACTTCTTTTGGGAAAGAACTTCTGACTCAGCCATTGAAATTAAATCACCCATTCTCATGATATGTATTATTGACTGAGTTTCACATTTAAGGACTTTTGTGGAGTGCCATTCCTGTACATAATTTTAATGATTTCTGGGCTAGTGAAAGTACAGTTACTGTCTTCATTAAAGCATCCCTCACATTGCATTATCTTGAATTAACTCAAGAGGTGAATCCACTGGTTGCCTTATACCTGACTCTGTGCTTAGCCATCAAATGAAACAGGATCTTCCAATTACCTACCCATACACAGAGCATCCACTCACAGAACACTTTCTCTTATAACCAGCTACACTGGAAGGACACTAGATACTGGGGGTTGAGGTGAGGCAGAAGATAGGGGTGGAACTGTGCACAGCTGCATTGCTTAGCAGTTTGTAGTAAGTAGTTTACAAATCTATCTCTTGGTCATTTCTACTATTCCCCGATGCACAGGTAGTATACCAGCAACTTGTGTTTTCAGTGCTTCTTCTTTGCCTCCCAGAAACTATAATTCTCATATTGTAAGGCAGAGGCAGTTTCAGCTCCAGGCTCATTTTTGAGTGACCCAAAGTTATTAAAATACTCTGTAAAACATAATATACATCTACTCCTTTTAAAAGATACCACATACAAAGAAGGCTGCTTTGCTTTTAAATAGAAATTCCTTTTATCATTTCCTTGACTGTTCCAGTGACACGATTCTTGTGAATTAGTGTTTCCTCATTTGGAATACAATTTTAGGCACTCTATAGCTTAATAATAATTATGGAATATGTAGTAGTAATGCATATTATTCAGAGACAACTTTACTGTGGATGAGAGTATTTCTCTAAAATTAGAATCCATTAATAAATTGGCTTATCTAGGGTTGAACACAAAGCAATTCCATTACTGATAATTTTTTTTTTTCCATTTCCTTCTGAAGGTTTGAAGGATCACCCAGCATATGAATGGTGATTAAACTGGGCCTGAGAAAAATAGTGAAGAATGTTTAAAAGTTCACTCTTGACAGCAGATATTAACAAGTCTGACTGTTTGAAAAAGTCGAAGTTAAGATATGTTGGGGAATCAGTGAAAAAAGGCAAAAGGCAGAAGGTCTTTCCCTTTGCTAATAGACTGAAGAGAAGCTACATTGTCACTTTGTGTATTTTCCTGGTTTATATGCTCTAATGAGAAAAAAATGTATATTTGAGATTTAGTTTCTCAAATTAATATATCATCTCAGTCAGCATTTTATTATTTCTAGGTATTATTACCTTCAATAACGAGAACTAAATAGAGCCAAAGTGGCATATGTTATAATAATCGCTAACTTGAAGCATTTCCTTTCTGATAGACGATGTTTTATTCTTTACAAAAATCCCTTTCTTCCTCAGCAGTACTGTGTGAGCTATGTAAAACTATTCTTATTTTCAATGAGTGAATGAAAGAACTAAAAGTTTTCTGGTGATTTTCCCAGCATTCTGGCTGTGACATCCTGTTTGTCAGCTTTTGTTATACTCTTTCACTTCGCTTGCTAAAGTCTGAACCTGTCTATTCAGAAGATGGGTTACTTGGGAGAGAGGTGATGGTATTTCAAGTGGAAATAGTGACAATAGAAGTTGCAAAACAAGATGGAATTAGGAACATTTTTTAAATGAACAGTTGCATGCTCACTGACGAATGGATTCCCTGCAAGAGAAAAAGTAGAAATTCAGTAGGACTGCCAATTTATCGTCTTATGCAACTGGGTTTTTGAAATTCCAGTGAACTGATATGATAAACTGCAGTGGAGTAATTGGAGAGGTGCCATTGTGTTTTTTGCTTTTCCAATACTTAACAGATCCTTCAGTCATAGAAATGATAATATCCAGCAGACAGTTGACTGTACTTCCTAAAACAGTACATCCTAAGAAGCCAAACCTAAAGGTCACCTTCAGATACTTTGATTTGTATATTATATTAAGAGACAAGAGAAGGGCTTGTGACACATGCCTGTAATCCCAGCACTGAGGAGGCAGAGGCAGGCAATCTATGTGCGTCAACCTAGCCAACATCCCAAATTTCCAGACCACCCGAGGCTACAGGAAGAACCTGTTCCGGAAACAAAAACAAAACAAAGAAGAAGAAGAAAAAAAAAAAAAAAAAAAAAAAAAAAGAAAAGCATTTCTTTAAATAACTGTGTGCATTCACTCATTTCTGCTCATTTACTTACTTACTGAACATCTACTAGCTGGGAGTGATAGTCTTTTTAAAGGGTTAGGAATGTAGATAATTTATAATATAATAAAATACTATTATAACAAATGACCTCTGTAAGACATTACTATTATATTATTAAAATATTTGCATTAAAAAATATAGCTTGACAAGTAGCTACTTAAAGGAAAAAAAACCGAAACTGTGGAGTGATTGCAACAGAAGATCACCTTTTTCTTTCTAAGATGAATCAATCAGTTTATCTGGATAAAAATTGTTGGTGAGATCAGTTATTAGAAAATGTATTATGGGTATTTAAAAATAAAGTACATGCTTAAAAATTTAATGAATAAGGTCAGTCAAGAACAGCAGGGGGCACCTGTAATCTTAGAAGCCCTTCTTAGTTTTTTAGAGTAATTTTCCTCCTGGGTTGTCACCTAACTCTAATAAATGGCCTAGAAGTGAAATTTTTTGGTTTTTAGTTGGTTGGTTGGTTGGCTGGCTTTACTACTTTTAAAAAACTGGGGAACAAAGTATAGGTCTGCCCACTCTTAGGTAAGACAAAAAACAGAGCCACGCTGTATGAATTTTCATGACTGAGATGTCAACATCAACTAGATTTCACATGTCTGAAGCCAAACTTTCAAGGCTGATCCCAGAAAGCATTAAATACCTTGTTGATGGATCACTATTTGACTTCAACAAATAAGGAGGGGACTGTAATAATGGCTCAGCTGTTAAGAGCACTGGCTGCTCTTACACAGGGCCAGGGTTCCTTTCCCAGCACCCACATGGCAGTTAACAACCGTCTATAACTCTAGTTCCAGGGGATCCATCGCCCTTTTCTGACCTTTGTGTGCATCACATGACATGGGTGAACACCTAACTACATGCAGGCAATACACTCATACACATTATAAAACTAATAAATAAAATATTTTTAAAGACTAAAGTTAAAAAGCTTTAAGAATACAGCTTAAGATTTTAACTTATAGTTTTATTATTATGAGACATTTATAACTCCAAGATTTCAATTTAAAGAAAAAGTGAAGCATACAAAGCAGTAACAACATTGACAGAAGAAACAAAGGGAAATAAACAGATAGTAAAAGCAAAGTAATCTTTAACAAAGTATTACTAAAGAAAGTGGCTTTAAAATATCTTCAGAGAGTGTACATTCAGATATGTAAGAGAATGCTTGATTACTGGTAGAAAAATAAAATTATAAAAAATGCTCATAATTATTTTTAGAATAGATATATGAAATATCCTGAGTAAATCAACAGAAAAGTTTTTCAGATGCTTGTCAAAAACCCCACATACCTATATGAATAAAATGCTGAATGCTGAAGGAAGCAAAATCAAATTTTTTATATAATAGAAGGAAAAGTTACAATTTACATTGACAATGGAATAATATGCTCATTTATTGACGTTTTCAGCACAGATGAAAGCAAAAGTAATGATGGAAATTAAGCCTTTAAATTGCTTAATGACAATAACTCAACCCTGGGTTTTTTTTCTCCAGAAAGAATATTGTTGAAGAACAAAGAGAGAAAAGTACATATTTTGAGAAAACACAATGTGATAGAATTTAGCACCAACATATTCATAAAAGAAAATAATTCTGTTTTTACTTATGCTTATGTTTCAACATAATGACAGTGATCGATAATTACAACAGTGAACACTGATGTTAAAGAATACCGGGCTATTTATGTTTAGCCCCTAACTCAAAGACCTGTTCAGAGGATGATTTATCCTCCTTTATAAATTATAACTTACAAAGTCAAGGACACAAAAATATCCCTTTTCTGTGATGGTATCTCATGGAAAGCGCTGGTGTTTCCTTTGTGCAGAATTAATGCTTTCAAATTCACAAATTTCCCGGAGTGAAATAATCTTGTTTTAGAGAATGGGTTTTAGTTTTTTTGGGTTTTTTTTTTTTTTTTTTTTTTTTTGTGTGTGTGTGTGTGTGTGTACCTGGGGGTGGGTATGGGCATATGAGTATAGGTGTCTATGGAGACCAGAGGCAAAGGATTCTCCTGGAGCTTAAGTTATATATTGTTATAAGTCACACAATTTAGGTGTCAAATTTGAGCTTGGGTCCTCTGGAAGAGCAAGAAGTGGTCTTAGTAGTTGAGCCAAGTCTCTAACCCCTGGAGTGACAGAATCTTAAAGAAACTTTTTTTGAGGGTGTGGTATTCCTGGTTAGCTTCACCTCTCAACTTAACACAGCCTACAGTCATCTGAGGAACTCTCAGTTGAGGGATTTTTCCAGATCAGATTGATTTGTGGACATGTCTGTGAGAAATTTTCTTTAAAATATATATACATATATATGTACATATAATTTTTACTTTATGTGTATGACTGTATTGCCTGCATGTGTGTAAGTGCACCCATGTTGTGCAATGTTTGTATTCCCCTGTAATCAGAGTTTAGGGCAGTTGTTTGTTGCCATGTGAGTGCTGGGAATCTAACCTGGATTCTTTGAAACCTGTGCTTTTAACTACTAAGCCATCTCTCCAAACCTGAGAGAGTGTTTTGATGAATGATTGATATGGGAGAGCCTAGCCAGCAGGGGATAGCACCATCCAAAGGTAAGTTAGCCAGAAATTTGTAAGAAAACTAATGAGACATGAACAAGTGAGTTAGCCAGAAAGTGAACTGGCAATTGACTTTTCCTCATAGTTTCTGTTTTAAGTTCCTGCTTTGAGTTCCTACTCTGACTTCCCTCAGTGATGGATTGTGACCAAATAAATAAGCCAAAAAGACACCTTCCTTCCCTATGTTTCTTTTGTCCATAGTGTTTTATAACTGTAAGGAAATTAAACTACAATTGTGGAGATGGTGATGGCAGGTGATTTCATGCCTAATAAAAGAAATCCATTCTTCTTGAAAACTTGGAGTGAGGCTGAGGATTTCTCTTTGCGCTCCAAAGGTGAGATGATAAGTATTGCCCTTCCCTGGAATACAGTGTTATAGAATACTCTCTTTATCTCTACCATTCTCATTTACCTTTTTAATTCTATATATTGTTTTACCATTAATCATATACTGATTGTGCATATATAGTATACCAAGCATTGTAAAAATAAATGAAACAATTCCAGCTTAAAAGATATTCAGGTCATTGAACCTGCAAAAAATGTTTCATTCATCATCATAATCATCTTCTCTTTACTCACTGGTTATGTCCTATGAAATATCTACTGTTTATTTGCACTTCACATATGTAAAGTATAATAGTGACAAGTAAATTGAGGCAAATTGGGAGGAAAGCACCAGGACACAGACAAAAACTCCAGTGGGATAGAGTTTATTGGAAGGGAAAATGGACTGGATAGTCCTCTGTTGGGGAAGGAGGAGCTGTCAGTTTACAGGCTGTTGGCTGGGGGCTTTTATAGGGTTTTTTTGGGATGCAGAAAGTGAGAAAATATTTTTGAAAAACAAGTTAGGTGGTGGACAGAGCCCAGGGCTCATCAGGAGAGAATAACCTCTGTCAAACTGCCCACTTCTTTCCCCTTCTGTCAGCAAGATATGGGTTATGGGATAAGGGGTCTATACATTGTGAAACTTATCAGGGGGGAATTAGCTTGTACTTAAACAGCTCCTACATCAGTGGGTCTGGGGTACAGGGGGCTTGCTTATCTCCTAAGATTATCAAAGGGGAAGAAAGCCTTGGGTAAACAAGTCTTGTAGCATGGGGTTCTTGGGCCACAGGTGAAGGGAGTCTGTCTCTCTTGTCTGCAGGTGGTCAGGGTGCTCATTAACTGAGTTCCTATATTCCAGAGGGCTTGCAAAACCATGAGGCCCTGTTGCACCGGGTAAGGGGTTGCTGTAGAACCAAACCCTAACCGTAAGCTAAATATATTGAGTACTGCGGTCACCACCAGTGGCGGCCGCTCCTCCATTTTCACGGGTGCTGCTCCTTTGTTCTCATGGGCATCGAGGCTGCTCCTCCACTCTCCCTGGGCTGAGGCCGCTCTTCTGCCTGCCCTGGGCTGAGGCAGCTCTTCTGCTCGCCTGGCACTGCTTCCAATCATTGCTGCTTCTGCCGGGTCCCAGACCCCAGGGCTGGTGAGGAGACTGTGTCACTGGAACCATATTCAGACACAGGAGACTGGGTTTAGTGACACAGGTCTGCTTTATTGCAGGAAGGCACAAGCTTATATAGGGGTAGTCATCCAATCACAGCACAGCAAGTAGGATACCTTATTAGCATAACAGGATTAGTGTCCTATTAGCATAACAGACTTAATGTCCTATCACATAATAGTGGGTAGGATGCCTCATTAGCATAATGGGTTTCAGATTACAGGGCCTGGATTCCTGGAAACCACATGACCCTGACTGTTGCAATATCTAATTGTTGCAATTTGGATTCTCAAGGGTGGTGATTAGGGAGTGGCAAGCTCTAGGCATCAGTCTCATGATCTGCCAATGGGAGCAAATGTCACAAGGCAGTTCTTGTGGCTCCAGCAGTCAGGCCATTGCCTTGGGCCTGCTTTATGGCTGTCAATAAGACTTTCACCCTAGGCTCAAGCCTGTCTCCCACAGAGTACCACATCTCAGGTAAAACTTCTGCAGCAGCTAAGCTGACAGTAACTTTTATGATCAAAAAATTAAGCTTAAAATAACAGATCAATTATATTATAGGTAAAGCTAGAAACTGAAAATCAAGGGTAAACTTAAGGCCACCTGATGTCATTGTTTTCACCCTTAAGCACTAAAACTTAAGCATATCTAGTTGATACTTTGGTTTTAAAAAGAGTTGATTGATGTGATATTTTCTACCTGAAGTGAAAGGTCCAGCTGCACACAGGTGTGATATTAAACAGATGGCTGAAAAGTATAGCAAGGAGGCATTCACTCCTTGAACACAGTAGAGAAATAATCTAAGGAGATAAAGATATATGATTAAAGAATCAAGTTCCATAATTTCTTATGGTAAAGTTTAAATACCAAGATAAGAATTATTCTACTTAGAAGATCATTAATAAGTCATGGAACATGAAATGCATATTCTTTAGTATATCATGTAAAATTTCTTTTTCTTTTTTTTTTATTCTTTAATTCTTTTAATTCCTTCTTTTTTTTTTTTTTTCTTTTAGCTCCTTTTTGAGACAGGGTCTCCTGTAGCCCCAGTTGGCCTGGAACTGATTATGCAGACCAGGCTGGCCTTGAACTCACAGAGATCCATCTGCCTCTGCCTCCCAAGTGCCAGGATTAAAGGTTTGTTTCAGCAAATTATGTATTTTCAGTACCCAAGAACCAGAGTTATAGACAGGTGTCTGCCACCATGTGGGTTCTGGAAATCAAACCCAGGTCCTCTGAAAGAACAACTAGTGCTCTTAACCACTAAGTCATCTCTCCAGCCCTGAAATTTATTTTTTATGTTGAGCTTGACACACTCCATTACTTCTATGTTGATTAACAAATATTACATGATTTGTCTTACTTTGTAATATCATAATAGTTTTTAACATTTCCATTTCAAATGACCTAGACATTTTATTGCATTTTAGAAAGAATTATTATTATGTATCAACACATTTTGCTTAACAACACTGATCATGTAAATGAAACTATTCTATTATAGGAACCAGACAGATAAGAACAAGTCAAATCAATTCTGAGTAATCTTCAATATAATCACACTAATGGAAATTCTCATCTTCTTTGATCTATTTTAGTACCAAATCCTTTAACTTTGATGGACAATAACATGGAGTAATGATGACAAGACAGTTAATAGTTGCCATCTCTGACTTTATTGCATTTCTTTGTTAACTCCTGTGATCTTAGGTTGGAAGGCTGTGTTAAAACAGTCATTTGGACTAAACTGATTTAACTCTATATTTAGTGTAAGTTCAGCAAACACTGCAATGTCATTTTCTTCTTAACTTACAAAAAGTTGACTCTTGGTAGATAAGTATATATGATGAAATAGGAATTTTAGAAGAACACCAGTGAGCAGGAAGTCTTTCCTTGTTTTAAATACAAATATACTCTAAACATCAATTTAAAGAATACATTAGTCATTCACCATAGACAAGGAAAGAGCAAAATGGAATACAATTTGAGAAATATGAATCTATGTATATTCTATTTTTTTCAGGTATTTGAGTTAATATCTATTACTGTCAGCATATCTCTTATTACTAGATTACTTATCGAAGAGCACAAACAAGCAGCTGAATTACATCTCAATATTGAAACTTCAAATTAATACACTGGGTAAACTAAAATGTTATAGTAAAGTATCAGATAGATCATCACAGTTTACATAAATATACACAAATGGATTAGTCTTCTTTATGAGCCAAAAGAGTAAACAAACTATTACAATATCTTTCATAATGATTTTTAGGCAGCATTTAAGTATTTAAGTTTACTTATGCTGTGCCATCAGTAAATTTAGGGAAAATAACTTTTATTTTAGTGAACACTGTTAAGTTTGAAGAAAAATACAATCTAGGAAATAACTGACAATACTGTGGAAAATTCATTAACACATAAGTGTAGATATTATTGTTATTTATTTAAATACAACAAATCTACATGAAGTTTGAAGGATTGAAGTAAGAATAATTCCTCACTGAGAGCAGTGGCTTTGCAAAGTAGGCATTTCACAGGGTCTCACAAGAGACTTGATGTCTGACTAATGCTAATCAGGACATGCAATGTCTTCTTCACTCAAACTCTATTTCCAGGACAGTGAAAATAGAGGTTAACAGGAAGTAAAACAGCTTCAACCCCGCAGACCTCTCTTGCCCTTTCACTCATTAAGCTCTCCAGTTTAACAACATCACAGTACCAAGATTTCTTCTCTGGGGCCTCAGAGTTTCAAGGCACATAGTCTTTGAGGAATTCAGCCAGAGAGAAGCTACATAGCACTTATGAATCTTATGCCTGAAAATTATAGCATCAATCCCAGTGCATTTTCTTAGTCCTAGAAGACATTCCATGTCAAATTTCTATAGGAAATTTAGATCATGCTTGTTAATAAGAAAATGTGATTCACATAGAAAACAGATTATGTGGAAATTATGTTCATTATGGAAAAATCAGAGGCCAACAGGGGAAGTCAGGTGACGAGAGGAAGTTTAATAATTTTAAACTAGTGGGATTGACCCCAGAAATAAAGGAGTCAGGCCCCTTGTTCAAGTTTTGGAGGGTTTTTATACTCATGTATGGGGAAATACAAAAGACAAAACAGCACACAATGAAGTAAAAGGTACATGTGATAATTAAGCAAGGTAGCCTATGGCTTCAAAGGTTACAGGAATGTGAAAACTTTGGAAAACAAAGACTTCCATCCTGGGCAACCACAAGGGCAGGGTGGGGAGACTCCTGTTCACCTCTCCCATACCTGTCTCTTAAGAGTTTTCCCTGCTGCAAAGTTCTTAATTACCATCACATTCAAAAGCTTTCCAGTACTTTAATTTCCCCTCCTCTTTATTGAAATAAAGATCTTCTTCATTCAAACTCTATTTCCAAGACAGTGAAAATAGAGGTAAACAAGTGATAAAACAGCTTCAACCCCCCAGACCTCTCTCTCTCTTTCACTCAATAATCTCTCCAGTTGAACAACATCACATTACCAAGATTCTTTCTCTGGGGGCTCAGAGTTTCAAGGCACATAGTCCTTGAGGAACTCAGCCAGAGAAGGTACATAGCACTTATGATTCTTATGCTTGAATATCATAGCATCAATCTCGGTGCATTTTCTTAGTCCCAGAAGACATTCCATGTCATATTTCCAATCACACTTGTTAGTAAGAAAAGTGTGATTTATATAGAAAACAGATTATGTGGAAATTATGTTCTTCCACAGTAGGAAGATTTACAAATGAGAAGGATATAACCTTCCAGAATGAAAGATTTAATTAGGTAAGTAGATGAAAGTACAAACACAGAGGTATTCAGGCTTATACAGCCTCACCTCCTTCTTGAAAATTCTGGAGGTATGTTAAAATTAATATGAATTAAATGAAGTCATAAGAAAGAATAATGCCTCATGATCAGGAATTCTCCATGTCTACATAGTGTGGAATGAGTACAGAAATTCATAGATTCTTCAACAACAAATATTTATTCTAGTGTACCTATTAACCAAGGACTCTCTAAATAGACATAGGTTCCTCCAACCAGACAGCAAAAATGTGAATCTTTCCATTTCTTTTCTATCTGTAGAAATGGAGAAATCAAAACATTAGAAACCTCAAAGTAGACTTAGTGTTAGGGTTCCAAATAGCAGCTCCACCCTCTCCCCAACAGGGACCTACAAATTCTGCTGAGAAGCAGCCTGCCTTTCCTCTGACCTCCAAAGATAAGATAAATAGAGTTCCTCTTATCTTAAGAGGAAAAAGAAAACACTTCCACACCCTAATCCTACCTGCTTCCCCCTCCCTGATTCCACACCCTAAAGCCCCCATATGTAAAGTCCCAGCTCACAACCCATGGGCGGACATATTTCCCTTCATGAACATCCTTCCCTTCCCTTCCCCTCCCTGTCATCCTTCCCTTCTCTTCCCTTCCCTTCCCTTCCCTTCCCTTCCCTTCCCTGACATCTTTCCCTTCCCGAGGGAATGGTGCCCCGTGAGAAATAAATCTGTGTCCCACTGAGAATTCCATCTGTGCCTCGGTGCCTTCATCCATCCGCTCATGCTCTCCATCCGCGCCGCTTGCTCCCGCCATTCTCTACCTATCACTTAGCTTGTGCAAAATACTTATGACTTGGAAGAACAAGATGTGTGAAGAACTTGGAAACCCCTCTATGGAAAATTATGAACTTAGATTTTTTAAAATCTTTATGTCAATTTTCCAATACCCAGAATTACATAGGGAAGAAGAAAACTCAGGGTGTTAAATACAACAAACATTTCTAGCAGAGATACTCTAGAATGGAGGGGTTTCTAAAAGTGAAAATAAAAAAGTTCTAATAATAGCAAAGGTAAATGTTCATCATAAATTTACCTACCTAGGAAAACAATTTTCTCAAATACATTATAGGACAAATTTCCATGTAATTTGCATGATGCTAATCATATAATGATAGCTAAAAGACAAAAATTGCACTTCTGCAATGATTCAACTATGATAAACCAAAATTGCTTGTGTGTTTATAACCAAATATAGATTAAAATGGCTCTTTGTTCAATTATGCTTCAACACCCCTTTTGCGTCTATCATTACCCACTTTTCTCAATTTTCTTTTATACATATCATCTTATCTCTTGTCTTATTTTGTTGTACCTCATCCACTGGACCCCAAAAAGACCACCAAGGACCCAACACACCAAAATGAAAAAGCGAAGGTTTATGGTTTATTCGGGCTTAAGCTTGGGCTCTCAAACCTCACCAATGCAATAGATCCATGCTGAGAGGCCAGAGTAAGGGAGAGTTGAGACTTTTATAGGTTTTAGACAAAGAGAGGATGGGGATACCAAAGATACATTTTGGTTGGTTCAAGGAGCCCACATGTGCCAACATAATTTTAAACTGATTGGATGAATAAGATGCAGCCCTGTAAGTTTCTTATTGGTATGTGCTATTCTCAGGGCTGTGGAATGTGCTGACTGTTATCTGTGGGGCCAGGAGTCTCTGTTTTTACCTTATAGGGCAGTTTTCATGCCCAGGCTTGCTTAATCTATAGTTTCCTGGAAGGTGGGGGAATGGCAGGTGGGGGTCAGGTCATGCCAGGGCATGTCTAGGCATGTCTAAAGCAGAAACCAAGCATTTTACAGAAGCTAAAAGAGCAATTAGTGGGGGTCTGGAGGGATTGGGGGATGGCGGGTAAATGAAGAGGGTCTCAGAGTCCTACATTCCCCCCTTGTCTTGTAACTGGGGAACCCAATCATGTGTTCTGGTCAGCCAGCTCACAGGTATCTGGGGGGATCGCGCTAAGGGGCATATGGGGATTTATGTTACTTTCAGGAAAGGTGCCATCAGCCGATAAGCAGTTCAATGTCAACAGTAGACAGGTTAGCAGGAAGGATCTCGTCGGATGCGGAGCCTGAATGTATTCGAAGGGTGTGGGGATGCCTTCCAGGTGTCTCCCTTGTAATCCTCTGGAATTGCAAACGGGTTGGCAAGTTTTGTGTGGGAGCAGTGCACCCAAGCCACAACGCCGTCCACTGTGAGTGCGGTGGGAGTCGTCAAGAGGATCATGAAGGGTCCCTTCCATCTTGGCTCGAAATTTTTCCATTGGTGTCTGTAGATGAAGACCCAGTCGCCCGGTTTAAACCTGTGGGGTTCTGAGGGTACAGCAGCTTCATATATGCCTCTGAGTTGTGGCCAGACCTGTTGGTGGGTTAGCTGCAACCACTGGAGTGAGTTCAGTAGGTCCTGGTCTCCCAAGGTCGATAGTAGGTCAGCTTAGAGGCTAGGTATCATAGAAGGTGGGTTTCCATACATGATTTCAAAGGGGGTCAAACCCATCTGATATGGAGTGTTTCTTACTCTAAAAAGGGCAAAGGGGAGGAGAGCCACCCAGTCTGCACCAGCCTCTAAAGCTAATTTGGTTAAGGTCTCTTTTAGAGTTTTATTCATTCTTTCTACCTGTCCTGAACTCTGGGGTCTATAAGCATAATGTAGTTTCCAATTGGCCCCCAGTGCAGTGGCTATTCCCTGGCTTACCTGGAGACAAAGGCTGGCCCATTATCTGATCCGATTATAGTTGGGAAACCATACCTGGGCAGGATCTCTTGGATTAGCTTCTTGGCTACCACGTGAGCAGTCTCATTCTTGGTTGGGTAGGCCTTGGTCCATCCAAAGAAGGTATCTATGAATACTAGTAAATATTTATATCCAAATTTTTCCTGTTTGGTCTCAGTGAAATCGAGACAAAGGCTGGCCCATTATCTGATCCGATTATAGTTGGGAAACCATACCTGGGCAGGATCTCTTGGATTAGCTTCTTGGCTACCACGTGAGCAGTCTCATTCTTGGTTGGGTAGGCCTTGGTCCATCCAAAGAAGGTATCTATGAATACTAGTAAATATTTATATCCAAATTTTTCCTGTTTGGTCTCAGTGAAATCAGTCTCCCAATATGTACCCGGTTGTGTCCGTCTGCTCCGGGATCCTGGGTTAGCACGGGAAAAGCTGAGTTGGTTAATTGGCAGGCATGACAATGCCTAACAATTTTTTCAATGGCTTGATTTCCTTCCTGAATTTTAACTTTGGCCCTTCTTAGTAAGTCTTGCATCCTTCGGGGTGCCCATGTGTGATGCTTAATGTGTTTTCTTGAGCAATCTTATGCCTAAATTCTGAGGTAG
>NW_008352267.1:7784090-7808177 GCF_000622305.1 Nannospalax galili
GTGTATCCAGGCTAAGTCCTCACGGCTATAGTGGTGAGTTTTAGGCAGTTCCCTTGCTCCGGGATCAACAAGAATGGGTAGGATCATGGGGGTCAGGCCTATTTCTTTAGCTGTCCTGTCAGCCAGATTATTTTCCTTCTGGGTGGGGTTGTTTCCTTTTTGGTGACCCGGGCAGTGGATTATGGCTAGTTTTGTTGGGCCCCAGAGGGCTTGCAGGAGTTCTAAGATCTCTTGTTTATTTTTAATAGTCTTTCCCTCTGCAGTAAGGAGGCCCCTCTCTTGATAGATGGCCCCATGAATATGGGCCATGGCAAATGCATATCTGCTATCTGTGTAGATGTTGAGTCTCTTTCCTTTACCCATCTTTAGGGCTTTGGTAAGTGCGATCAGTTCAGCTTTTTGGGCTGATGTACCTATTGGCAGTGTCTCAGCCCAAATGACTCTTGAGGTGGTTGTGACCACTTCGCCAGCATGCCTTTTACCATTTCTGATGAAGCTGCTTCCATCCGTGTACCAGGTTTCTTCAGCGTCAGGCATGGGAACATCCTTCAGATCAGGTCTGATGCAATGTACCTGTGCCAGAATTTCAGTACAATCGTGGAGTGTGTCCCCAAGATTGGGATCTGGCAACAGCATGGCTGGGTTCAGGGCCGTTGGTACCTGGAAGGTGATCCTGGGTGGATTTAGGAGCAGAGCCTGATAATGAGTTAATCAGGCATTGCTCAACCATCAATCGGGGGGTTGCTTGAGCACCCCCTCAAAGGCATGAGGGTTTGCCACAAGCAGGTCCTGTCCCAGGGTTAACTTGTTAGCATCCTTAGCCAGCAGGGCCACTGCTGCCATAATTCACAGGCAGGGGAGCCATCCAGCTGCTACAGGGTCTAATTTCTTTGATAGGCATGCAATAGGTCTCTTCCAATGGCCTAATCTCTGGGTGAGGACCCCTTTTGCAATACCTTTACATTCATCCACATATAGACAGAAAGGTTTACTTATGTCTGGTACTCCTAGGGCAGGGGCCTCTAAGAGCTTGCATTTTAGGGTTTCAAAGGCCTCTTGCCTTTCCTGCGTCCAGTTGAAATCCTGTCCTTCTTTGGTAGCCTCATATAGGGGTATTGCAATTTTGGCAAACCCCAAATTCCAGAGGCGGCGGAACCCTGCGGTACCCAGGAATTCCCTCACCTGTTTTCTGGAGGTTGGTGCAGGTATCTTTAGCACAGTCTCTTTGAGGGCCTTAGTCAACCACTGCTGCCCCTCCTTGAGGAAGTACCCAAGGTAAGTCACTTCTTGCAGACATATCTGAGCTTTTTTTGCTGAGGCCTGGTATCCCAAGTCCCCAAGTATGTGGAGTAAGTCCGTGGTACCCTCCAGGCAGGATTTCTGGTCTGGTGCCATGATCAATAAGTCATCATCTACATATTGTAACAGGATTATGTCGGGGTGTTGTGTTCTGTACTCACCCAGATCTTCATGAAGAGCCTCATCAAATATAGTTGGAGGATTTTTAAACCCTTGAGGCAGTTGTGTCCAGGTCAGCTGGCCACTGATTCCTGCCTCCGGATCATGCCATTCAAAGGCAAAGTAGGGCTGACTGCTGGGAGCTAGTGGCAGGCTGAAGAAGGCATCCTTGAGGTCCAGAACTGTATACCATTGCCTATCTGGTGGCAGGGTACTGAGTAACGTATAAGGGTTGGGGACAGTGGGAAGAATGTCAATGACTCTCTTGTTCACCTCCCTCAAATCTTGTACCCGTCTATGGTCCCAGGATTGGGGCTTTCTGACAGGCAGGAGTGGGGTGTTCCAGGCAGCCTGGGTCGTTCTCAGCACCCCCAGTTCCATTAATCTTCTGGTATGTGGAGTAATTCCACGTTTTTCATCTAGGGGCATAGGATACTGGTGTACTTTAACAGGATCCACACCTGCTTTGAGTTCATCATATACAGGAGGCCTGTGTCCTGCCAGACCCATACCCCCTGTTACTGCCCAGGCTTGGGGAAATTTTTGGAGCCAATCTGATATATCAGGGTATGGTTGGATCGGCTCCTGATGGAGTCTGTATTCCTCAGTCAGGTCGTTGGTGACTAGAACCTGAACTGGTGCCCCATTGTGAAGCAGGGTGGCTCTTTAGCTGTGAAGTGGATCTGTGCCCTCATTTTTGACAATATATTTCTGCCCAGAAGTGGGTAGGGTCATTCTGGGATTACTAGAAACGAGTGGGATACCCAGCCCTTCCCTAAATCTACTCTTCTTTGGGCAGTCCATGAATAGGGCTTTGTTCCTATTTCCCCCTATACCCATGTAGTTCTGGAGGACACTGGCCTTCTTGGCTCCAATAAAACTGAATTCTGGGCACCAGTATCCACCATAAACTCAATTTGTTTCCCCTCTATTTTCAGGGTTACCTTGGGTTCAGGGAGGGAACCTGACCCCTGTCTCCCCTAGTCACTGTCTTCACCCCCAATTAGAGCCAGTAATGCCTTAGCTGATTGCTTATTCTTCTTAGGGCAGTCTTTCACCCAGTGCCCTTCCTCCTTGCAGTAGGCACACTGGTTTTTCCCTACCTTTTTTCATGGTCTTGTTCTTGCCAATGAGCTCCCTCCATACTGGGGGTTGGTTGCCAATAATATCTCTCTGAGATCCTTCTTGTGGTGGGCCTGTTGTCTCTCCAGGACCCTGGTTGGGCTTGCTTCCTGTCTTTTTTCTTTTCTTTCCTCTCTTTGTTCTGCTGTCTCCCTTCTATTATAAACCTTTTCCGCCACTGCTATTAAGTCCCTAAGGTTCTTTTCTCCTAGTCTATCTAAAGACTGTAACTTTTTCTTGATGTCAGGGGCTGCCTGGTTAATGAAAGAAAACATCACAGTTTGAGCTGATTCCTCTGCTTCTGGGTCATATGGAGTGAACCACTGGAAGGCATCTTGTAACCTCTCTAAGTATGAGGCTGGGCTCTCTTCAGGCCCCTGTCTGACATCATAGACCTTAGACATATTGGTGGGTTTTCGAGCCACCATTCTGAGACCCACTAACAGTCTGGCGGTAGACCAGGAGCCTCTCCTTACCTTCTGCTGTGTTGTAGTCCCAGTTGGGATGGCTAGGGGGAAAGCTGGCATTAATGATGCCTGGGTCTGTGGTAGTGTCCCCGGTGGGGTCCGGAACCAATTTCCAGGCTGCCTCCAGGATACTGTTTTGCTCCTCAGTAGTGAATAGGACACTCAGGAGCTGGTGGCAATTGTCTCAGGTGGGCTGGTGAGTGAAGAGAACAGTTTCCAATAAGTTAATCAAGTCCCTGGGGTTTTCAGAGAAAGGCACATTCTGTGAGCACCAATTGTAAAGATCACTGGTTGCAAAGGGCCAGTAAGAAAGGGCTGATTGCCCTCTCTGTCTGGGGGCCCCTCCAGATGGAGGGGGAGGACAATGGTGTCAGGCTGGGGTACTGCCCCCTTCCGGCTGTTTGGCCTGCACAGGTCCCTGTGGAAGCAATGGTGGCTCCTCAGGGTTAGGAGGTGGGGCCTGCACTTGTGGCACCATTGGCGGGGTGCCCATCTGAGAGGACTAGGGTGGGGGAAAGATGTCATTCTCCTCTGTGCCTCCCTGGAGAATGGGTTTCTCTTCCACCTTTGGTCTGAGAGGGAGGACCTGCAGAGGTGGAGGGGGTGCAGTTGGATTAATCAGGGGAAGGAAGGACTTGACCCAGGTTGGGGGGCCAGCGGATTGTTCGATGAGGCCTCGCCTGGTCACGATGTATGGGATCTGGTCCTGGTGGCCCGTCCGTGGGTGGAAGACGTGGTCCTCTACCCTGGAAATCAAACTCAGGTTAAAAGTCCCTTCAGGGGGCCATCCAACATTGAATGAGGGCTAATCAACTGAACATAAAGTTGTCCATCTTTTTTCTTTACATCTACACTATTGTTGTGGGAAATCGTCTTAATGTCCCCACAGTGGACTAGTGTAAGTTCTAGAGGGGAAGATGGGGTGTTGCCCATAGTATTTATCAGTCCCATTTGTTTCACCAACAAAGAAATTAGAACAAAGATCACAAGACATAAGAACGACACAGACAGACAGAGGGCCCAAAATAAACTACTGCAGCTTTCCGATGGTGTGGACTCTCGGCTGTGTGGATTCCCTGGCTCGATTGTGCCAAAGACTGTACAGATAGGACGCGCATGTCCCAACAAGGTCATGAGGTCCTCTGAGGTTTCAGATGGACTAGTGTCCTGGTGGCATGTACGGTGGGGAACACCCACCCCGACGAGGATGGGGATGTCTCCTGAATCCTCCAGGTTGCCTTGCTAGCGTTCCAGCAACAAAAAACTGAGATCAGATGGCTGCAACCAAAGGAAAAGTATAGAAAAGTTAGGCGGACAAACACAGTTTTACAAAAACTTACCTGTCCAGTTGATCACAAACATTTTGGTGTCGGTCCCTCTCAGGGGGCGGAGGGGGTCTCTTGGGGGATCCCAAATGAGCCCCCAAATGTTGTACTTCATCCACTGGACTCCAAAAAGACCACCGAGGACCTAACACACCAAAATGCTAAAGCAAAGGTTTATGGTTTATTCGGGCTTAAGTTTGGGCTCTCAGACCTCACCAACTCAACAGATCCGTGCTGAGAGCCCAGAGTAAGGGATAGTGGAGCCTTTTTATAGGTTTTAGACAAAGAGAGGAGGGGGATACTGAAGATACATTTTGGTTGGTTCAAGGAGCCTGTGTGCGCCAACATAATTTTAAACTGATTAGATGTATAAGATGCAGCCCTGTAAGTTTCTTATTGGTAGGTGCTATTCTCAGGGCTGTGGAATGTGCTGACTGTTATCTGTGGGGCCAGGAGTCTCTGTTTTTACCTTATAGGGCAGTTTACATCCTGGGGCTTGCTTAATCTATAGTTTCCTGGAAGGGGCGGGGAATAGCAGGCAGAGGTCAGGGCATGCCAGGGCATGTCTAGGCATGTCTAAAGCAGCAGCCAAGCATTTTACAGAAGCTAAAAAAGCAATTAGTGGGGGTCTGGAGAGATTGGGGGGCAGTGGGTGAATGAAGAGGGTCTCAGGGTCCTACAATTTCATCTATTTAATTTTATTATCCTTTGCCCTCTGTGTCACTACCACCCTTTTTCTTAATGATTACTTTTTTCTGAGTAATATTTCTTAATTCTAATTTTCAGTAACAGTTAGCCCATGATACAATTGATACTGAATGATTAAATGAGAAGCATTCTGAAAAAAAAGTCTAAAAATAACAGAAAATATAATAAATTATTTGTATGTCTGTTTTTAATGTGTGCACCAATGTTAAAGTCACCTTTTTTTTCTCAAATAAAAGGCAAACCAGTATTCAATAAGCATACCACAGGGAAAGAAATGTAACAGCACATGTACACATCATGAAATGCAAACAAGGTGACCAGAGTTCAACAGCATGATTCAGAGCATAGGCAAAGAGGTTAGAGCTAATCACAGGCTTTCAGCAAATATCAGCTGAGATTTTGTTGATAAAATAGAGCTTATAAAAATATCTTACAGAGATTATAATTTTTTAGGAATACATTTTTTGTAACAGAGCAAAGAAAAGTCATAAATCAAGACACTTTTCAATTACATTGGTGGAAACATTAAGTAGGCAGATACAGCAAGAGAGAAATCTCAGCTATAGGCCTCAGATGCTATCTGAAGGCCTTCTTAGCCTTTTGATTGGTTGGAAGTGTTTCTTTTCCTAATACATTTTGTTAGTCATAAGAATGTTAAGTCAGAAACAGAGGCAGGCAAGAATTGACAGTTTATGGCTAAACATGGCCTTTGATAAAATTTACATAGGTTCTGGATTTGCAACATTGCAAACCCTCCACAGCCATCAAAGTGCTAATCCTTTGGTCAGCCATCCAGGAAATGTAGTCCAAGATGCAGGAATTTCTGAGAACTTTTTCATTCACAGTTCTCCTTGTTAGCTAATCATCAGCTTTTGCACATGCAGGGGCCACATTTTATTCCCACATTGTCCCTAGGAAGGCTCATTACTACAATCTGATGTAGATGAAGCTCACTTGTAGGTAAGATAGCAATCTTCAGGAGAGAGGAATAACTAACTGGCAGTCAATAAGAAAGAAATTCCTGGAAGATATCAAAACTATTAGCCATCGTGACCCAGATGTTACTTTTTTCTTTTCTCCTCTGTATCTGATATAGCATTTGCATGTAACATATAAAAGAATGATTAAAAGAAACAAGAACATTGCTTGGCCTAATGGCGTAAATGTAACAGATTAATGCAGCAGACACTAAAATAAAAATTATATTGACTGTATTTTCCCCCGTATTTATAGTTATCTGTACTCTATAGACTATTTTATTTATATTTGGAGTATTTTAACAAATCTGTTATATTCTAAATTTTCATTTTTCTTTGTATTGGTTAGACCTTATTACTATAACTTCATGGAGTGTCTACCTCTAACTCTAGTAGCTTTAATCTGTGGATAATGACTATATCTGTTTTATTAAATTGGTATCATACCAAATTAAGTTTGAAAAAATAAATGAAACATATTATAGAAGAAATTACACAATATAGTATTCTTTAAACTTTCTTCTAGCATGAATGTCTTCCCTTACTTACATAACAAATATTAATAACATTAATAGGAACGAGAGAGCAAATGTTAGAAAAATCAGAATTTTATAGGCCTTGAAAGCATAACCAACAACCTCTTTTAATTTTAATGATTTGAAATGAAAATGGGACTCTATAAGGAGTCATTATAATAGTGTCCATTTCCTTAGTAAAATATAGATATTGTTTATTATTTTTACCCCAGCTGATTGTACTACATGGCACACCTTAGTTGTTCATTTATCAAGGAACATCAGTACTTAAATTTTAAAAGGTAATGAATATTGTTGTTAAAGTATTCTATAATTTAGATAAGAAGAATTAACCAAAAGTTTGAGTATTTCTATCTCAAGAAAATAAGGTTGTATTTACTTATTAAATACTGAAGTACTTCATAGGGCCTTTTCGTATAATTGGTTGGACTTAGTATATATATATATATATAAATTTCAAAAAATTTTACTGATTTATATTATATATAATATAATTTTAAATAAAATATTTATATAATTTACAAATAATGAAATCACTTGGATCATTTTTTGGTCAACTATAGTGTTCATGTTTAAAAGATCCAAGTGTTAGCCAAGGATGGTAACACCTGACTTTAATCCCTCCACTGGGGAGGTGGAGGCAGGTGGATTTCTGTGAGTTTGAGGCGAGCCTGGTCTACATAGAGAGTTCCAGGTCAGCTGGGGCTACAGGAACACTGTCTCAGAGGTTATAATTTTAAAGTACCTGTTTTTGAATAGTTAGCATATATAAACCTGAAGTCTGGTAATTTTCTATTTTCCTAAAAATAGAAAAAACAAGGTCAAAGATCTGGAAGGTATCAGCAATTAGTGTTACTTACATGTGGGAAGATGCATTATCCATTACCTTTAAGTTGTAGCTGCAGCCCTATAAATAATTTAAAAGACCTCAGAAAGAAGAAAACATAGTTATTAAATTTTCTCAAATTTGTCATATATGTATAAGGAGAATATTGTTTATCAGTATAGTATACAAGTATCACTATCATTTGTGTTTTTTATCTGTGTATATGAATATATACCCACATACACATAAGAGTTCTAAACTTAATTCAATACAAATGTATGGGTTTTTTTTTGTTTTACAATTTATAAATAGGACTTGGTCATTTCTCTTCTTTTTTCTTCTTCAATTTTTTTTCTTTTTAATTATGTGAAAATGTGTATCTCTGTGTGGGTATGTCCATGTGAATGCAGGTGCCCCACTAGGCCAGAGGAGCTGAATTTCCCCAGTAGCTGGAGTTTCAGGCAATTACAACGTACTTGATATGGGTACTGGGGTTAGAACTCTCATCGTTTGGAAGAGCAGCACCTGCTATTAACTGTAAAGCCATCTCTCCAGGCCCAGGACTTAGTTATTCTAATGGAAAAAAAATAATAAATGTCTACTGCTGCCATTATGTATGAGATAAAGATTCTGTTAAAGTGGATAATATCTGACAGTATTAAATAGGCATCCAGAAGTCAATCAGGTAAGTCCCAAATGATTGCCCAAAGGAGGTATTTTATTTAAATTTTTTTACTCCACTTTCCCATTCACTATGAATCTATCCTTAGATACCTACAATGTGTTTCTGTTTTGAAAGGCTTTAAGAGTCTTTCGTATCCCTGACTACTATGTAAATAACTTACAAGTTGATCTAAACTGGCTTAATGGACTTTAGATTCACAATTCCAATTATTTGATCAGCATCATCAAATGAATTCCCCCACTGGCATTTCAAACTTTATAAACACAGAACAGAATGCATCATGTTTCCCTGGAGATCTGACACTTGATGATTCAATTTTTTTTTTTCTGGAAAAATTCCCACGTTTTTGTGAATGCAGTCACCAATACCTGACAGAGTTACATTCCTCTCACTCTGCAGAACAATAACAAAAACTGTATCAATAGCATTTTTCAGATAGCAGGGCAGTTACTCATATGAGCTTAAAGCAATGGTGAGAGTGCAAACCAGAAAAAAATATCCCAGGACTGACATGGGGAAGTCATTAAGAAACCCCAGCTCTACCTGAGGAACTATTGGCAACTGATGACTGCTAGGAGGGGGAGATTTAGTCTCCTTCAATGGTGAGACACTTGGTGGGTTGAGCAGGCACCCAGGAATGAGCACACAGCAAAGAACATTTGGGAACACAAACTTGGCTCTATAGGCATATGTATTAGAGTACTTGAAATTGGGTAGAGGGTAGCAGGGGAGGGTGCATGTAGGGGAAGGGATCTAAATATAACCAAAATATCTGAAATTTGCAACATTCAAAAAGATTATAAATCTCTTCCTTTTTTTCTGATCAAAATATGTCTTGCTTGTTTCCATGACATTTTTCATCTTATATCAGGGGTATTTGTGTCATGACTGCAGCTTGAGGCTTTTTAAAAAAATGAATCTGTGTATTTCATACACGTGTGTGTGTGTGTATGTCTTTTTGAGGCAGGGTCTCCCTGAAGCCCCAGCTGGCCTGGAACCCACTATGTAGACTAGGCTGGCCTCAAACTCGCTAAGATTTACCTGCTCCTGCCTCTCTGCCTCCTGAGTGCTGGTATTAAAGGCATAAGCCACCACGCCCCACATATACACAACATCTCCCTTCCTCATCGGCACCCACTCTTAGCCCCCCCATGTAGATTCCATGCATTCTGTCATTTATGTTAAGGCCTATTGAGTCAAGTTTGTGACCCCCCAATGTCCCTCGGTGCAAGTTCATCGACTGTGGCCTAGTCAGCCTATCTAGAGTCACTCCCTTAAAGAAGATCATCTGTTCTTCACCCAGTAGTAAGGGGCTTGTTTTTCTTAGTAATATACAAATAAGAGACTGAAGGCTGCTATGGTTCCTGAACATATTTTGACTGAGTAGGAAAGGAATAAAATTAACACTTTATGAAATAAAAATATTTCTTATTGGTCCCTAAAAACAATTACAGACTTGATATTCACATACACTTTTTAAAAATTCTTTAAACAGATTCAGATTTTTTATAACTTGTAGGAAAATGGATTTAAGTTGTAAAAAACTCTCTAAGACTTAGAGAAGGGTGAGCATATACTTGTTTATCCATGTCATGCTTCTGTAGTCTCAGAAAAGTTAATCCTATCATATCTACTATAATTTTTTAATCTGATTGACAATTTTTTTCTTCATTTTCTTTTAGAGACAGTGTCTCATTTTGTAATCCAGACAAGCCCGGAACTCACTACATAGCCAAAGCTGGATGTGAAGTCAGTAATTTTTTTTGGACTAGACTCCCTGAATCTGGAAAAGTGGAGTGAGCCACCATGTCCAGATCTAACAATTTTAAAAATGTGCTGGTAGGAATGGGGCTATAAAGATGATGAAGATTGTTTGAAATGTTCTGTATGACATAGACAGAAATTCAACAGAAGCAAAATAAACAAACAAAAAATATGTTTCATATGAACATTTGCGACATTTTTCAGTCTTACTTGCATAATGCACCCTTTCTTAAATTATAACTATAGAAAACAGATGTTCTAAACTAAACTCAGCATTATTGGTTGATTGTCACTGTGGTTTTGTTTGGCCAAAGGTCACTATTTTTACTTTCAAAGATATTACTTGATGACTAAGACTGCCTTACTGGAACAAAGTATCAGTATCCCTGTAAAATATGACATAGTAGTTCATCCTAGATCAGATATGGATGCATAAACATATCAGTTCTAAAATATATACATCCATGTGTAATATACAATATGTATGTATGTGTGAAAATGTAATTCTCACATGATGGGTCAATGAGAAGTCCAAGTAAGTAAACATATATTAAGCATTTGAATCAATGATCGGAACACAACCACTTGATAAGTCTCCACTTAAAAGCTTGAATTTTGGGGCTGGAGAGATGGCTCAGAGTTTAAGAGCACTGACTGCTCTTGCAGAGGACTTGGATTCGAATCCTAGCAACCACATGATAGCTATGAACTGTCCTTAACTCCAGTTCCAGGGGAATTCAAAGCCCTTTTTTGACCTCTGCAGCATTGTATGACACAGGTGGGCTTACATACATGCAGACAATATACTCATATACATAAAATAAAAATGATAAATAAAATATTAAAAAACTTTAATTTTGAAAAAATATTTTATAGTGAAAGTCCAAATAGCAATTCAAATGATCTTTTATATTAACAACAACAACAAAAATATTTTGCTAAATTCCAAAATGGAAATTCTGAAAAATTGTAAAGTGTGTGGAGATTAAATAATGGCTAATTAAACCCTCCTACATGTAGAATTTAAAAAAGTACAGTACCATTCTTCAAATCCCAGAATGCAAATTTAGTGTGAGAAGTTTATGCATTAGTACATTTCCTAAGTATCATGCTACATTCAGAAACATTTCTACTGAATTTTTTAGAGTTTCATACAATATATTTTGACCATATTCAAATTTAGACCTTCTTTTCTGTCTGGAACCTCTCTTAAATCCCCACCCAGTTTTGTTTCCTCCAATTTTTAAGGCATAGTAAAGCTACTTCATTTCCCCAAATGCCCTTCAGTGAGGGTCCACCCTGTGGAGCTTGGTCAATCAAGCCTTAATGGGTCACCTCCTTAAAGAAAACAAATAATTCTTCTCTCAGCAGCTATTGGATGTCAATAATTTCCTGCTACTATTGGGGATTCTAATCTACCTCCCCACTTCTAGGCTGGGAAATTTTCTGACTTGAGATTACATAGGACTAATGCATGCTGTCACCACTGTTGTGAATTCCTATGAGTAGCTGTCCTGTTATCTGAAAAACACTGTTTTCTATAGTTATGTTTTAACTCTGGCTCTTTCAGTATTTCTGCCCCTCTTCCTCAGTGATCCCTGAGTTTTGGGAGGCAATGGTTTCATATAAGTGTCATATTCACTGCTAAGTACTCCTCAGTCTCTAACTCTCTGTACATTGATGAGTTATAGGTTTCTGTGTGAATTGCCATCTGTTGGAAGAAAAGGCTTCTCTGTTGAGAGTTCAGACATATTAATCAATGGGTATATTAAGAAGCCATTAGGAATCCAATTAGTATTATATTTATTTAGTAGAATAATAGTAGTAGATTTTCCCCTATGAACTATGACCTGTCTATCCATAGGTTCCGAGGCCTGATATCAGTGCCACGTATTGGCTCCATATAGGGAAGTGGGCCTTAACTCCAATGTTAAAAAAAGAAAAGTGGTTGGTTATTCCCATAACACTTTTGCCACTATTTCACCAGCAGGTATATATTGTCAGGCCAGTTGTTATTGTAGCTTACATAGTTCACAGCTGGATGAAGCTGATGACTGCTTTTATGTTTCAGAAGCATGAATAGCACCTTCCAGCACTATGGAAGTTAGTCAACAGAGATGAAGCTTTGAAGTCAGTGTCAGCTTGATTTCTTCTTGTTTGTTCTATAGCTCATTTATGCAATATCTTCAGCTACAGAATCTTACTTTCAGATCTGGTGAGAAACCAAGATCAAGAGCAATATACAGTGTTTTTTGAGGATTAAAGAGACCCCTGATTAACAGCTTCAAAAGAGGGAGTCCATTTTGAGCACTGGGCTTTTTATTTGCCAGGCTATTTTGTCTGGTTGTCCCATTGTTATAGGGTAACTCCATTTAAACTCTTTCATATTGTATATGTATATACTTTAAAGAAGCCTCTATAGTAGTAGTTTGCTGTTTTGTATTTTTCTCCTCTTTCTCTTTTATATCATTTCATTCCCCCCCTTCCCAATGAATTCTCTCATCTATTGTCCTTTACTAATATCCTGAACTCTCTTAATTTTACTGTTGATTCATGTATATCTAAAGAGTCAAAGCTGGCATCCATTTATGAAAGAGAATATGTGAGTCTTGTCCTTCTGAGTCTGAGTTACCACACTCAGGATGATTGCCTCCAATTCCATCCAATTACCTACAAATTTTATGTTTCTCTTTTAATAGCTGAATAATACTCCATTTTGTATTTCTGTAGTTGAATTCTGTAGTAGGAAATAGTATCCTATGTATATTATAATCATGTTAATTTTTATTTGAAGTTTCAATCTGTTTTTTTAAACTCTCATTTATGCATGTAGGACATTTTTTAAAGGATATTGAAAAATTTAAAAAATTCATGTTAATTTTTCCCTTTCTCATATAATTTACCATTAAATCATCTTAAAATGTAGACTAATTCATACAGAGCTACTGCTGTTTATACTCCCATATTTCATATTATGATCACAGTTTACTTTTATTCAGTCTCTCTGTCATTATCTCTGTGGTAGAAATCATTAATAAGAACAAATATTCTGATGTTTCATGATTCAGAAAAATCCATGCCTTACCTTCAAGTATGTTGGGTGATCTGCCAAGGACACGTTTCTCAACAGTGTTCCTCCAGCTCTCTTCTAGCTGTGGCAATATTATTTGCTCTGAAGTAGTATACTTTATGAACTATGAGTATATATTTATTCTCTGATTCTTATTTTTTAAAAAAATTGTAAATTTTTAATTGAAATTTTGTGTATTTTGAAAAGAACATCTCAATCAATCATAATCATCCTTATGCCCCCTTCTCCCTTGGCACCCTCACATAGCACCCACACCCTACTGAATTTCAAACATTCTGTAATTTGTGTTAAGTCCTATTGTGTCAAGTTAGTGTCCTAAGAAGTCCCTCAGTGCAAATTCATCCATTGGGATATAGTTATCCTATATAAAGTCTCTCTAATTAAGAAGACCAGGTCTTTCTTACCCAGCAATAATCAGCTGCCAACAATATCTGTGTATGTCCAACCAGGTATAAGACTAGGATATCCTAAGAAATAATCCTACATGACATAATCTGTAACTCTAAATAATACAGAAAACAAAGCTGTCTGGAAGCCAGGAAAAATAATCTATGAAGGTAAAATATCTTAATGATTTATTTCACATGCATTTTAAAATTCTTTCAGCAACACAATCCAAACTAAAAGAAAGAGCTTATGCCTTTAATGTTTCTATAAAAAAATCTAATATGCAAGGTTAATGAAACTAACCTCATTTAAAACGTTGCCCATTTTATAGCCATTCTACTAATTCAGTTATATATACAAAATTAGTATGTTCACATATATGCATATATCTCTCTGTATGTGTCTGTTCTTGCTTGTGTGTATATATGTATGTAGAATAACATATATGTTATGAGAAATTTGCTTACTCTATAATAACATCCAAGGTAACAGCTTTGACATTTATTTTCATATCAGTCATTTCAACTCATTGCATTCAGGAACAGTCTATACATTATTAAGCGAATTGAGTTTAGCAAAACATGAGAATGCTGAATAAGAAATAAAGTAACAGCAGATCATGTTTTCTTAGTCTAAGTACAAACAGTAGAACAGTGAACTTTCAGATAAATTCTGACTATTGTTACTAAGAAGTAATATATCTGTGTTTTGTTTTTTTTCGATGTATGGATCAATGGTTTTTTAATAATCTGGTAAAACTTCCAGAATTTTGGACCAATTTTGCTTCCTTTCCATCTCCATAGTTTCCAATTACTGCAGCTGTGTCTTCCCTGGGATACACTTAAGCCTCATTGTGCTTACCTTCTTCAGAGTGTTCCTTCATGACTTAGTGAAAATAGTTCCTGATTTTTTAAAAATTTCCATGTATGGATTTTTTTTTTGATAGCACAGCTGGCTCCAGGATACATTCCTGGTATTACAGCATCTATTTTTTAATTGCTTCCCTTCGTTTCCAATTAAATTCCAAGAAACCCCACTGTGGGCAAACCCTTCAAATGGATGAGCAGACCTACTATACTATGTCAGTTTTTCATTGCTCTGATGTGATAACCAGAAAAAAAAATATAAATGTTCTTTCTCATAGCTGAACTTTGGTAGCATTGGCAACAAAGAAGCTTCAGAATTTTATCTAGTCCAGTATTTTAACCTCATGTAAAATCAGAAATAGTGAGATCCTGTTTATCTTATTACCAACTACATCCCTAAATTCTTCTGTATTTGCTATATTAATTTTCCTCAGTTACATATCTCAATAACAGCCCCTTAATTGGAAGGAAAACTATTTGTATTGCCCTGATGTCCATTTCCTATATAAAATTCTAGCCCCCTATCTCTGGATTTACTGCATACTATTGATAAAAAGTCAACTGATACTTGTAACCTCAGAAGCAAGAATTTTCTCCATAGAAAAAGAGAAATTGTTGTTTTAGTCTACATAAAAGATACTATAGCCATTCTAAAAAGAACTCTTTCAGACACACTGCTTTCATTTTCAGAATCACTGCTTTCATTTTGATCTTGTGAAGTAATCATTGAATTAAATGCTTAAATTTATCAGGTGACATTATTCAAATGGAGTGCCTCAAGCTGAAGTGTTGATTTAAAAAAACTAAATTGGAAAAAAATATTTTATTGAAAAAAAATGTAGGAAACAACATATCTTAAAATGAAGTGGAGATCTTTAAAGGGTAAAAACTCATCCAATTTTATGTCCTACAGGGCTTTTACTGAGTTCATTATTGTATGACAGTATTAATTCAACTGTGAACCTAAAAATTTACAGCCACCTTTGAAAGAGATGTATCCTTGCTCTGGAATGTGTTACTGAATATATTAAAGCTGTAATGAAATGCTTCTAAAAAAAAAAAACCTTGAAAATAAAATTTGAAAAAAAAACAAAAAAAAACCCCAAAAAACTAAATTGGGTATGAAGGCTGGTAGATGGTTTAGACAGTAAAGTACCTTCCACACCCTGCACTCAATTTTCCCTTCTCCCTCCTTGGGGGAACCCTTGCATGCCCTCTGAGGGCTCTAGGGTATCCCCATCCTGAGGTGGATTGGCAAAACCGACATAACACATTCTATTTGGGTTTTGCATAGTTTATAACATCCGGCGGAGAGGAATGACTTACAAAGGCATGAAACACTGCCATCAGTGTGTCCTGCCCCCAGTCTCGCCCAGCTTTTTGGGTTCAGACCTCACCTGCTCACCCACTGTTTGCAGCTCTAGTCCCTGTGCGCAAGGCTCGAGGCCTTTTCCCAGTGTGCTCAGCGTGGGTATCTAGGTTGCCCCCCCTCCGCGCCCCATCAATTCTAGCCTTTCAAAGGAATTTCCATGTTACACAAGCATGAAGACCTCAGTTAAGAGTCCCAGAACTCACAAAAAATTCCAGGAAAGGTAGTGGGTATATGTGAACTCAACCCTGAGGAGTTGGATAAAAGTGGATGTGTGGAGCTCAGTGGCCAGTCAGTGAATGATTTCTAGGTCTAAAAGAGATGAAATCTCAAAACACAGGGAGAGAGCAATTGAGGAAAACACCTAACATCAACCTCTGGCTTCTACACATATGTACACAGATGTACCTGTGCCAGAAGAACATATGTGCATATGTGCACACAATAACACGTGCATTCATATACAGCATACAAAGATTAATCAAATGAAAATTAATAAATTATATTTAAGGTCGTTACTGTAACTCCAGCTGGACCTATAACTAGCTATGTAAAGAAGGCTAACCTGTATCTCACAGAAATCCACCTGCCTCTCCCTCATGAGTGCTGGGATTAAAGACATGAGTCACCACATCCAGCAATTATTTTTTTTTTAATTTTTGAAAAATCTTTTTATTTATTATTTATATATTATGTGTATGTGAGTACTGCTTTCATGCTGATAAGTGTACCCTTGTCATGCAATGCCTGAGGAAGACAGAAGAGGCCATCAGATCCCCTGGAACTGGAGTTATGGACATTTATTCGCTGCCATGTGGGTGCTAAGAATCCAATCCTGGTCTTCTGCAAGAACAGCCAGTGTTCTTAGACCACTGAGCAATCTCTCCAGCCGCAACAGCTATTACTGTTTTATTAAAGCATTTTTTTAGAAAATTTGATTACCACACAGTGGGTAGCACTATGTGACTATGCCTAATAGAGGTATGAGTTGTGCCTCTAGTATTGTCACCCAGCAAAACAGATGTTCAGAAACTTGATGAGCTCCACTGTAAATATAAAAACGCTGAGCTCCACAGATAGTACATTGTGACACTGTGCTTCAGTAACAAAAGATGCATTTTATTTGTTTCTTCGTTGAACTGTGGAGATTAAAATAGTATTTCAGCTGAGAACAGGCTAATATTTGGTTATATCTGTAGTCTTTAACAATGACTTTTGCTTAAAAATTTCTTTGAGTCTATGAGGTCTACGAATAGTCTTTTAGTGAAAATTCAAGCCTATTAAAATAAACTCCTGATTTTCAAAGGGTAGAAACAAAAATGTAAATAAGATTCTCAGAAAATATTAACTTGCACTGACGTCTTTACACTTATGAATGCTAAAGATGATAGATTACACTTTAAAATTCAGATTCAATTTTTCATTGACTTGATGGGAATATTCAGATTGGTACACACAATTAAATGTTTCCAGAATCACCAGTTTGTACTAATAGTTTATTTTTAAAATAGTAACTTTAGATCATATTCCTTGATGAAAAATGAAGTAATGGTAAATTGAAATATATTACCCGAACTTAATAAAAGCTAAATTTATTATTAAAAGTCATAGATCCACAACTCTTTAAAATGTTGTTTATAAAAAGTTCCACAAGTTGATTTGCAAAAGCCATACTTTTTAAAGCACAAACAGATGCTATAACACTTCCACTATATTTTTCCCTATGCTACTCTCTTTAATTTTCTTAATTTCTAAATATACACGGCAATAAACTTGTCCAATTATGCTCTTAGATAAAAGCATATTGATTCACTAGCCTCATTACATCTACTTAAGTACAGCAGAATTCACAAGAATTTTTGGATTCAAATGTGAAATGTTGTAATAAAAAAGAAATGAAATAAGAAACTTTAAACCTTGGGTTTTTAGAACATACCTGTGCTTTTTAAAAGTATTGAATATAAATTATCTTTATGTTATTCCTTGAAGATTTTACTCTCTAATGTCATTTTCAATTTTGTTCTTATGCATATTTTAATATATAGTTTCATGTCTTGTGATATAAACTACCACTTCAAGACCTAATCTATTCATATCATAAATCACTATGTCATGAAGTTATAATTTTACATACAAAAGAATATGAATTTTTCTAAATGGTAAACAGAAATTTTATTTTAATCTAAAATTAAATTAGAAAAGATTATGATTATATAGAGAATTATAATATTCTTTCAAAATTGGCTGTATATTTTTAGGTTTACAGATGAATTATTACGCTTTTACAATCTTTTACTCATTATAAACTCTATAAGACATAAAATTAAATGAGCTTTTGACATTTAAAAAAGATCCCCACTTCGTTGTTAAAATACACAGTTTCATACAGAAAAATTCATTTTAAGGCAATTGACATTGAGACGTTTTCACATGCATTTCTAATCTCTATAAATATTAATAATAATAGTGTATAACTTTTAGACTAGTTACTAATGCCATACCCAATATATACTGCTGATGTATATAATACCACAGGAATGCACAAATGCTCTTAGATGAATTATTCACTTATTTTAGTTTTTCATCACATCACAAATGAGCATTTCAACTGGTAGAAGGAACCATCTTCACTTGAATGACTATTTCATTAATTAACAAATTATTGACTGTCTGATAAGCTAAAAAAGGAAATACACCATATCAGACCTTGAATGAGATTTCACCTGGCTAAGAGAGAACAAAAGATAACCATATTAAACATTCAATAAGGGCACAGAATTCAAGACTGTGTCAATAAGTGTGAAGTATAGTATGAGGAGATTCATTAAATAAGATAGACTTAGTATGTCTAGTTGCTGCCGTGGTCTTATGTCATAGTAAGTGCACTTCAACAACTGCCTAAATTTGTTTTCTTCCCAATGTTTTATGATGGACTATAAGGACAGAAAATGTGTTCTCATACTAAAAAATAATGTGCTTTGGCATAGGAATTTCAAAGTACACTGTTACCTGCTGTCACTTAGCATTCCAGCCAGTTGTGGTATTGCTAGTGCTAAAGACTAAAATACAAGCCACACATTGAACAAATTAATGAGAAAAATGGAATATGAATCTTAATTATTTGTAAAAATAGAAGCATATCAGAACTACTGCAGAGACACAAAGAAATATGAATGCTCTTGTCATTTATTACATGGCGGGAACCTACTTATATTGAATTGGAAATGTTTTACATCAACATTTTCCAATGCACAATTTTACTAACAATACACTTGAAAATAACATTAAGTGGTATTATGTAAATTACAAAAGGAAAAAAAGTTACATATTGGACAGTCTGCTCTATTTGCTGTGCTTTGTGCATGTTGTTGTTCTGATTCAGTTACCCAGAGTTGATACACCACAATTCAGTAATATTACTTCATACTAATTCCATCCTGAAGGAAAATTAAAAATATTCAATGTCATGCTGGCTTTCAGTTATAGAAATGCAAATTGCACACATAAGCCATCAGTTTTGCATAATCCTCTTAAAACATTTTATTCTGCATATCTATACAAAATGGTGGGGATTTCTTCTCTATAAAGAGAACTGAAAGAGAAAGAAACATAAGTAAAAGGGAAGAAAGGAAGCAAAGACAAAGAGAGAAAATAGGTAAGAAGGAAGAAAGGATGAGAGGGAGGGAGGGAGGGAGGGAGGGAGGGAGGGAGGCAGAGGCAGGATGAATAAATGTCTTGAAGAAATTGAGAGTTCCACAGGAGTAGATCTAGCCGAAGCTTGAAGTTGCTCTGGGAGATTTTGTGGCTGTTCTCCATGGGACTAGAAATTTGATATTCTAAAGTTTAAAAAAATGCCCTATGTTTCCTTTGTACTTTTTGACCTTGAGATATTGCCTCTCTTTACCCACTATTTTGTCTTGAGAACCTTCTTCTGAAATGTCATATAAATCTTTTAAGAGACAGTTTAAACTCACAATATTTTCCTTGGTATTGCTACAACATGCAGTCCCTTAGTATAATAACTTGTTATAGACTCTTTGCCATAAGTATGTAAGGAAGCAAAGAATATGCTCACTGAAATTATTAAATAAACAATAAGGGGCAATGGTTTTGGACTAATAGGTTTTGTAATTTGGAGCCATCACATCTGAATTTTTTTAAAGATGAAAGAAAGGAAAACCAATGATGAGAGACTAACAGAAACCAGGATATAGCCTTTATCATTAAACTGATTAGTTTAAAAACTTTGTAATGTAGAACCCTGAGACCCTCTTCATTCACTCGCTACCGCCCAATCCCTCTAGACCCCCACTAATTGTTCTTTTAGCTTCTGTAAAATGCTTGGCTGCTGCTTTAGACATGCTGAAACACACCCTGGCATGCCCTGACTCCCACCTGCTATCCCCCCCTTCCAGGAAACTATAGATTAAGCAAGCCCGAGCATAAAAACTGCCCTAAAGATGGGTAAAGGAAAGAGACTCAACCTCTACACAGATAGCAGATATTCACTTGCCAGTGCCCACATCCATGGGGCCATCTATCAAGAGAGGGGCATCCTTACTGCAGAGGGAAAGACTATTAAAAATAAATAAGAGATCTTAAACCTCCTGCAAGCCCTCTGGGGCCCAACAAAACTAGCCATAATCCACTGCCCGGGTCACCAAAAAGGAAACAACCCCACCCAGAAGGGAAATAACCTGGCTGACAGGACAGCTAAAGAAATAGCGCTGACCTCCACGATCCTGCCCATTCTTGCTGATCGTGGAGCAAGGGAACTTCTTAAAACTCCCCACTATAGCCCCAAGGACTTAGCCTGGATACACACTCTCCCTATGACTCAATGCCTAGAGGGCTGGTGGAGGACAATGGAAGGAAAAGTTATCTTACCTCAGAATTTAGGCAAAAGATTGCTCAAGAAAATACATCAAGCATCACACATGGGCACCCGAAGGATGCAAGACTTAATAAGAAGGGCCAAAGTTAGAATTCAGGAAGGAAATCAAGCCATTAAAAAATTGTTAGGCATTGTCATGCCTGCCAATTAACTAACTCAGCTCCGTCCCATGCTAACCCAGGATCCTGGAGCATAGGGACATGACCGGGTGCGTATTGGGAGACTGATTTCACTGAGATCAAACAGGGAAAATTTTAATATAAATATTTACTAGTATTCATAGACACCTTCTCTGGATGGACTGAGGCCCACCCAACCAAGCATGAGACTGCTCATGAGGTAGCCAAGAAGCTAATCGAAGAGATCCTGCCCAGGTATGGTTTCCTAACTACAATCGGATCAGATAATGGGCCAGCCTTTGTCTCTCAGTTAAGCGAGGGAATAGCCACTGCACTTGGGGCCAATTGGAAACTACATTATGCTTATAGACCCCAGAGTTCAGGACAGGTAGGAAAAAATAAATAGAACTCTAAAAGAGATCTTAACCAAATTAGCTTTAGAGACTGGTGCAGACTGGGTGGCTCTCCTCCCCTTTGCCCTTTTTAGAGTAAGAAACACTCCATACCAGATGGGTTTGACCCCCTTTGAAATCATGTATGGAATCCCCCCTCCTATGATACCTAGCCTCCAAGCTGACCTACTATCGACCTTGGGAGACCAGGACCTACTGGACTCACTCCAGCGGTTGCAGCTAACCCACCAACGGGTCTGGCCGCACCTCAGAGCCATATATGAAGCTGCTGTCCCCCCCACTACCCCACAGGTTTAAACTGGGCGACTGGGTCTTCATTTACAGACACCAATGGAAAAATCTTGAGCCAAGATGGGAGGGCCCCTTCGTGATCCTCTTGATGACTCCCACCGCACTCAAAGTGGATGGCGTCACGTCTTGGGTACATTACTTCCATGCAAAACCTGCCGACCCATTTGCAGTCATAGAGGATTACAAGGGAGATACCTGGAAGACATCCCCACACCCTTTTAATCCATTCAGGCTCCGCATCTGACCAGAGCCTTCCTGCTAACCTGTCTACTGTTGACATTGAACTGCTTATCAGCTGATGGCACCTTTCCTGCAAGTAACATAAATCCCCATATGCCCCTTAGCACAACCCCCCAGATACCTGTGAGCTGGCCGACCAGAACCCATGATTGGGTTTCCCAGTTACAAGACAAAGGGGGAATGTAGAACCCTGAGACCCTCTTCATTCACCCGCTACCCCCCAATCTCTCCAGACCCCCACTAATTGCTCTTTTAGCTTCTGTAAAATGCTTGGCCGCTGCTTTAGACATTTCTAAACACGCCCTGGCATGCCCTGACTCCCACCTGCTATCCTCCCCTTCCAGGAAACTATAGATTAAGCAAGCCCGAGCATAAAAACTGCCCTATAAGGTAAAAACAGAGACTCCTGGCCCCACATGTAACAGTCAGCACATTCCATAGCCCTGAGAATAGCATCTACCAATAAGAAACTTCCAGGGCTGCATCTTATACATCTAATCGGTTTAAAATTATGTTGGCGTGTGCAGGATCCTTGAACCAACCAAAATGTATCTTCAGTATCTCCTCCCCCCCTTTTTTGTCTAAACCTATAAAAGGCTCCACTCTCCCTTACTCTGGGCTCTCAGCATGGATCCGTTGAGTTGGTGAGGTCTGAGAGCCCATGCTTAAGCCCAAATAAACCATAAACCTTTGCTTTTGCATTTTGGTGTGTTGGGTTCTCAGTGGTCTCTTTGGGGTCCAGTGGATGGGGTACAACAGTATAGGCCAGAAAGATGACTATGCCAATATAGCCATTTTCCACTAATGCAGAAAACCTGACTTTTATACTCAGAACCCACTTGGGGAAAGGAAAAAAACTGATTCTTCAAGTTGCACTCTGGGGTCCGAACATGGACCATGGTGAGAGCTTCTGTACACACATGCATACACATATTAATAAATAAATATACATACATGTACACATAAACATGTATGATGGCACTGTCCACAGAGGGCTCTACTGCCTCATATGAATTAAAAATTAAGGAAATGCCTCACAGACATGACCACTAGCCAGTCTGATGGTGGAAATACCTCAATTGAAATTCCTTCTTCCCAAATGACTCTAGTTTGTGTCAAGTCAACAAAACTAACCAGCACAATTGACTACTTGTCAACTTCACACAGGAAGTCATCATTAATTACAGCATTTTCTTTGTTTATTCCCTGTATTTCATGTTAAGTACACAATGTAAAACATAATTCAACTTTATAAGTCCTACAGTTTTCAAAAAATTCAGGCACTTTAAAAGTTCAAAATTCCAGGCTGGAGAGATGGCTTAGTGGTTGAGAACACTGAATGTTCTTGCAGAGGACCCAGGTTTGAATCCCAGTACCCACATGGCAGCTAACAACTGTCTGTAAGTCCAGTTCCAGGGTATCAGACAGCCTCTCTGTCCTTCATGGGCATTGCACGACACAGATGCACTTATCTACATGCAGGCAATACATGCATACACATAAAAATAATAAAACATTTTATAAAAAGTGTTCAAAATTCCTTGAAATATCAAGATCTCTTAACTCTGAACTCCTGTGAATGAAAATTAAATAAAATATTTTCTTTATTTTTTATTTTTTATTTGTAGAAGTGTTATGCCTGTATATTCACCTGTATCACGCATGTCAGCAGAGGAGAGAAGAAGGCTGCAGATCCCCTGGAACTGGAGTTATGGACAGTTTGTAGCCACCATGTCATGCTGGGATTTGAACCTGGGTTTTCTACAAGTTCAGTCAGTGCTCTTAACTGCTGGAACATCTCTCCAGTCTCAAGTTAAATATTCTCTTATTCCAAGAAAGGAGAGTCAAGATTAGAAATAATTAGATTGAAGCAAAACCCAAATTCAATAGTGTAAAAAGCTTAATATCTGACATCTGGGACTCACTCATGATGTTGTGGGCTCCAAAGGGTGTGGGCAGTGCCAGCATACCAGCCATGCCATACATAATACAAAGAGCTTGTCTTGCAGACACAGGCAGGCTCCATATCACATCTGTCTCTATCTTTGTTGGTTTTCCAATGATCCTGGCATCTCCAATAAGCTAAGGTCTTCACAATACAACTAATGCTACACCCTCGTCAATGGCTTCTCCTGGTCTCAGATAGTGTGTACCCTCAGCTTCTCTCCATAATCCCTTCAATCCTGGAGTCTCCATTGTAACTGAGATTGATGAAGGTGTAGCTGCACCTTCTTTCACCAATACTTTCTCCTTGCCTCTCCCAGTATCATCTCACCTGCTGTCTATGCTTCAGTTATGTGGGTTCATGACACTAGAACCAGTACCATGTGGGAGGCTCATTTATGACCCTGACAAGTGAATTTGAAAAAAAAATTCAGCTAGATGACAAGATGTAAATCTTTTGGATGACATTTGTTAATTCATATGTTATAATTAACAGTAACAGCATTAAATTGTGGCTTCCAGAAAAGAAAATATAAGGGTGTGATCTGGTTCAGCCTTTATAATATGTGACTATTGATGAATTACAGGATTTCCATGTGCTTCAG
>NW_008352267.1:7808687-7823743 GCF_000622305.1 Nannospalax galili
CTGGTTTGTAATGAGTCTGAAATAATGACTGTTAATTATGAATCTGTTTTTCTCCAAAATTTTGTACATGATGAGTATATTCAGCCACAGGAATTATTAAGGAAAGCTTGGAGAAAATAGAAATGTCCTTTGCAATATAGTAAGTATTTGTTACTGATATAAAATTCTGTGTAGGAGAAAAGTAAAACCCAGAGCAGAGTTGCTTCAGCGATGCTCTGCAAATAATGACTGTTAATTATGAATCTGTTTTTCTCCAAAATTTTGTACATGATGAGTATATTCAGCCACAGGAATTATTAAGGAAAGCTTGGAGAAAATAGAAATGTCCTTTGCAATATAGTAAGTATTTGTTACTGATATAAAATTCTGTGTAGGAGAAAAGTAAAACCCAGAGCAGAGTTGCTTCAGCGATGCTCTGCCCAGGACATGGTCTTAGGAGTTCCAGAGAAACAGTAATCAGCAGAGATTTTTCAAATATATAAGCATAAATAAGGGGCTAGAAAGATGGCTAAGCAGTTAAGAGCAATCACTACTTTTGCAGAGGACCCGGTTAGAATTCCAGTACCCATGTGGCAGCGAACAACCATCTACATCTCCAGTTCCAGGGAATCAAATTTCCTCTTCTGACCTCTGCAATTAACATACATAAAGGCAATACATTCATAAACATAATAGAAGAATAATAAATTAAAAAAGAATAAGTAAAGATAAGGATTCAACAAAATCATCAAATCATCAAATTTTGCCAGCTACCTATGAAAACCATATAGTAACATTACAGGTCTATACTGTATATATAATTATTTTGCTCTGGCTATTTCATAAGAGAAGTAATTTCCTTTCTTATTCTTTCCTTAGTGACTGACTTGGGCATCTAAAATTAAAGGTTATAAGAAATAGAACAGCTGTTTATAAGCAAAATAGATATAGTTCTTCAAATAGTCTCAGATGAGATACTGGGTAAATTAAACACTGAATAGCCTAAAGGACACATTTGTATAGTACTTAATGCACAAATGAAATGTACTTAATTTGGAACATGGAATAACCCCCCCCCAAATAAATAAGATTAAATGAAAAGGTTATCAAGATTAACAGATAAACGTTAAAGAATATATAAGTCTAACATGACTTTGGTATCCTTCAGAAATGAACCAGAAAAACAGGCAAACATCATTTTTTGGCATAGGTGTGTTGAAGGTGTATAGCAACTTTGTTCATGCAATGTTTTTATAACTAATTTTTTGGTTTTGTGTAGAAACATTTCTTCAAATGCTCACCACTACTTTCCTCAGTGGTGAATGAAGCCCATCCTATCTCCCCCTAATTGTAACTGAGATCTTGGGGCCCTTTTATATTAGTCATGCAAATTGGAAAGCCTGAACTGCCTACTGGTGTTTAATCTCTACCAATGTTTGTCTATCCCAAAGACAGAAGAAAAAAATTTTAAGAATTATAGAATAGACAATAATAGACTAATATCTTAGATCACAACATTACAGGGGTAATTAATACTCTTAACCAACCACTAACTTATTTTCAGTTTCAAATGAGGAAAAATGCTAGTGCCAGGAATTTTCCAAAACGATGTCATTTGTTTAACAGTTGCTCTCTTAGTACACTTTGGAAAGTTGGAAATGATAGAATTTCTGTGAGGAAGCAATCTCCCTATCCTCATAAACAATATTTTTCCTTACAGCTTATTTTAAATAAAAACAGCTGTCTCAAGCAGATGTTTGCAACTATGAGACTGGATGTTTAAAATCCTTCCATTGTTAAAAGAAAAAGAGAGAAAAGTACGGATTTATGATTCTGAACTCAAAATTGTCCTCTGTTGAGTCATTTCCAAAGAAAGTGCTTGTGACATGTGTTTCTAAGACTAATCTATAAAATTCTCAGAAAATAGATATCTCTGATCTTTAAGTCTTGAAATGAGTTGAAAATGACCTTGTTATTAGCAAGAAAAAATAGACCTACCCTTTAGATACCAGTGTTTCATTAGGCATTTAACAACTTTTTATTATATATATTTTTGCATCTAGAAGACTTTACTAACCTAAATTAGAAATGTTTATTGTTTTATTATTATTACTGTTATTAATACTATTTTAATAGTGTCTGGTGTAGTATAGGCTGGCCATGAATCCCTCATCCTCCATCATCTGACTTCCAAGTGCTCTGATTACATACTGTAATACCACATCTGACTTAACTTCTACACATATCATCAAGGCCCTTTTCTAATTATTCTTATTCTACTCCATTTTTAAGCAATGCTTTAAAGCAAAATACATCCAAAGAAAATGCAGCGAACTTTATAGAGAAATTTTAAACTCACAGCAAAATTAAGAGGATGGTACAGAGACTTCCATTCCTACCAAAGTGGCAATTATTTTTTAAGTGACTACACACGAGTAAGTCATAATCATCTAAAGACCATAAACATTAAAGTTCTCTCAATGTTGCATTTTCATGTTTTGACACGTGGATAATGAGATATGACTCAAATTATAACATCATAAAAAGTAGTATTGCAATGTCTTAAAAATATTCCATATTTACATCTTCACCCTTCTTTCCTATTAAGCACTGGTAACAACTAAACTTTTGCACTTTCATCATAGCTTTTCTATTAGAAGAATGCCATATTGCTTAACTCATGCAACACATAGCCTTTTTGGATTGATTTCTACCTAGCAATATTATATTTAAGTTTTGTGTACATTCTTCCTGGTTAGCATAATTATTTTAATGACAGTGTGTTTTCATTTGGATTTAGGAAAACTTCTGTTTTGATTCACCATTAAAAGCTGTTTTGTTTCCAATTAGAGGTACATGTTAAGAAGATTATTTCAGACATAAATACTATACAAAATCCCAATTTAATGGTGATCATAGAGTTTATTGAAAATGAAAAGCTCAGGGGATGGAGAGATGGCTCAGTGGTTAAGAACACTGACTGTTCTTGCAGAAGACCCACGTTTGAATCCCAGAACCCACATGGTAGCTAACAACTGTCTGTAACTCCAGTTCCAGGGGATCTGACTGCCTCTTCTGTCCTCCACGAGCATTGCACAACATGGGTGCACTTGCCTACATGCAGGTAATACACACATACACATACAAATAATAAAATAGAAAAAAAGCAAATAAAACAGAAAGCTCTAAAACATCTAGAAGACAATACAGGAGAAAATTTGGATGACCACAGAAGAAGAGAATAATTCCATACAACCGCAAATATACATCCATTAAAGTATAGCTATCTAGTCTTCATATAATGATAGCATTCCCTTGTACAAACAACATTGGAAATATAATGAAAACATAAGGCAAACAGTAGAAGAAATAGCTGAAAATACATATTTATAAAGGATGATTGACTAAAACAAACACAACCCAATTTTTTTAAATGAATGAAATATCAAATATGTCACTAAAGAAGATATAAGGACGATAAAAACAGAAGAGGATAGTATACATCATGTGTCATCAGGGAACCGTAAACTAAAATAACCTCCTATATTCAAAACCACTTTTAACACTGACTATAGAACTTTCTGGTGAAGATGTGGATTTATGGAAACTCTCCTACAGTCCTATGTAACAAGCATGGGATTGAAAGGGGTTCAAGAAACTCCAACTCTGAGAAACTATGGACAGCTGATGGCTTCTGGGGGAGAGTGTTAATTTTCTTTAAGGGTGTGACTCCTGGCCATACTCCACTGGAAGGCTCCATACTCAAAAGTATATGTATAACACAAACTGAAGTTTGTGGGTTATTAAATATATATTTTAATATTTTATTATTTTTAGTTTTGTGTATGACTATACTCCCTGCATGTATATAAGTGCATTTGTGTCATGCAATGCCTGCAGAGATCAGAAGACAGCATCAGATCCTCTAGAACTGGAATTATGAACAGTTGTTAGCCACCATGTGTGTGCTGGGAACTGAACCTGGGATCTCTGAAAGAACAGCCAGTGCTCTAAACCACTGAGCCATATCTCCAGTCCCATTAAATATGTTTTTTTTAAAAAAGAATGTTGGGTTAGTAGAGAGGTGGAATGGATCTGGGAGGAGTTCAGGGGAAGAGTTGGGAGTGAATCTGACCAGAATCCATTGTATGAAATTCACAGTTAAGAAGTATATTACAAAAATTGATTTTTCATGATTTCCAAATTCAGTATTCCAATTTCGAATTCATTTTCAATACAGTAACTAAGTATTCTCCAGTGCTCATCAGCGACAGTGAGGATACAGAATATTAACTTATTGAGTTGTCTATCTGATTGCTTTTTATGATGATATGGACATTTCAAAATAATCATTTATTTCATTTATGGCATTGTAACTGAAGTTCTTTTAAGGAACATTTTGTAATTCTTGTTTTTAGACTAATTTTTAATAACATTTTGGATAAACCAAAGTTACAATGGAAGTGGTTTGCTTTGGAACCAAGGTGAGACTCCTGTACCCCTTGTCCCATCTTCAACTTCTCCACTTCAGCAAATAGCCAGTGCTCTGAGATTTCAGGAACTGTGGTTGGCATGAAATTGCTTTTGAGAGATAAAGTACCCCACAATGTCCTAACCTAGCTTTCATTCTTAACTAGAAATTTAATCAAGAAGTAGCAATGTACTTTAAGGAAGGTAACATTTTAGATAAGAGAAAGTAAAACTTAAAATACGATAAACACACCATCTTAATTTAAAAATAAGGTGTCTCAATACAGTTAGAAGGAAATGAAAATAAAAGCACACTTGTGAGTTAATGTTTCCTACTTACACTTAATGGAGGAATAGACCTAAAGTAAGTCTTTGAACCTGCGAGGTTCTTCTACACTTTCATTATTACTGGAATAGAATGCCATGAGGAAAAAACCTCAAGCTTGAATCAAAACCACATGTATCATTACTCCTTAGATTTTTACATAGCACTCTATGGACAATTACCTTGAATATTCTTCTGCTAAGGAGTTATTTAATATTCTTTAATCTATTCTTTCATTCATAATTTAGGTATTTTGTATTAGAATAATGTTTTAGCCAAATGAGGAGTTATAAAATCATGAATATTTGCACCATTGTCAACATACAGCTCAGAAATTAAACCTGATGGGACATGTACAGTGAAATAATAAACATCAAGGTCTCTGAACTTCTGATTCTGCCCTCATATGTGATTGAGCTCATTTACATGAGACTGTAACAAGACACACTGTGAAAAAACCCTATTACGCTACTTACCAACAATACGCTTTCATTGATATATAATGACTTCCTGTTATCATCTCTTAATATTCTTTCTGTATTTAATCAGTATATTATTCCTCAAATATGAGTAAATGTTATCGCAGTAGCATTTGTATTGATAATTTAAAGTTGCATCTACTTTTCCTTTAGAAAATTAACTTCTCAAACTAAAAATAAAACCTTTTGTTAAAAAAATAGAAAATTTATAACTAAGTCAACGTTTAAGTTTTCCACAGTAGTATTCATTTACTGACTAAAGAATGTAGCAGAGGTAACTCATAAATTGCTCTAGAAACATCTAGATCCCATTAAGCCGCTGGAGATCTGTAGAAGCACACTTTTCTCCACCTTGAGAGGATTCTGTTCCACACAATGGTGATGGTGGTGCATAAAAAGCAGTTATTTGAATAAATGGAGAAAACAAGAATCAATTGAAGCAGAAAGACAGGCTAAATTGTGAAATTTCTGTAACCTCTCTGATACCCTGGCAATATTGCTTAATTACTATCAAAAATTTCTTTCAACTGAAGAGATATCTTAAAGGGTAAGAGCACTTGCTAATTTTGAAGAAGACCTGGGTTCAGTTCCCACACTGGGTGACACATAGCTGGCTGCAAATCTATCTCTAGAGGATCAGAGACCCTCTTCTAGACTCCGTGGGCATCTACATGAGTGTAGTACACACGCTGATGATGAAAGGTACACACATAGACACAAAATAATATAGATAAATTCAATACCTTGAGAGGTTTTTGGAAAAAAAAATTACTTGAATATTTATAATTCTCATGTTGTATATAATAATTAGATGGTATTTAGATTGACTCCTTCATCCACACCTTCCTCCATGGAATACCTCTTAATTTGATGTATTCCACTATATACAAAAAAGACCTATAGAATCTGATTTGAGTCCCCACACATTCCTCAGTGTGGGTCCATCCACTGGAGCCTGGTCAACCTACCAAGAGTCTTACCTTTGTAAGGCACTGTCTCTCATCCTCCCAGCAGCCATCAGTTACCAAAAGTTCCTTAGGCTGAGCTAAGATTTCTCACCCAATTCTGGATATTTATGCTGAGATTTGCCTGGTTTAAGCTTTCATGGGACTTCTGCATGTTGTCACCATTGCTGTGAATTCATACCTGTAACTGACGCCTCTCTGGAAAGCACTGATTCCTTCTGGTCATACACCACCTTTGGCTCTTACAATCTTTCTATCCCCTCTTAAACAATAATCCCTTAACCCTGAGAGGCAGAAGTTTGAAATTGGTGGCTTATTTATGAATGAGCACTCTGCTGCCTTTTGTGCTCAACACATTGGCCGGCTATAGGTTTCTGTTGATCAACATCAACTGCATAAGGAAATCTCTCTGGTGAGAGCTGAAAGATGGATTCATGCTATGTGTAGAGGTTGTGCTGAAAATGTGTCACTTAGCGCTAAACATAGCACAGATATTTATTCTCTGTATATGACCAGTTGTGAAACACTGTGTTAATCTCCATCTGTTGTAAAATGTAGCTTCTTTGATTATTGGTAAGAGGTACACATGTCTGGAAATAGGAAGACGCATATTTAGAATACAGTAAGAAATTGCATTAGTGTGGTGATGTGGCAAAAGTAGATTTTATCAGTATGGAGAATTCTTAAAAAGATAAAAGAAAAATGTACCCTGTGATCCAGTTACATCACTCATTAGCATGTACCCACAGGACTCATCCTACGGTAGAGATACTTGCACTGGAAACCATGTTTGTTGTTGTTCTTGTCACAATAGATAGTAAATGGAAACAATCTAAACGTCCCTCAACTGATGAATGAATAAAGAAAACGTGTTACATTTACACTATGACTTTCTACTCAGCAGTAAAGAAAAACGAAATCATGAAATTTACAAATATATGAATGGAACTAGAAACTGTGATACTAAGTGAAGTAGCAAAGACTCAGAAAAACAAATGATGTATATTCTCTCTTATTTGTGGATCTTAATTCCAAATCTTTAGATGTAAGTATATATCTTGATATAACCACAGATGAGCTACTAAATGGTGTTCTCATTTCTCTGAGTATCATTTTTGCATTATCTCAGATACCTCTCAGAAACTTTCTACTACCTTCAGAATGAACATTTCATAACCAGCAAAAAGATTTTAAATACACGATTGTGTATTTGGTAACATCTGTCTCTCAATTGCTCATTCCTTTATTGGTTATATGTATAAAATTGAGTTGTACACAAATGAGTCTTGATGTATTTTATTGAAGAACATTTTCTTCCATTTAATAATTATAATTGATTATTAATATGATTGAATTGAATATTAATAATGATTTTTACCTCACAACATATATTAGTGTGAGGAATAGAGACATTGCTTATTTCATTTCATGAAAATGGTTTTGTTGTGTCTTCTTTTATTTGTAGTAAAGGATAGAAACCTTCAGATATACTGAGCTGAAGTCTACATGGAGTTATGTACATATTAATACAAGTTATAAAAACAATTTTCAGCATTTTTTAGAAAACATAGCCATATAGTTTTTCACCTCACAGTGTTAATCACAATATATTTGATAAACTTATATGTAAACGTAGTCAACTCTAAATGCTACATGCAAAGCTTATGAACACATTTCTAAACTGTTATGTTATTTGTTGCTTCTGATTTTTTTTTCATTCTCCTCCATTTCCATTCATTTTTGAATATTTTTCAGTCTAAATCACATTGAACCAAAAAAAAAAAAAAACCAGGAAAAATTTTGCTAGTATTTTGATTACCTTTACATGGCTGAAGTGATTAAAGACTGATTCATATATTCAAAGTTGAAGTTGAGTCTCATTTTATGATTTCAAACTAACCTATTCAGTAGGCCTCAGGAATTGAGCCAATGAATGTTTCTAAAGCATATGAATGCCTCTATGTTTTGAAAAGAAGACTTACTTGTTTGAAATACACCCAGCTAACATTTCTTAACTAAGCGGTGGATAATCTAACAGTTTATATAACATGTGGTATTTATTCATAGACTTATCTTGGCTTATTGAGACTCAACACTGTGGGATGCTTAGTTGAATTAATAGAAATAACACTTATTTTTCTTGCTCAAAAGAAGCTCATCACATTTTAGGAATAAGTATCCTTTGAAATAATAATACATTTGTGTGTGTATGTAAATGAAATTTCAATTCTAAATCTATAAATCTCTTGTAACTAAAGATTCAAATTAGAAGCATTTCAAAGCAGTAGTGGCTTAGCATGTGCTTTGAAGTAAAATTAAGTCAGTATTCATTATAGAAAAGTGAAATGCAGTGACTGAAACCTGACTATGAGTATGTAAAATGACATTCATGGTGAGGATAGTTGCAATTACCGAAGGAGACAAAGAAACACTTCAGTTTGTGAATACAAATTGTTAAGAAAAGTGAGGAGTCCACTGCACTGCAATAGAAATTAAATTAGGGGTTCATGATTAGGTATGTACAGCCATAGCTCACACAGGAAATCTTTAATGAATTAATCCCTCCACTTACAACTCTGTCTTACGTTGTCATTTGTGAAAATTCCCTTAATTTTTAAAAAATATTTTTCAGAAGTATTTTCTAGTGTAACAGTTGGCTTTGAAGAAGTCTTCAAAAGTTCTATAATGACCTATTGAGATATGATGCGCCTCCTGCCTGATGTAACTTACATCTTTCCAGTCCCCTTCTTTAACATCATCACAGTCTTCAAACACACACTTCAAAATATCTAATTACTTATGAATCTATTACATTCATAAATTCACAAGAATGTGAAGAGCTAGTTGAAGAAAGCATAATCAGTTATATCTATGCAGCAGGAATCTACTCTAAAATCTATGTAAAATAAAATATCTAATTTAAATGGTAATAAATTAAAATATGTTTGTGTTTGTGGACCACTCTTTCTTTAAAGATAAGACCAACAGAGGTATGAGACTCTCCTATAATAGAAGAATGTTTAGATATATTTATAAAGCTCTATTTTTACTCCTATGAGCTAAACATTTAAAAACAATCCTGCATTTGGGGTTGAGAGCAAACATGCACATTCCCATACTTGTATATCAACATTTCTATTCAATAGCTGGACTTCATAGAAAAAAATCAAGCACAATTTTGTATGATTACTGGCCATTTGCATTTCATCTTTTTTATTACTTTTATGTGTATGAGTGCATTGCTTGCATGTATGTAAGTTCTCCAATGTTGTGCAATGCCTGTGGAGGTCAGAGGAGGGCAACAGATCACCTGGAACTGGAATTATTGATAGGATGTGGGTGCTAGGATCTGAACCCTGCTCCTCTGCAAGAGCAGCTGGTGTTTTTACCAGAGCCATCTCTCCAGCCCCTGCATTTCATCTTTTGAGAACTGTCTATCTGGCTCATTAGCCCATGTATTGATTTGGATTATTTGGTTTCCAACTACTTAGTCTTTTAAGTTCTCCATACATTATCAAATTTAATCCTGTCAGAAATACAACTAGCAACTATTTCCCCCACATTCTATAGGCTTTCTCTTCACTCAATTAATTGGTTCTTTAGCTGTGCAGAAATATGTGTCCTATTCAGGGATGCAGGCTTTGTTCTCTGCACATTGGCCAGTTGTGAGTTTCTGTATTCAACAACATCTGCTTCAAAAGGAAACTCCTCTGGTGAGATGCAGTCATCTTATACGTAGAGGTGGTATTAAAAACATGTCACTTAGGGCTAAGCATTTCACACATAATTACATCTGTGTGTGACTAGTTAGTGTGGAGCTCTGTTGGTCTCCATCTGTTGCAAAAAGAAGCTTATTTGTTGAGTGGTGAGAGGTATTCTTGTCTGTAAATATGAGGACGTAAGAAATTCCATTGGTCTAGGGATGTGGCACAAATTTTTCTCTAGGACCTATGACATCTACAGTTAAGATATTCAGCTATGTTTACAGAACCACACATGAGTTCCCTCTCATTGAATGGGCCTTAATTCCAATTAGACAGCTATTCATTACCCCCCAAGGTAAAAGAGCTGCTACTACACCAATAGCAATAGATTTCTGGGCCAGTCCTTGCTGCTTATTAGGCATTATAGGTAGGTAGGACCATTGATTGGTTTTCTCCTTTGGAAGCTTACACAGAATCCTCTGGTACTATGAGAGCTTGTCTTTAGGGGAGGCTTCCAGGTTAGCTCAAGCACCATTGCTCCATGTCCTGTTTCAAAATTATGTACTGTCTTCGTCAACAGGGTCTTACCTTCAAATTCTGGGAGGCAATCAAGGACTGTGGAAAGAGTCTATGTTATTTTTGTAGTCCCTTCAACTACCACGACCAACAACTTGAAGGGAGAGTTCTACTGCCTGACTGTGTTTTTGTTATATAGCCTTCAGCTATGCACATGCATTGGTCTACATAGTCTATGGGTATTTTTCAGTAGGACATTGAACCAATTCCCTCTGGATTTTCACACCATCTAAGCAGTATTTATCTCACTACTCACCCCCCACCCCCGTATAGCCCTCCCGCTTCTCTTCTCAGATAAATAATTCCCTCTTTTCCTTTTCCCCTTTGATAACATCTGTCTCCTACTATCTTTTTTGAGCTCCTTCTTCCCCTACACCCCATGTTTCCTTTCCATTTTCCTGGCTCCTGTGCTTACATGAGGATATATACTCTCGTCTAAGAATTTGGATGTAAGATCCACAAATGAGAGAGAACATATGTTGCTTGGTTTCCTGAGTCTGTTTTACTTGACTTAGTTTAAGATTCTAGTTCCATCAAATTACCTGCAAATTTCATGAGTTCCTTTTTCCTTACCACTGAGTAGAACTCCATAGTGTAAATGTACCACATTTCCGTTATTCATTAATCAGTTGAGGGACATTTAGGTTGTTTCCATTTGTTAGCTATTGTGGAAGGAGCAGCAACAAACATGGCTGTGCAAGTTATCTCTGCAGTGGGCGAATTCTTTCAGGCTAAAGGAGTGATATAACAGGATCATTTTAGAGATTGAATTTTAGTTTTTTAATAGTTCTCAGTTCTGCTTTCCACAGTGATTGTGCCAAAGAGCAATCCCACCAAGAGTGGATAATAAAGCACTAGTAATATATAATAAGCAAGATTAAAAAGATATCAAATCAATTCACCTGTTAACAAAAATTTTTACGTGGCACATTTCTTATTGTGCATTGTGTACATAATAGGATTTTATTTGGTGATAAAGAAAAAAAATTGTCATTTTCAGGGAAATGGATAACACAGATAATCATCACATTAAGCAAAATAAGCCCCACTCAGAAAGACCAGCTTCCCATGTTCTTACTTATTTGTGGATCCTGTATTTCAACAGGTACATAAAAACACACATGTATGTAAAAAGCAATATTGTTTGGGGAACAAATGGGAATAATCAAAGGGAAAAGAGGAGAAAAGGTAAAGTGGAGGATGAATATGGTCAAGTACTTGATAGAATTATATGAAAATGTCTTTAAGAAACCTACCTTTATATAGGGTGGATATACACCAAGAAAATAAATATCAAAAAACATATCTTCCTAGAGAAACATTCACTCAACTCTCAAATATACTAAAAAATAAAATATTCTAATAATTCTAAAGGCATTTACTATATTAAATTTATATTTTTAAAGATCACAGCCCTTTCTTACTTTTAAGCACCAATAGTGACTTACAGATACATCTCAGTGTCACATCTCCTCATTCTCACACTGCATTGACTTTTTCACTAAATGACATTTTCATTATCTTATTTTGGCTATGGTTACCGATGACCCTTACATCTTTCTAATTTTCTGATCATTTAAAAAAAATACCTTGTTTTCCCACGTCTTAATCTTTGCTCTTCTTGAAAAATGAGGAAAGTTTTGCAGTAAATGCATGTGACTCATCATTTTCCCTTTGCTATTTCAGCCAACAGGATTTCTCCCAGTTTCAGTCAAAACTGATGTCTTAGTTAAAGGATTTCAGCGCACTTTTGCTACATGTTCTTAGTCCAGTTGATTGGAGCATTATTCCACATGACTCTGGGGCTAAACATATTGTTTATTGTTTGTACTATGTAAATAGCTTTTAATCTGAAGTAAAAACGTTCATTGTTTTTGTTTATCTCAATAAAAGCGCTATATTTCTCACTGCAACCTCTTTCTAATTTTTCCCACAATTTTACCAGAAAACTTTTTCTAATTCCTGGGTTGTAATAAAAACATTCTTGCTGCATAGAAAAAAATTATGCATGTCAATTTTGAACAATTTTCAGAGACAATCTTGTTTTGCTTTTCATGGTTAAAGACATTATAAATTTAATAAATATGTTAGCAATTTATGGAACTAAAGTAGCTATTGAGACAACAGAGTTATTGTATCCATGAGTTTATGCATCTGTGTTTTCATTCACCTGCCAGTGAGAGTATTCTAGGATGTTGATACTTTGCCTTCATTGCTAAAAATAAGAATAAAAAGAAATCTAGCATTGCCTTACAAAACTATTAATGTTAGCTCAAGGTACTGCCATGTATCAAGGTCCAATCTTAACTGTTTCTTTTAAAGGCCTTTTCCACTCTGTTTGAAAGTCTGGCAAACTGCCTACATGTCATTCATGTTACAGTGATATATTGCTTTTTGTGATATTTATTTGGATCCCTTATTTTTCTTTCAAACTTAGTTGTAAATTTCTTAAGACAGGGTGATTCTTTTTATTAATCTTTATATTTTCCATAGAATTGAACACTGTATTTACATGTATCCAATGTTAAGTATAATTTGAAACATTCATTTTAAATATGAGAAAGGTAAGCAATATATAATAGCAAAATGTTTTAGGCAAATTATTGACATTTTCTAAAGAAATTAAAGTAATACTTTCCTGTAATGGCTATTCTTAATATATAAGTTATTGATTCTCACTGACACCAGTGAGCTAATGTGGGTTTTGAAAAAGAGGACAATCAACAACTTCACATGGGATTGAATTAAAATGTTCTGGGCATCAAACTATATTGAATGTGAGTCATTTTCTTAGACATCTTTAATCTAGTATAAGATATCTATACCTTTGGTGATATGTTTTGACACCAGAGTTATTGGTAACAAGCAATTTGCAATGTCCTTTATGTTTTATAAACTTCCAAGATTGCGCACAAAAGAGGAAAATCCGTAGCCCAGCGAGATATCCATATCTATAATCCCAGTACAGGAAGACAGGAAAAGTAACATGAGTTTGAGGCCAGACTAGGCTATGTAGACAGGTCTGGGTTAGCCTGAGTAACATTATAATTCTACCTCAAAAAATATTTCAAAAAATATAAATACAGGTTCAGATGAAAATATTTTACCCATATTTTTAAAAATAGTTTATTTTTTATATATTTTTTTTATTTTCCATCTTTTGTGTAAGTGCATCCATGTCATACAATGCCCATGGAGGTCAGAAGAGGGTGTCAGATCTCCAGGAACTGGGGTTACAGATGGTTGTTAGCCACCATGTGGGTGCTAGGAATTGAACCCTGGTCCTCTGAAAGAACCGTCAGTGCTTTTAACTGCTGACTCATCTCTCCAGCCCCCATACTTTATTATTCTTATTTTGTGTATGTAAATGTATTGCATGCATGTCATGCAATGGCCACGGAGGTGAGAAGAGACCATAGGAGTCAGATTCCCTTGGAGCTGAGGTTACTGACTGTTGTTAGCTGCCATAGAGGTGCTGGGATCTGAACCCAAGTCTTCTGCAAGAGCAGCTGGTGCTCTGAACAACTAAAGCATATCTCTACCCCCATGTTTTTACTCATATGTGTAAAATAAATGTGATTCATTAAAAGTATTTTAGGATGGCATAGTGCTTCACTTAGTGACTCAAAATAATAAGAAAAATTTCATCATATGTCATGCCTTTTAACATATTGGGCTACTCATTAGAATGTAAATATGACTACTTTCACACATATACATTCTTCCTAAAATGTGTGTGTGTATGTGTGTGTGTGCATGTGTGTGTGTTTGTGTGTGTGATCAAGGTGAAAATTTGAAAGACCTGCAATGCAGTGTGACAGATGTAGAATTTTGCCTCACAATATTATTCTCACATCTAGTTAAATGATACAGTTAATTTATTTGATGTTATGTGAAAGTAAATAGGCTCTAAATAGCAGACACATTGTAGAACAAAATATTTGCTTTGACAATCTGGGATGTCCTTTTAGATGCTAGCAAATTATTTTTTAAAATAAAATCTGATAAATGCATTGTACAACCAAGGATATCATCTATCTGCCCCTTTGCCCTGACATATGGGAATCTATAAAGATGATTTGCTTTTACTATTGGAATAGGAGTGATAATCCTTTAACTGCTTCAAAGCACTGTGCAGTGAAACTATAAGAAAAATCTTTCCCATTTTATTGACAATGATGTTAAAGAACCTGAGTATTTCAATAGTAGTTATTATATGTACACACAAATATGCAGGCACATTTAATATCAAATTTGCAATTTCCAAAGTCTATGCCTCTGAACACAGAGTTCATGATATTTGTAGTGAACAGGGTCAAATAATGTAAGTATAACATTATCAACTTTAACTTTTGTTAAATATTGCCATGATATACATGAATATACATGAAACATAAGATTTTCTAGATCTAGATATGTGAATTGATACACTGACATTTTAGTGATATATGAATATTAAGGCTATTTTACTTATGGAAGATGATAAATCCTATGTTTTCTACTCGCAGGCGACTTTTCTCAGAAATAAAATTTAGTATGTACTTATAAGTTTCTGGTT
>NW_008352267.1:7823765-7830460 GCF_000622305.1 Nannospalax galili
GAATTTGAAGATATTTTTCAAAATCAAAGATTTACTTTATAGCAATAAAACTACTTCCAGTTTAGAAATTTGAATTGTCTTATCATAATTTTACCCCCTAAAACTTTGAACATATTTTTATTAATTATTTGGTATTTTCTTACATGCATACAATATATTTGATCATAATCTGAACTCTTCTCTCTCTCCTTCCAAACCCACCCATCTCCAAATTCCCACTCCATCTGCCAACTTCATGTTATTTGTGTTACCTACTGAGCTCAATTCGTAGAGCCCAAATGCATGTTGGTGCTGGGCCATCCAGTGGAATGTTATGGACCTAGTAAGGCTACATCCCTAAAACAATGATTTCTCCTGACCTAATAGCCCAAAACCACCAATACCTACAGTTAGGGGCTCATGAGAACTCCCCCTACATTCTGGAATATTAATTGGCTTTGGTCTTGTGCAGGTAACACATCTACTGTGAGTTCATGAGGGGATCCATCCTGTCACAGCCAGAAAACACTGTTTCACTCCAGTCCTCCCCAATCTTAAAAATTTTCTGCTCCAATTTCCAAATATTCCTTGTGCCTCTGAATAAGAGTGTGGTACAGATATCCCATTTACAGCCAAATGCTCAAAAGACACATAATCTCTATTAGTTAATCAGATTTGAGTTTCTGCATTAACCACAATACACAGCACAAAGAAATTCTCTGATGAGGATTGAGAGCTGCAAACTTAGGGCCTGTGACCTCCTCAAACATGAATACATGAATTCTTCTTTTTTTTTTTTTTTTTAAATCTTTTTGAGACAGAATCTCTCTGTAGCCCCAGCTGGTCTGGAACTCACTATGTAGATCAGGCTGGCCTCAAACTCACACAGATCCGCTTGCCTCTGCCTCCCAAGTGCTGGGATCAAAGGCGTTTGCCACCACATCTGGTCTCAAACATGAATTCTTCATCAGATTTACACAATCAGGTATGTGTTCTCTCCTATGGATCAAGCTTTAAATTCAGTTAGAAAGTGGTTACTCGCCCACACCAGTAACACTTGTGTCATTCTCATATCTTACCAGGTAATTCATTATCATAACTTTCTAGGTTCATGTCTGGGTAAGACTTGATGATTTTTCTCCCCCAGCAACCACAAAGCACCTTTCAGTAGTGTGAAAGCTAGCCAGCAGGGAGGAAGCTTCCAGGTTAAGTACCAGCTTGATTCATTCATGTCCTGTGATAAAAGTGTACGGTGTCTTCAGAAATAAGGTTTTGCCACTTAGTTCTGGTGGCGATCCAGGGCAATGATAATAGCCTCTATTGTTTTGATGATCTCAAGGACATTTCTAACCAACAGTTGAAGCTAGGCTTTTTGTTTGGCAACCTGTGGCTTCTGGGAGATGCATTATTTCATATGTAGGATAATCACAATTAAAATCATATATATGTATATATAAATAAGAAATAAGGTTTTGCCACTTAGTTCTGGTGGCGATCCAGGGCAATGATAATAGCCTCTATTGTTTTGATGATCTCAAGGACATTTCTAACCAACAGTTGAAGCTAGGCTTTTTGTTTGGCAACCTGTGGCTTCTGGGAGATGCATTATTTCATATGTAGGATAATCACAATTAAAATCATATATATGTATATATAAATATATTTTGAAAAGTTTTCCTTCTTGTCCTTATTAGTACCTATCCAGAGTGTATTGCTGTGGCTCTGTCTGAAATACTGTATGGAAATTTTCCTATTTAATCCTATAATGTTTCTGTTACTGCCTTATTTCACATGAGAACATTATTGTTTCAATGAATCAGTTTGTAGCTTTGATTGAGACTCAACCTCACCTTTTCCAGACTCCATAATAAAGCTTATTTTTTATCCATTATATTATATATATGTGTTTATCCAGTAATATGAATAATAATTAGATTACCTAACACTTATGATAAAAGGAGTCTCACAGAAGGAGAGAGTGGGTTTATGGTTGGCAGAGGGTGACAGGAAATGTTTATCATTTAGATAAGCTGGAATGAGATACCACTAGGAGGAATGGAAACAAATCATTACAATATTCATATATTTCCCTCTCCCATTCCTTCTAAAAATGTTTATTTATTAGGTAACATTCCATAATATAAAATTCCTTCAATTTAAATAATCACTAATTCATTCTGATTTGATTGTATGTTCAATATGGTACACATTTATAGATAAAAATACAAAAATAATCTAATTCAACTATAGGAAAACCAAAGCAAGTTATTGGCATTATTTTAGATTACATATTAGAAACTTAGAAAACTTTTACATATCCTGTAGTCAAAATCCTTGTTTTTAATAAAAGATTATCTACTGTTATTAACATAGGTACTTAGAATTTTATTTCTATGTAGTTAGAAATAGTTTGGAGTAAGGTTTAATATTTATAGATTATTGATAATCTTCTCTTTGCTCACTGACAATATTGTGTAAAATTATATTTAGAGTCATTTTTTAAATAAATAATTTATTGAGAATATCATACAAGCATACAAGGTGTATTGATCAAATCCATGCCCACTCCCTACCTTCCAACTCCTCTTATATCTCCACATCACTTTTTTCTGATACTCCATGTACTTTTTCTTCTTTTTTGATTGATTTATTTTTCTATGGGGCTTTTAGCTATTCTAACATTCTCCTTTCTGAAGAGATAACCCTAAAAACTTTTAAGGATTAGATAAAAGCTCCTGAATATTTTGAACATTTTTGGCCTTTGGAATGGAGTATGTTGCTAAGAGGCCCAAGGACACTGTGAGTTTTAGCCAAGAAAGTGGCTGCTTTTCCTTGGGGTCTTTTTACCCTAACTGCTTAGTGAATTCCTACCTCCTATTCTTATCACACCATCCTCTGGCATTGTCTATTACTCGAAGTGCCAATTAGGGGATCGAGAGACAGACTGTTCTGCCTTCTTCCATGCTGAACAGGGATGCAGGGTGAGGCAATTTGAGTACCTCTTCAGTGGGTCTCTCTAAAAGACTCCCAAATTGCATAACTTTTATCTCAAGGAGGAAAAGAGTCTTTGAAAAGTGAATAGGAGATGTGAAGGAGAAGTAAAGGCAAGAGTAATTAGCATTACAAGTTCTAGACAGGGAACTAGAGAAAAGTCAGATCAGGGCAATTTTCAAATGTTCATAGGAGAATTCATTGGAATTTCTTGACAAGGGTTTCCAAAAGCATCCCTCTGTTGGGTTCCTCCTCATTTCTCTTTTGTCTTCCAAGGCTGGACTCTAGAGTGATGGATTCAGGTTTTGCTTTCAGGTATTTTGATAGCTGTTGGAGTGGTTAGAATGAGTGTCAGTTCCCTCTCAAAGGCTTCTAGATAGAGAAAATATATTTATCTGCCATTTAAAAACAATAGCTGGTTGTCTCCCATAGCTAGGGGAGCTAGCCCTTAGGTGGGCACTACAGTATTGGAGACCAAGATTCGAAGTCTTACATGTGAGCAACACTTTCTGGTTAGGAACAAAATCATCAATGAGAAATAATTGTCTAAACACCTTTTTATTTAGACTTAAGCCTAATGCCTGGGAAGTGTAATCCCTTAAACTCTTAAAGAAATATACTAATGACTTTACTGTTTGGTTATACTTTCCTTTTGGGCCATACTGTTGGCCCAAATAAGTCAATTTATTTTTACACTTAAGGTATATGTTCCTCGGGGGTCACATGGGCTTGGGAGGAGCTCCTGGCTCCTTTCTTTTACCAGCTCCATCTATGTGAAGATAAGTTAAAGGTCCTCCTCGACTATGTCTAGCTTCACTCGGAAGCATGAATGAGATGTTTCCTCTGAGTTGACCCTCCTCTTTGTAGACTGGACACTGGTTCAAGTCCATCTCATGGGGTCTCCATGTCCTCGCTGAACCAAAGGATAGGTGACTCACCACAGTTACAGGACATTTTGAGAGATGTTCCATAGTCCCCTGGAACTTAGTTGACCTTGGAGGGCAAGGGGCAAAAACTGTCCTTTAAGTCCCTCTGACCACATTAGTATAGACCTCAAACTATGACTGTGAAACATCCATTAAGTTTATTTTCACCAGTCTGGTACTTTTAATTATCATGTGCTATGTAGATAAGGCTTGGGTAAAAAACCAATTATTCTCAGATAAACTTTGACTAGATATGTATTTTGTTCCCTAAACTAGTTGACTAAACTAAGGCCATAGATATTTTAAGATTATTTAGATTCATTTTAAACCAATTAGAAAATAATTTTTGATCTGACTTTCCTACCACTGATATTTTTAAGTATGCCAGGCATTTCTCCATTGTGACATTCAAGGGGGATACTTTATTTTGTCATTATTAACCTCAAAATAATTTATAAATACTCATTTACTGATTTATTTTGATAACAGTTCCACTTGATTCCTTTCGTGCGTCAATCTCAATTTCCCTTGCCATGTTTCTGCTCCTTATTCTTTAAGGAGTACAGTAATATGCTTTCTCTGAAGTACAGTATTCCAAGATTTGATTTTTAGTTACTAACATTTCACCAACAATTTGCAGGTATTTTCCTTCAGACTAGATGTGCTAAAATATCCAGATGCAAATATCTAAAAAATTTTCTACGATGAAGTGGTATTGGAGAGAGATGAGGAGAAAAGAGGAGAATTTTGATGAATCGTACTATGATAATTACACCTTCTGAAAAATCTTTAAACATTATTTGTTTCAATGGAAACCAAAGATCATTCTTTGTATTGCTACCATCAAGACAAATGCAGGGTTTATAGTTATAAGGAGAAAGCAAAAAGAAAAAGGAGAAGGAGGAGGAAAACTAGGAAAGAGAAACAGAGCTTGAGTTGAAATGCAGCCATGCATTTTTGTTACAAGAGAAAAGGAATAGATCATGTGGATTGGGTGAGGAGGCCTATGGTTTAAGGGGAGCACCTTCCCAATCACCTTCCCATAGTTTGACACAGAAACGAGAGGAAAGGATAAAAGTGCTGTGACTATAGAGGAGGTCAAGCACAGGACTATGATCCCAGTGCTTGGAAGGTAGAGACAGGATGATCTCTGTAAGTTCAAATCCAGCCTAGTCTATAAGCAGAGTCCCAGTCAGTGAGGACTACATCAGAAGACCCTATTTCCAAAAGCTTTTTATTTTTTGTTTCTATTACATGCTTTTAATAAAGGGAAATATGACTTCAAACTTAAGGAAGACACACTGGAAAGAATGAAGAGCTAGGTGCTTCTTATCTTCCTCTCTTGAAGCTTTTATTAAGATGGGCAAGAAAATTGTATACAACCCAGGCTAATCTGAGCTTTGGTTGTAAAAATTGCATTTTGCCTTCTCCACCCCACACAGGAAAACCAAATTTTAACCATATTTTATTATTATTATTCTTTAACCTTGGGGTAAAATCTGCTTTATGTGGCCCTAGACTCAAGTTCGGTGTTTGAAATAGCAGGGTGTGTTATACTGGGTTCAGCTATCAGCTTATATTCACTTTAGACTGGGAAGGAATACTAACTGTACTTTGTGTAATACACTTACCTTTTAGCTTGTGGACAGGCTAAGGCCTGCTGGTTACTCTTTGGTTCATTTTTAACTAATCAGAAACAAACAGTTTGAAGATTGCTTGCTCAGCCATTACTATTTGAAAATTTTAAGTTGCCTCCTGTCCCAACTTTAATCCTTGAATACGCCAACATTTTGGTATCTTATATTCTTATTTATATCAAACTATGTATTTTTCTTTAAATTTTTGGCCCATAAGTTATACAGGAATGTGTTACTGATTTTCTACCCACTTGTGACTTTCTTCATGTAACAGTTTTCTAGTTTATTCCATCGTGGTTAGGGAACATTCTTTGCATAATCTCCATCATTCAACATTTATTGAAATTCATGTAATACCTCAAAATGTGGTCAATTTCCCATGTGCTATTGAAGAAAGTGTTTTGTGAGATGAGATGGAAAGTTTTTAGGTTCTCTTATGTGAAGGTGGTTTATAGTATTTTAAAAATATATTTCCTTATTCATTTTCTTTCTTGATTTGTTATCCACAATTGAATTTGTGGTAGTAACATGTTTAATGCATTACTGGATTGAAGATTTCTGCATTTACTTCTCTATCATGTTTTTGTTCATATACTTTGGTATTATATTTTACAAGCATGAACATATTTATAATATATGTATATATACATATATCTATGATACTTTATGATTTGTGAACGCTATATTTTGACTTTAGTAATTTGTCTTAAATGGAATTTTCCTCAGATTAGTATACGTACTCTAGTAAGTTATGATTATTGATTTATTATATATATTTTTCTATCCTTTTATTTCAAGCAAATAGTATTTTGAATTGCATATACAGCTCTATTTACCCATAAAGGATGAATTTATGCCACTTGCAGGTAAATGAATAGAACTAGATATTAACATGTTAATTGAAATATTTGTAAAGACAAATTTGGCAGTTCTTCTGTCATGTGAACAATCTCGGTTCTGTATATATTACATACGATATGTATATATTAGATGTACGAAGTGAAAATGAAATGATTCCTATTTTGGAAGACAAAGGAGTCCAACAGAAAAGACAGAGGTGCCAAAGGAGGAAATGGAAGCTAAATGTGTTTAAACTGCGTCGTGCACAAGTTTAAGAAGATCACCCTAAAGCCCAATGTATTCTAAAATGAAAAAAAAAAAA
>NW_008352267.1:7830516-7862880 GCF_000622305.1 Nannospalax galili
CTAGTAAAGCATGTTGTAGGAAGTATACTGTTGGATTATGCTTTCAAATCACTTCTTTCATTCACTATATTTCTAAATAATTTCTTAATTTAATAACCACATGATTAGAAGAAGCATTTCATTACACTCATATTTTAATTATTTATTTTGCATTTAACTATTCAATGTAATCAATCACAAAAGAGATTTTTTTTCTCCAGTGCTAGAGCTCAAACCCAGGTCTCTTACATGCTAGGCAAGCTCTAACTATCTCATCAATTTTTATATTATTTTCACACAAATATTTTATTGTGGACTTTACATTCACCAATATATATTTATAATGATTTCATTCTAGATTTCTCTTTTATCTCAGTTGAAAATCCGATAAAGGACACATTTAATACTTTTTAAAAATACCTATGTACTTAGATTTACTGTTGCTTTTTATTTCATTATGCTATTTCAAGTTTTTGTCTTATGTTCAGCCTGTTGACCCCAGACTTACTGTAGAATTACCTTTAACAGTAACTCAAAGTCTGAGATTTGTAGTAAGAATGGAAGAATAAAAATTTTCTGATGATAAATCTAATTTATGATTTGCTATTATTCTGATCTACACCATTTTGTTGAAGAACTCAAGTCCCAGTAGAACTGCTGTCTTCAATGTTGCTGCATGCATTGAAAAGAGGACGAGGTGCTACTAACCTCATTGGCTTTAAAAGGGGCTCATAGGAATGACATATATCAGTTAAACACACATTGAATAAGTCACATATGAATCCCTAATTCAAATGTGCAAGCATACCTGTCTAATAAAGGATACGCAGGTCACATGAGCAAAATCATCCTCAGTGAGGCAAGAATGCAGAGCTAATGAGGATGAACAACAGCTACCACAATGATGTTGGTCTTGGGGGTGAAGTTGATTTTGTTAAGTCACACTAGAATTGTTACTTTTGAAATAAATAAGACGAACAAACTTCACTGAAATATTTTAAGGATAAAATGTTAAGGTCTGCATCATGCAAGTTCCATTACTAGTAATATCTTTAACTAAGCTTCAAAGTTCATATGTACTTTGTGGCTTTCATCTATAAAACCAATTTACTGCAGAAATTTGTTCACAGTTCATTAAATAGTTGTACCAAACTGGTTTTCAACTTCTAACAGCATGTTTAAGATTTGTAGAAATGACACCTTGGATATAAAAGTAAAATAAAACATTACTTTGACTTCTGACATATCTGAAATGGAAACACATCTATCATGCAGTGCCTGTAGAATAAAATGATGTTTACTGCTGAGAAATGCTATAAAAATGTTATCTGACAATAATATCATGATTGTTTTTTTCACTTTAATAAAACCGTATATTTGAGAATCAACAGTTAAGAAATGCCTTCATGAATAGTTTCTAAGTTCTTCCATGTATTCTTTTTTTAAAACTGAATTCACACAGAAAAAAAAATTTTTTAAAGCAGAACATATTCTGGTCTATGACTTACAATGTATTATCAGCAAATGGAAATTTTGTAGAAGCCTAGTCCCAAACTCTCTTTTTTTTCATGTTACTGACAGATTATTCAGAAAATTCACAGGGTCTTGTAATATGCTAATGGAATTGAAGGATACAATTGAAATGTGTCAAAGGTTTCTCCTCCAGGACAGCCTACCTCCAAGAAAGTTATGGAAGGTAAGTTAAACATTTAATAATTAATATGTCCTCGGACTGGGGAGATGGCAAAGTAGGGAAAGAATTTGCAGTACCAGCATAAGATCTAGGAATTTAAATCCCTAGGACCCAAGTCCAATGTAATAGTGCATGTGTAACCCTGAGTCTCCTATGCTGAAATGGGAAACACAGCAGCAGAATCCCTGGAAGTTTGAAGACCAGCTAGCCTGAGGTGAACATGAGATAGATCCTATCTCAAATAAGGTGGATATTGTGGACCAAAACCTTAAGTTGTCTCCTGACTTATACATGTATGTTATGACACAAGGACTCACACACAAAGAAACTGGTACACACACACACACACACACACACACACACACACACACACAGAATGATTCTTTAAAAGTAAATATTAAAAAAAAAACATTTTATTGCTCTTTTGTGCATTTCATAAAACAGTTCTTAAAGAAATTAAGACCCCCCTCTCCCCGATCCATTCTCCATAACAGGCCTCATGTATTCTGCCATACATGTTAAATACATCTGGTCAAGCATTTTTACCAGGATACCCTTCAGTTTAAGTTCATAAACTAGTGTCTATTTCAGTCTATCTAGAGATCCCAAGAAAGCCCTACTCTCCTTCACCCATTAGCAATCAGCCTCCAACGCTTTTCAAGCTAGGGCTGGACCATTTCATTTGCACCACACTGGACACTTGTCTGACTGAGTTGACATGGGTCTTGTGAAAAAATAATGAAATAAAAAGGAAATGTATTCAAAGCATAATACAACAAAAATTCTGAGTAGAGATCAGTTTTAATTCAAATTTCAAAACCTTTTAAATATAAGCCTACAAATGGGGTAAAAGAAAGGAGGAAAATTAAAATGTCTTAAAAATATCTTTTCACATCTATTAGTTGATGCAACTAATATTGAAAACTATAATCGTATCAATGTTAGTGAGAGTGATCATTCATCCATTGCCAGAGGAATTGGTAACTGACAAGCACTTTGGAAAATAATTTGTTATCTACTGTGGTGAACATTTTCACATATTCTAATCCAGTAATTTGTGGTTGAACATATTCCACAAGAAATACTCAAATTTAAATAAAAACAATTGTACACAAATGTCAAGAAAACATTAAAAAATGAATCATTTTACACGTTTGGAAGGAATGTAAGTTAGTGTAGCCACTATGGAAATAAATGTGTATGGAAATTTGTCAAAAAATTAAAAATAAAACTAATATAATCTAGTGACACCACTATCAAGTATATTCCTGAAGGGATCTAACACAAGATAGACACCTCTCTCTTTATTGTTGCACTATTTCATATGGGACTTACTGATTCAGCCAAGATGTCTATCAATGGAAGGATGTATAAAGAAACATGGAATATATACACAGTGGAAATTTATTCAGGTTTAAGAAACAAAGCTATGCCATTTTCAGAAAAATAAATAGAAATGTGAACTCATGAAAAGTAAAATGTCAGACTCAAAATGACAATGTATCATATTTTCTTTCATATGGTAAATCTAGAGTATGTACGTTCATACACATTAATGACATGAAAGTAGCCAGGGAGAGAAAGGTACTGAATGAGATTTGACTGAGAACAAGAAAAAGTAATGAAGGGAAAAAGAAAGAAATTGCTTAATGTTTTCTCTCTTATACAAAATAAAAGCAGAACTGCAATGACTCATGGAAAGAAAGGGGAGTAGTAAGCACTTAGTAACAATAGGTACAAGCATGGATAATAGAGTGGTGAGTATGAGCAAACCACAGTGTACTTTAGCCATAGTTAGGCTGATTATTTTGTACCATAATCTTAAAAATTATACACAAAAAAGCTAATAACATTGGAAATGAATTCCAAATAATTATCCATGAAGAACACATAAACTTTGGGTATATTTGTCCAATAGGAAAAAAAAAATAGGTAAAGTAAGTGAATTTCTACTTCAAATATGAGAGAACATAAAAATGTAATACCAAATTGAATCAAGCAAGTTATCTAGAAAGATATACTGTTTTCTTCCGATTTGACAGATTAGAGGTTGTCTGTCATTTAAAAGCTTACCCCTTTGTGATAAGTAAGATAAACCAAAAGAAACCAAAACAAAAGATATCAAAACAGAACAACCACAGAAGGGCTACTGAGAACAAACAATGTTATATGCATACAACTTATACTGTATATGCACATGTATATGTTTAGGTATACATAAATTAAGGCAAAATAAAGTATACATACAGGCTTATATATTTATATTCCTTTTATTGCAGATTCTAATGTGCATGTAATATCTATAAACCTTTTCTTATACTATCTTACATGAAAATTACACTATTCTTTTATAACCTAAGAATAGCAAAATATGCCAAAATAACATAAAGCCTTAAACACAAAAGGAAAGATTGACAATGACAAATACAGCTATGCCATATTTACAAAATAATGCTTCTGAGGAAATGTAAAAGAATTTAGACACATAAAAGAAAATATTTATGAAAGTATGCTAGAAATGGGATACGTCTGTCATCTATCAACTTATCATTTATCTCTCTATCATCTATCTATTTATCATCTATCATCTATATATATCATCTATCTACCTACCTATCATTTATTTATCTAATTATCTATCTATCTACCTATCATCTATCTATCATCTATCTATCTATTTATCTATCTATCATCTATCTATCTATCATCTATCTATCATCTGTCTATTTACTACAAAACCCAGTTCACTCAGGTCCGTGCATCAAAAAGGTCAAGGAGCACTCAGGCCTTACTGCCTGGCCCACATTTCCCCTGTCTGCCCAGCTCCTGATGTCAACAGATAAGGGATCCTCAAACTCTATGCCCCAAGACTCTACTTCCTCAGATATTTGATCTCCCAGTGCTGACAGATAGCCTCCCTCAGACAATCGTCCCCAGATCCACACTCCCACCACACCAACTAACTACAAATGCCTACATCTCAACACTAAAGCAGAACTATGATAAAAATTTTGAGAATTAACATGTCTCCTCCAAAAATGACTAATCCCATAATAATGAATGGCAATGAGTTTGATCTTGAAGAACTTTGAGACAAAGAATACAAAATAATGATTATGCTAAACAAGTCAAAGAAGACATAAATATATGCCAAGAAAAAAAATGAGGATGAATGAATTGGATAAATGCAAGATGTGAATACAGGATGCAATAGAGACAGAATTATTGAAGAAAAGCCAAACCAAACTAATACCGGGAATGAAAAACTCAGTAAGTCAAAGAAAAACCTCAGTGTAAAGCCTCAATAATAAGTTTTCATGTTAAAAACAAACTATTATGTGTAGAAAACAAACTAAAGCATTTGAATCATTCAGTGTATGTCAATGGAAAATTTATAAAATGAAGGAAATATGAGAGAGTTTTGAGACCATTAAATGACCTAAACTTCAGATTATAGGCATGGAAGAAGAATGACATATTAAAAATATAGAGCATATTTTCAATAAGATTATTTGAGAATTTTTTTCACAGTTAGAGAAATAGATACCTATTCAGATACAAGAGGCTTACAGAACTCCAAATACACAGAATCATAAAAGCAGCTCCCTATAATATATTATAGCTAAAACATTAAAAGCAAAGAATAAAGGGTATTGAAAGCTGCAAAAAGGAAGCTAAAGTCACTTAGAAATGCATTTCCATTAGAATAGTAACTGATTAGTCAACAGAAACTTTTAAATACGGAAGCCTGGAAAGATATATTCCAAGTTCTGAAATTTTGCAACTGTCATGACAGACTATTATACCCAACAAAAATATCCATTAAAATTTGAAGATAAACAAAAACTTCCATGATGAAAACAGATTAAAGGAATTTGTGATCACTAAGGCTGACCTACAGAGGACTTTGGAATGAATACTTCTGTCTGAAAAGAAAGATAAACACACTCAAGGAATTACAGGGATTAAATAAATACCCAAAGAGTCCATCAAAAGAAGTCTTAGAAAATACCACAAAAATCAACAAAATAAAGCTCAGGAAATCCTAATGACATACTTTAGAGACATATATTCCATGAAACTGAAAAACTCTAAAAGAATGTGGCAAATTCCTTAATGCATACAATGCACCAAAGTAAAACTGATAATAAATAAATAATCTAAACATATCAATAACTAGCAATGAGATGAAAGCAGTAATAAAGGTCTCCAAAATAAAATAGCTCCAAACCAGATGAATTTTCTGAAGAATTTTATTAGAACTTCAAAGAATCAGCAGCAGTGCTGTTCAAATCATTCTAACAAATAGAAAGGGAAGAAAGGTTCCCCAATACTTTCTATGAAGCTAGTATTACCCTGATATTGAAACCAGGTAAAGAAAAAAAAAGAACATTACAGACAATCCCCCTGATGAACAGAGATGCCAAATGCTTAAAAAAATACTGGCAAGCTATATTCAAGTTCATAAAGTAAAAATCTTTCAACATGATCAAGTTGTTTTCATTCCAGAGAAATAGAAATGGTTCTACATATTCAAATCAATATGCTACATATCACAATAACAGACTTAAAGACAGACATCATGTGACCATATGATTAGACACAGAACAAATCTTTGATAAAATTCTTTTAGAATAAAAGTCATGGAGAGGCTAGGGATAGAGGGAGCATACCTCAACATGATAAAAGCAATATATAACAACCCTATTACCAGATACCACACAGGATGTAGAAAAATTCAGAATTCCCACTCAGATCAAGAACACAAAAGGGGTTTCCACCCCTCCATTCATATTCAATAAAATGCTTGAAGTCTCAGCTACAGCAATAAGAAAAGATAAGGGAAAAAGGGGGATTCAACTAAGAGAAGATGTCAAGCTATCTCTATTGGTGGGGAATATAATTTTTTACATAAGAGAATCTACACACCACTAAAAAGAAAGAAAAAAGAAAACCTCTTTCTGCTGCTAAAAAGTTTCAGCAAAATGGCAGAATACAAATTTAACATACAAAATCAGTAGTCTTCCTAGATACTGGTAGCAAACAGACTGAAAAAGAATTCATGAAAACTATCCCATTCTTATCATTAAGCTGACTGTCCTTGACAGGGTTTGCTGAAGATGGCGGTATATAGGCTGAATTAGCAAGGGGTGGTTTAGTTATTACAACAAAGAAAATGATTCGTGTGCTATATACAGCGGTTATTGAGGTGTAGTAGGGATAGTGAGATGAGGCTAATTATTAAGCTCAGATAAAGAATATGGATGCGCCGTTGGCGTGTAGATATCGGATTATTCATCCGTAGTTGACGTCTCGGCAATACACATACCCACACACTGCCCCCCCACATGCACACACACATGTGAAAGCACACACAAATACTTGAGAATAGACCAAACCAAGGTAATGAAAGACCTCTACATGAACATTTTAAGACACTGAAGAAAGAAATGCGGAAGGCTCTAAAAGTTGTAAAACATCCATTTCTGTGGATTAGAAGAATTATTTCAAAAATGGTATTCCTACCAAAATCAATCTTCAGATTTCAAGCAATCCTAATCAAAATTCTATCCATTACAGACAAAGAGCAATCCAAAACCTTATATAATACACAAAATACCAAGAATAGACAAAGCTATCCTAAACAAAATAATATTTTGGAAATACAACCATATCTTATTTCAAATTGCACTACAGAGCCATGGTAATAAATTCAACATGGCACTGGCACAAAAACAGACACATACATCTATAATAGTACTGAGGACCCATCCACAGAACTATAGTTGCCTGATTTTTCTCAACAATACCCAAAGAATGCACTTGGGAAACATGGCATCTTCAAATGGTTCTGGGAGAACAGAATTTCAACATGAAGGAATATGAAACTAGATTCTTATACATCTCAACATGCATAAAACTCAATTCCAAATGGATCAAGGACCACACCATAAAAATGGATACTTGAAATTGGTAGAGGGAAAAGTTGAAAGCACATTTCAACTTAGAGATACAAGAAAGGACATTCTGAATTAGACTCCAGTTGACCAGTGAAAAAAGTTAAAAAAAAAATCAACAATTTGTATCTCATAAAACAAAAATCTTCTGTAAAAAAAAGGGAAATGTGAAAGCAATGAATAGACTACTCAGAGTGGGAGAAAATCATTCCCAGATATTCATTCAGGAGAGGATTACTGTCAAATATTTACAGATAATGCAAAAGAGTAAACATTAGAACAGGAACTTTTCAAAGAAGAAATAATGGTTAGAAAACACTTTTAAAAATGATCAACATTCTTAGTCCTCAAGGAAATGTAAATTAAAACTACTGCAAAATTCCTCTCACTCCAGTCATAATGATCATCATCGTGAATCTAAGGAGTCACAATTGTGGGCATGGATATGGCAAAAGAGGATTTACCTACTAAAGCAGTAACAACTGTTATCAGGTAACTAACTGCTTTCTGATTGAATTTGAGGTCTATTCCACTGGAGGAAATTTCACACCTCCTGTTGTAATCCTGGTCAAATCATGGCTAGGCAAATGATAGGGCTTAGAATACAGACTGCTAATATTTTACTAGCTGGTCATGCTGTGAAATTCTTTCTAAACAAAACACTTATGTTTTAACCGTAGACCTGGTCTGCTCTTAACCTTAGTCAGAAAAGCTACAATTTGCAGTGGGTAACAGCCAATGGAGAGATGTGCAACTGGTCAAGATGCTGAAAATGGGACTGAATGCAAAGCTCAGTCTGAAATGGGACAGCCATACAGCTCCCACCACAAAGGCACAGGGAACACTTGCAAGAGGTGGTGGAGCACTTAAGAGCTCGAGGAAGGGAAGAAGTGCTTTGAAATGTCTTTTGGACATGACATCGCTACTGGAATCATGAAGTCAAAGCAGCTGAGGTTACTTGCAAGATCAAGCCAACCAAAATCGAAGCACACATGGGTAGATGATCTCTAGGCTTCATGCCTAACTGAAGAGCTATTAACAAACTACAGTCAGTGAGGGAAGGACAATCCTTAATTACTAACAGTGTGACTACTGGTAGATACCTCATGCTGTAGTGCATAGTTCTATACCCAAACAAATATGTACAGCTCTAAATGACTCTAAATGGTTTGTCAATAAAAGTAAAATACATGAGTTTAGGAGAAGTATGTTGGTGATATAAGTGAATTTAGAGACGAAAACCTGGGTAGATAGGATTATACTTCATTGTATGCATGCATGAGATTCTCAATAATGAAGAACACTTAAAATATATTTTAATAGGGGATGGAGAGATTGCTTAGCAGTTAAGAACACTGGCTGTTCTTGCAGAAGACCCAGATTCGAATCCAAGAACCCACATGGCAGCTAACAACTGTCCTGTAACTCCAGTTCCAGGGGATCTGACAGCCTCTTCTCTCCTCCCTGGGCATTGCACGACATGGGTGCACTTACCTACTTGCAGGCATAACACTTATATTCTTAAAATAAAAATAATAAATAAAATATTTAAAAATATATATTTTAATAAAGTGTAAATAACTAAATATAAAAGTTGACAGGGCTGTGTAGTCACGTCACATGAGGATACACTGTATCCAATAAATAAATATTTATTCATTAAAAGGAAACATGTAAATCAAAGCAATTAAGGCAGTCTAAAAGTAAAAATAGGTGAACAAGATGAACTAGGCCAATGTTACCTCCTTATGAAAGAAAGTTGGAAATAGTTCAGAAATTCAAAATTCTGAGGGAGAATATATAAACCAAAGCAAAGTAAAAAACAACAAAACCACAGTATCAAAGCGTAGTTTCTACATTGTCTTCATTATGATGCCGATTAATTATTGCTTTTCCACATAGTAATGAGTATAAGAGGACAAAGTATAAGAGAACAATGATTCAAAAAATTAAGGTAGCTATATCAAAAAATGCATTGCATACTTTTAAAAACCTAGAAATATTTAATTAATAATTAAGCCCAACGGAGTAATAAGATTTGGAGGATGAATGGTCTCCCTCTGAATTTACCATTACATGACATAGACATGTATTGAAAACTCACATGAAAATATATAACTATGGATGGATTTTTATTATGAATTTTTAAAAATTAAATTTAAAATTTTCAAAAATATAGGAATCAAGCCGGGCATGGTGACACGCCTTTAATCCCAGCACTCCAGAGGCAGAGGCAGGTGGATCCCTGTGAGTTCAAGGCCAGCCTGGTCTACATAGTGAGTTCCAGGACAGCTGGGGCTACAGGAATACCCTGTCTCAAAAAGATTTTATATATATATATATATGAATCAAGTTGAATGAACAAATGAATTAGAAATATACCAGTTTTTAAACAATGATAATTTAACTGAAAATTGAGATTTCTTTGCAATGAAAAAATGCAATTCAATTTGTTTTTACTGACCTTAAAAGATAACCATTTAAGTTGTATCTTCTCAGGGGAGAAGAAAGGTCCACAGGGAGAACAAGCATTATGAACATCAATGTAAACAAAAAAGAGGCCTCCCAGAATACTAACTAATATTATTCAACAATATTGTAAGGTAGATAATATGCTCTTATGAAATATTTTATCTCCCCAAAACAAGGTAACTTATTCTGCAGGTCATGAAGTCTGATGAAAGACATAAATTCTAGGATCTGTTTTGTGAACAAGGATAAAGCAACTGAAGAGTTTGAAGTTCATATTGATATTTTCAGAAACTGACTAGAGAACAGGGATATGTAAGTCTTTAACACTGCATGTGTGGATCTCCAAATTTTGTTAACACAGCTGGTCACCATTCCATGTACAAGCCTAGGAATACCTGACAATAAGCATGGAGAATTTACTATTGAATTCATGAACAAGAAAAGTCCATCTTTCCTACTATAGCCATATTAAAACTTATTTTCATAATATTATACAAACTGACTTGCAATACTTTAATAATTTAAAATAAAGCCTACAGAGAAGAAAAAATTGAAAATTATTTGATTACATGGAATAAAAATGTTATCTAAAGCTCTCTTAAAATACATAAAAGAAATTGGTAGTATATAATGTTATTAAATTAGCATAAAAATCAGTTACATTTTGAGATAAAATTATTTCAAGTATATAATATAAATTTGTTTATAATAATAACTAAATAATTGCAAACATATTTTATATAAAATATGTAGCATCTATTTCTTTATTTGCCTATATGTACTATGTCCATGTCCAAAAAGAAATGGGTAAAAAATGGAGATAAAATGGAAAGAAATAAAATATGTGAAATATATAATTTGTTTCTAAAGAGAAAACACAAATTTAAAAAGTATAAAAGTCTTTTAATTTATAAATTCAATGGAATTCAATTAAAATAACAGCAGGACAAGGTGGGGGATTACTTCTTAAAATGAAACATTTATATGAGAAAATAAAATGGTAGACTAATCAGGAAGATTATGAAGAAATAAAGAGTAATGAGGCAAAATGGCAAAATATCATTTTAACAGATATTAAAAAAATAGATGGTAGAATAATTAAAATATTTTACTGTCATTCAAATGTATAAATCAAAGAATGTCTCCATAAATATACAAAAATACAAATATAATGTAGCATAAAGTAACAATATTATGTCAAATCAGCCATGAAACGAAAATGAATAAAGCGTATGAACTGTGTGGTGTGTGTGTGTGTGTGTGTGTGTGTGTGTGTGTGTAAGGCATATATGTATCTCATTAAAAATAATTTTCACATAGATTGAGGCTCAGTGGGAAAAGAAAGAACATAAACACTGAAAAAGTTGATTGTGTATTACAGTTTAGTTTCTTTTACTGAGGAAACATTTTTAAGGAAATGAGAATCTTTTCTTTTTACAAGACTGTAATTAATGTGTAGCTAACTTTCAGAGTAAGAAAATACTTAAAATATAGAAACACAAATACCAATCACAACATTTTTAAAGGAGCTCTTATTTTTTAATATACTTGTTTATTCTTTGAGAATTATAAACATGTATACAATATTATGTTTGAGATTTTTTATTTATTTTTATTTAAATTTAAAAAATTTTTGAGAATTTTATTTGCATTATTTTCATCCCTCCTGGTTACTGTCGAACTTCTCCTCACTATTTCTTTTTCTCTTCTTTATCATTGGTACATAAAAATACAAAGTTATACATATTTATATAATGCAGAGTTCACTTGGTGATACTCATGTGTACATGTGTTTAGCGTGGCCCACTTGCGATTAGATAAAGTCTTAGGGAGCTAGCAGCTGGAGAAAACTGATTCTCCCTCCCTCGGCATCCGCTGTCAGTCACAACTGATCAAATGCAGAGAATAAGTACTTTGACGTATGAAGCCCTAAATGATTCATCTATAATACAACCCCTACAAGACTGTAAGAGCCAGAGTGACAAGGCACTTGGTAATAGTTAATGTGATCTACACATCATATAGAAGGTACACCCAAGAAATCTCCACAATATGGTAGACTAAAAAGATCTTCATGATGACAAAACCAGTTGATATGCCAATTTGCATGAGAAAATTTCATGGAGGTCCTACCTCAAGAAGAGCTACAATATTATTTTTATTCACAATAATATTGGATGGATGCATTAAATCCCACATAAGAAACCTGGCTTCATTACACTGATGAAGAGACCATGATGCCCTCAAAATACACTGCGAAATATGGACTGAATTTTCTTATTTCCATCAGAGTGATGCCAGCATTTTTTCATTCCCTTAAGTGCATTTAAGTTTCTTACAAGTTTTTTCAGGACCCCTTGCTTTCTCCCCAGTTTTCATGGTTGTGAAAAACAATTTCAGTAAACAGCCACTTGGAGGTTTCTGTGTGGTTATAAATTTTCAGTTTGTTTCAGTTAATAAAAGATGTACAATGGATGGATTATGGAGTAAAACTGTGTTTAGTTTTGTAAGACACCACGGCACTTTTTTTGTGGTGCTGTAATAGTTTGCATCCTCACTTGTAATGAATGAGAAATGGTGCTATGCCACTTGTCCTTAGCATTTGGTGTTGTCAATTCCTGGTTTATTATTTTATTTTCCTTTATCTTTGTCTGGTTCTGCCATTTGAGTGTCAGTCCAAAGTGAGGCTTTATTGTTGTTGCCATTGCCATTGTATGTTTATTTACTTTACTCAACATGGTACTGTCAATGTTTCCCACATCTGTGGTTTTCTTGACATGAAATGATAATTCTCAGTTACAACAGTTCCAATGTTTTTTATTTGTTCTTCTTTTTCTCCCTGTCTAGAGGTCTCACAGGTTGGATGATCAGCACTGCTTTGTGTTTGGTAGCTTGCTTTGCTCTTCCATTTTCACTTTTAGCTTTAGAAGTTTCTATTTATAAACACAGTCTCAAAAACATTTTCATCAGTGTGTCCTGTCTACTAATGGCTCATCAAATAGGCCTCTTCTGGTGCTCTTGATACTGAGGATTTGTTTCTTAATTTTTTTATTTCCATCTCTCTGTGTCACCCATTTGTTTGGCATGTGGTTCACTTTAGACATTAGAGCGTCGCTTGTGTTGGCCATGCTTGCTATAGTTTTAAGTTCTCCCCACATCTGAATTTGGTTCTCATGCTTGTTCTGTCTCTCAAGTATAGTTTTCCTTTCTAATGCCTTTTCTTCTTCACAGGCCCATATGGGAGAAATAAAAGAAACAGCTGTGCATCGACTTTTAGTCCCATGGTAATAAAGAGTAGGCGGTTGAGGAGTAGTTGTGCCTCTGTGTTCTGAACTTCACAAGAGCTCCTTGGACCCCCACTCTACCTGGAGGGACAGGGTGGCTACAGCAGAACAAAGGTAGATAGATATTTTCCTTCTCCAAGTCAGATAGACTCTGATATTATTTTAGCAGTTTAAAGATCATCAAATGGTTTCATCTGATAGCAGATACTGTATGTTGAAAGAGAATACTGTGGTGTATTTCAAAAGGATTATTTCTTCCTAACTGCTGACAAAAGCATGAAGGTATTTCTTCAACTTTCTTCTCTGTGAATTACTGGTAAGTTCCTGGTTTTACAAGTTTTCCCACTCTTCCCCCCACTCCTCAACCCCATCCCACCCCACAATGACTAGCTCAGACTGCACTGTGAGCATCCAGAAGTTTATCACAGTTTGGAATTAACACTGACACTGGTTCTATGGAGGTTTTTGTCCCTTGCGCTGCTCTTCCAGGCATTCACTTAGCTTTTCATTGATGAGGGCAGAGCTTTGGTCTCTTCTCTTAGGGATTTTAGAAGGGTTGTTTGTAATTTGTTCAGACTTTTATTTGTTAAGATAGAATGGAAGCCCCTAAGGTCCTGATGTGCTGGACTGAACACACTAAGTCCTAGGAGACACCATTTTAAAAATGTGAAGGGGGGGGGCAGGCTGGAGAGGCTGGAGAGATGCCTAAGCAGTTAAGAGCACTGACTGCTCTTGCAGAGGACCTGAGTTTGATTCCCAGCACCCACATCGCGGCTAACAACCATCCTTAACTGCAGTTCTAGGGAATCCAACACTTTCTTCTGACCGCTGAGGGCATTGCACTACAAGGGTGTGATTACACACATGCAGGCAATACACTCATACACATAAGATAAAAATAATAAATAAAATATTTTTTAAAAATGTGAATGGGGCAATGAATCAAGTGAAGTAATGTCAATCAGAGGGTGATACAAATACTATCAAGTCTAAGCTGTGCCCTTTTCTCACAAGCTGACATGAAAGAAGAAAAATGGTATAGAATTTAAAATAACATATACTTGTAGATTTCCTCTATTGCCATTTGAAGTTATATATTGCTGCATAACATTCTCAAGTTCCATGACATCAACCATCTACCACCTACCACTTTATTCATATCTATGAGAATTTGTTTTTGGGTCATGAGTTTGAGTGCAGCATGAAACGAACATTCCCTTCCTAGTCTGTTTGAGAAATCATCAAATTGTCCTAGATGCCATTGGTGGATGGAGCAGTTCAACTTGGCCACGCATCTAAAACTGTAGTTCTTCCTGTGCTGGGCTGTCATGTTCAAGATGGTTTCCTCAATCATATGCCTGGTACCAGTACTGATATGATTAGAAGAGCTAAGGAGTAGCCAAATTTATTCTCCTGTAGCCTCTCCAAGTACCTAAATTGATCTGCCTCAATGCTAGGCCATCTCAAAAGTTCAGTTTGATCACATTATACCTGGCTTCTTGTAGCATGACATACTAAAAGCTGAGGGGAAAAAAGTTATAGTTTGCTGTAGTCTAGCTCCTGAGTCTCAGCACCTAACAATTCTGCTGTTTTGAACTGTTTAACCAGATAAGTCAAATGATCCAGATTTAAGGCAAAGGTAATTAAACACTGGCTCTCCATGGAAGGATAGACAATGGAAACCAATTCTAACTTTGACCTAGTATTTACATTTAATGAAAGCAATTTTAAAATCTTTTGTTGAAATTTTATATTCACATGTGAACCTAACTAGCATATGTACTCCTAAGACCTCATAAAAGTGAGTGACTTCAGTTGAATTTCATAGCTTAAGAATATTCTGATACTGCTCCAAGCTGGATACATTAATAATACATCAAAGCATAAGCCTGTGACTCAGTATCTTTAGTAGAGAATTCAGTACACATTAAAAAAATGTAGTACATCACACCTAAAATTTATGAAAACTACTGCTGGTTATGAAAATACATTTCCATTTATTAAATATAATATATTTAAATATATTTGTATAAGGAAAGAAGGTTGATATCCACATCTTGATATACAACTGTGGGATTTTAAATTAGCTACCATGAGTTTATTGTCTTTGCAATTGTGTATAGATGACTTCTTTCTGGTCAATGTAAGGTGTTCTCCTGTCCTGGATGGTATAAAAAAACTGAAAGGATAAGAATTATTATGCTAGTCTTGCCAGTAGAGTTACAATTTATGACATTCAAAAAGGACAGTTGCATTATGCAATGATACCTAAATGAGTATGTTTGACATAAAACTATCTTTAGAACATCAACAAATACTATGGAGCAAATATGTCAGAAGTTGGAAAGAGGCTATGAAAGAGATAGGAGCTAAAACCTCTGTTTCACCATTTTAGGTTGAGAAAGTTTTTCAAGGAAGAAAGAAGGGAATGGCCAGGAAATGGCTGGGGGTTCTGTAATATTGGTTCCTTCAGCCTGAACTCAAACTTAATAAACAGTCAAAATTACTTAATTTTCTTTATTTTTCTTTCCACAGAAGAGATTTGAAAATCCCAGGAATCCTGGAAAATGTGGCAGAAAATAGGAAAATTGAGAGTATTAAGAATTGAGTGATCTAAAACCATGGTTTAAACAGACCAGGCAAAGCCATGTCTGAGAAACTCAGGCAGGGCTGAAGAAGCTAAACATGCATAGTACACCATGTTATTATGTACAATGCCAGTCATAAACCTCTGAGAAGTTGTGTAAAGTATGCTCAAGGGGGGCAGGGTCCAGTTACAAAAGATTCAGTATAGAACAGGGAACATTTTGGGATCACACATTGTTTAAATTTTTATTCTTTCACCAAGCAGTGAGGAAATGTTTAGAAATAATCACTGAAAGAAAAATAAATTTCAAGTAATCTAGACCAATTACCTAAAGAGACTAAGAGTTACACTATAAACATTGAGTTATTACATTAAGATTGCAACTAGATGTGCTTCTTTTAAAAAAAAAAAGATTTACTTTATGTTTAATTATGTGTATGTGGGTGGGGGTGGTTATAGGAATGTGAGTGTAGTGCCTGTGGATGCCAAAAGAGGGTGCTGGATCCCCCGGAGCTGCCCAAAGTGGATAAAGGAAATCCAATTTGGGTCCTCTGCAAGAGCAGCAAGCTGTCTTAACTTCTGAGCCCTCCCTCCAGTTCCTTCAATTCATATTTAATCACCTATAGGTAAGTTATTCTTGAAAGTTCTAGCAATTTTATAGAAAAAAGAGAAAACATGCATGCAGACAACTTTCTAATTATATAACTGTATTATGTATTTGCTCTACTACATGATTTGTTCTTGTTGCCTTATCTTACTATTTCCATAGCTTTTTCAAAGTTGAGGCACTGATACAATTTTACTAATTTTAATTCGATGTCTTAGAACATTGATTTTTCAAAATACAGTCTCCAGGCTAGCAGTATCATCCAGGGGCTTGCCAAAAATGAAAATTAATAGATTTTTCAACATTCCAAGGAGAGAGTAACTCTTGGGTTAGACCCCAGTGTCTGTGTTTGGCTTTCTAAATGATGCATATGCTTGAAAAAGTTTAGAACAACTATTTCAGAAAACCTTAAGCTTCTCCATATTGTTTTCAAATTTTTCATAGTATGATCTCTTCCAATCTCTGTCATATGTATGCAGTTTGCCAAGGTATTAAAGTTCACTTTTAACATTCATGCTTTGACATTTGAAACATGTGACTATCCCCTAACTGATTTAATTAACATTCATCAAATTAGACTGTGCCTAACTAATTTGGGAGAAAATGCCAGGTGACTAATCCCTGTTTCCTCAGCCCATGTATTTTCCAATTGCTTTTATGCTCCCTAGTGTATAGGCCTGTTATGTCAAGACATCTTTGAATGTCCTTTACAATAAGGTTTCTTGGTAAACGGTGATCTCTGCAATCTTTGTGTGTCACTTTCAGCACCTCAAAATAACCAGTCTGCCACGACCATGCCACCTAACTAAGTTTTCTTGTTTTTTGGAAAAGTGATGAACCACAACATTTGGTCCATATATATCAGCTTGTATTTTACAAATGATTTAGCTCCCTGATTTTAAAGGAATAATTTTCCTAGATTTCCCTGCTATTTTGGACTGTCACAGCATCATGACTGGCTTTTCTTTCTCTCTCCACATTTGAAGTGGCAGCGATACTTCTGCTGTCATTTTGGCATTTTCTGCTGCTTATTCTGTAGTAAAGTCACGAATTAGACTTATGCATACTGTATCTTAACAGTTTATGCTCTACAGTGATGATTATGTGGTTGATACTTGTAAAACTGGACACATCTACAAAATTCAGATCAAAATATCCAGAAGTAACTAGATAGTTTCCAGGAAAAATTCATAGATTGCTTGACTCAATCAGTATACAAATAGTCATGTACTAGTACTTTATAAATAATCACATATTTAATATGGAAATGTATGTTATTGCGTAAAGCTGAAAGCATTCACCACAAATACAATCACTATTTCAAAATGACCAATTAGTACTTACACATATGCACAATCTATATTCCTCATTTCTAAGTATGTTGTGTTTTCCTCAGTAGAAATGTGACTTTTCAGAACTTTAGAACACTTTGATTAACCACATGCAAAGTGCTATAACTACTTATGCATAAGCCTCATACCAAGTAAATTAGACCATTCTTGTGCAAGAATCTGTTTCTTGGACAGTTATTTGCACTTGGTTGCATTTAAATTACAAAAGAGTATGTGCTTCAGAATACAGATCTTTCAGGTTCAAAGCCAGCACACAGCATTACCCTTGCGTTACAGGATATGGCTTTCCATAAAGATACTTTCCTTCTGGGAACCAGTATTCTCTGTCCAGAAAAACAGCCGAGAGTGAGCTACAGTGTGACATTTAGCAAAAATTCAGAATTGAAGTGAACAAGTACCTTTAAACGATTGTCTCACTTCATGCATTTCAGATCACGACTATTGAAAAGCTGTTTCTTCTGAAGTTCGAATGTCACCATAAAATGTTCTAGGATTAATGTTTTCCTGAAGGGCTTCTGTGATTGTGGATGTGGTGTGTGTGTGTGTGTGTGTGTGTGTGTGTGTGTGTGTGTGTAAATGTACTTTAAATGCTAAATAAAACTACAAAAACATTAACCGTAAAATGCATTTTAATTTTTGTATAAATTTTTCATATGCTACAAATTTTCTTTCAAATTCTAAAATATTTAATAGATGATGTGTAAAGGCAAAAGATTAAAATGTTCTTAAGTAATTTAAGATATGAAGGTAAGGAGAGAATGAATTCTGTAAAGGTAATGTGGGACATTGAAGAGAAGAGGGGGCACTTCTTAGATGACGCTCTCTGATCAGCCTCTGGTTAAGCATGTGAATGCTTAATATTTGTACTTGGATAATAAAATCTAAGTCTCTGATAGAGGAAGTTTTATATATAACATATGTTTCTTGTAATCTCTCTGTCTCCTACTTAATTCAATACAAACGTGTTTTTGCATGCTTCTAGAAAGGCAGACAAAATAAAAAGCAGAAAGGTAGAATTTCCTCTGGCTACCAAATGCCCCGTGCTTAACTGGAGTTCGGTGCTGGAAATAATCTGAAGAAATTTACTGCATTTGGAGTGTAACTGCCTTTGGACTGAGCTGTGTTTATTGTGACAATGCTTTGGAGAATGACTCTTCCACAACTGCTTTTTGCTTCCGTCCTTGGAATTGCTGGAGAAATGTATTTGAACAGCCAATATTTGAACAATATTCTAGATATCAGAAGGAATTGAAAAGGTGAAGTTGGCACAAGAATCAGAAGAAAACAGAAGTTAATACTGTATAAAACAATAATGTAGTAATTGCTTAAAGTCCATTAAAGTTATATATTTACTACCATTAAAAAAAAAAAGCAGAAAGACAATTAGATCTGATTAACGTCCTAGATTCATTATAAATTCACTGGAGAAGATGTGATAATGTGTAAGACAAGTATCATGAGAAAAGTATACTAAGTGGCAGGGGAGAAAAGCAGTCCTCCAGGGAAGTCACTGAGCATAACTCTCATGATACTACTGTTGTATGGCTGAAATCATTGGTACCCATGGAACCACAAAGCTTTCCATTTTCAGTGTCAGTGATGATCAGTGGTGTACATGTCAGCTTCCCCCAGGCGGCCAGGCAAATATTTATGACCTTAATTCCCATTTCCTAACTTTTCTCAGCCTCTACTAATCTGACCATGTACCTAATCCATATATGCTCTTTGTTTTACCGAAATCCAAATCAGTGATAACTAAGTATCCCTGGAATCCTGGAACTTTTCTTACAATGTCTATCTGTGCCACCACATCCTTTCCCTGAAGAAATTTGAATGTGGCCCAAATTCTTCATCTCTTTTGGAGCCACCCTATTCCGGTGGTGCTTGTTAATAGTCTGTCATACCATGATGCAATAGGAAGCAAGAAGCTATCATTTCACTTTCTTTACCATATCACACCCTTCAAATGATCCTATCCTTTCTATTTCTAAAGACAAAGTAATGTGGGCTGGAGAGATGGCTCAGGGGTTAAAAACACTGATTGCTCTTGCAGAGGACCTGGGTTTGGTTCTCAGTATCCACATGGCAGTTAACAACTTTGCCAGTAACTCCAGTTCCAGGGGAATTCAATGCACTCTTCTGACCTCACGGGCATTGATTGCATAACACAGGTATACTTATATACATGCAAAAAAACACTCATACACATAAAATAAAAATAATAAGCATATAAATATATGCTTCTGATTGATTCCAATCACTTTACTGATAATTTAGTTCAGCTCAAAGTATTACTCTATCATAGTGACTGTAATAATTCTGAGCATGTGCAAAATTCATATAGATATTTAATTCAAATTACTTTTAGCTTCTTTAATCCCCTCTTTAAAACTGTGTTCCACATATTTATCATTTGTTCTCCTTTATGACCATCTTCAGAGCCATTTTATTTATACAAAATTTCCCCATGTCCAAATATTAAAATAAAAAAGTACAGCTTAAATATATTTCTCTTTTCATGCTTTTCAGGTACTGTCAGTACAACTCTTATTGCAGTTGTGCACATTCACTCATTTGTTAATCTTTTGTATTTTGTCCTAATTCATCCATTTTATCTAATTCTGAACTCTTCTTTCTTTTTGTGAGGATTGTAGGGTCTATGGATTTTCAATGTAATCATTCCTCTGTAAGTGTTCTTGAATCCATGACCCTTTTCCTCATTTATCTTCCTCTTCCTAAAGTTTGTCTTGAGCTAAAAACCGTGATTCATTAAGCCTGTGATCCAGTAGTAGAGTTATACATCCAGGCAGACACATGTTAGTGTTAGTTAATGTGTGATATTTCAGATTTCAAATAGGCTTGCGTCACAGTCTGACTATCTTACTATCCATGTGTTAGTTCAATCAGGAGAGAAAAATCATACTTGAGAACACATCATACATTCCTTCTCTGAGTCTCTTAACCTCAATTTTATATCTAACCAGGTGCCACTTTCTTATACATAACTCAACCAAAAATCACTAGATGGGAAATTTTTCATCACTGTCCTATTGAAACTAATCTGGACCACATCACCAGTGATTTTAGTGTTGCCAAGGTGAGCAGTGTCCACTGTATCTACAGGTTGCACAGTGTTCAAAAGCAATATCCACTACTGTGGACCTCTCACTCCCAAAACCCTTTCTTTTCTTTTAAATTCTGTACTGAGATTGTTTTTTGTCCTTTTGAGTCTTTTTCATTTCTTAGCAAACTTGAAATATTGAATTTCTTGGGTTACTGTCTACTTTTCCTTTATTTACAACATATGTTTTCTAAACACCTGGGTGTATATTTTACCTGTGTAGCATCTGTCCTCATAATTTAGAGGCTAATGTCATACATATTTCACTTCAGTGGGGTCTCATCTTATGTGTTCTGGTCACTTTGTTTCTACTTCCATTACATTTTACATGGCATTCCTCACAGAAGATGTATTTGTGGGTTCAGTGAATGAATAAATGGATCTACTTGTGACCTTATTACGATAACATTTGTACCTGTGTGGATAAAAGCATGGAGAACAGGTCAATGATTCTACTTCCTTTTGGTATTGCCATTATTTTTTGGAAACAGGAGGCTTTCAGCTGCTTCTTTCTCCCATTGAATGTAATCACATCTTGTTATTACACTCTTGTTCCTGCTTGAAAGCTGTAACTGCCTGCTTTTTCTTTTACTAAGGCACGGTTCCTTTGCTAGAGCTAAAGTCCTTATCTGCTTGTAGCTGGAAATGGAACTCTTTGCTGCAAGGAAGAACTTGCTTTTACGTTGATGCCTACAGGGTATCTGACATTTTTCATTTTGATCAGGCTACGTTCTACCTTATTAGTGATGCTACATGCTTCACAGTGCAGGTTAATTTCCTCCTACAAATCTGCATAAATTGTCAACATTATCCTATATCACAGCTATCATAGTATTCCTTTGGGAAGTTGATCAGCATACTTTCTCACACTTGACTCTTGTATTTAAATTCTCTGTATATTGTATTGGAAGATGCCTAAAAAATACAAAATATAGTTCTATGTGTCCCAATAGGAATGCTGGCCTAGTTTAACTATTATTGTTAAATTGTTGACAGCTTTCTCTTGAAAAGACTACTAAACTCCCTTTTCTATATCTTCCAGCTATTATTAAATGTACCAATTTCAATCAGATGAACATATTTCAGAACTTTATGCTCTCTATTCTGAAATTTAATGGTTTATATGTCATACAAAATGTTAATACTAAAATGGAGGTACCTTTTGTTTGGTGGAGTATGCCAAATCTGGTAAAACCGATCACCAATATATCGGGAAAACACAGGAACTAAAATATTATGATACATTGTTGTAAACAACTTCCCAAATTCATAGTGTCAGCCAATTTCATATGCAGGTGGAGCTGCTTTAAATATGCTTTGTTGTTTTGGTTTATCTTCATTTGAACTAATATGTGCTTGCAATTTACATAAGGATTTCTATCTTAATGTTTGTTTATAAGTGAAGCCTAAACCAGAAACTCCTGTAAAATGCTTTTTTTAAAAAATATCTTAATATCTGCAACTTTAGGACATGTTGGAGGTAGTGACAATGGAAAGAAATTGTGAACAGGAGAATAATAAGAACGGACCAATGTGGCCAGTGTCTAATTAGAAAATGGTTAGTAGCAAGTTGAAAACAGGCTCATTGTTCGTTTCATTACAAAGCTTAATTTTTATTGTTTTGTAAAGTGAGATCAGAAGTCTCCTGTAGTCATAGTGACCAAAAGTGTGTCTTTCATGCAAGCTAGTGATGAGAGGTGCTCATCAATTCTGGTCCACTGACTGAGGCAATCCTTTCTTAAAGACCACAGCCTAGTCATAGTGCATTGGAAAACTTCTGCATCTTTACTTTCCAGGAGAAAATTGCTAACACAAGAAGTCAATTGCCTCTCCCTCATTTCTGCCTTTCAAATTTCAAGTGAATGTGTTATGTGCAGTTTTGTGTCTTAGAATACCAGGAGCCACATTAGAAGAATGTGTGAATAGATGTTGCATGACATTGACCAGATCTACCATGGACAACTCTTTAAGGAACTGCCATTAAATGGTGCTTTCAAGAGTTCCATCAAAAAAGAACACAGGGGTGGGAGAGATGGCCCAGTAGTTAAGAGCACAGATTGCTCTTGCAGAAAACCTGGATTTGATTCCTAGCAACTACATGGTGGCTAAAAACCATCTGGAGCTCTATTTCCAGGAGATCTGATGCCCTCTTCTGATGTCCTTGTGGAATGAATAATACAGGTGCACTTATATGCATGCAGGGAAAATACTTAAATCAAAAATAATAAATAAAATATCAAAAAAGGAAAAGGAAGTTACAAATACCTTACTGCAAAATAATCATGGTTTTAAATTAATTACTATACCACATAAAGTATAAAATTAATTCTCTTTTCTCCCATATCAGTATGAAAATATTATAATCTTTTAAAATGTTAATCTTTGTACCTTTGGTTTTCACATTAGGTCCCTGAAACCAATATTACCATCTTCTGCCATATCACATCCCTGGACCTATCACCTATTTCAGAAAGCCTTTTACATTTCCAAGGTTCCATCATATTCACCCCTGAAACTCTTTGTGAATCCCTCATTCAGCGATCTTCATTATTTATTAAACTGCTTTTATATTATAATAAATCATAAAACATTTATTTATTATTTTTTTTATGTGAATGAGTATATTGTGTGCATGTATGTAAGTGCACCTGTGTAATATCAAGCCCTGCCCACAGAAGTCAGAAATGGGCATTGAATCACATGGAACTGGAGTTACAGATGGTTGTTAGCCATCATGTGGGTCCTGGAAACTGAACCTATGTCCTCTGCAAGAGTATCCAGTGCTCTTAACCCTGAGTCATCTCTCCAGTTCCAAGGCCATAAGTAACAAATAAATATAGATATATTTTTATCAATTGGAGACACACCCCAAAAAATTAGATTTTTTTCTCCCTCTCAAAGTCAGGAATATTTAATAGTCACTATTTAAAGTTATATATAAAAAGGCCTATATGTAATGAAGACCTCAGGATAAAAATAGAAGTTATCCTTCACTTGGAAGATTACTATTACTACTCCTGTTCAACACTAATAACAGTAAGTAGAAAATATTAATGGGGGCAGGGGGCATGTAAGTGGCCTTGGTGAACCTATAACAATGTGTAGAGTTGAGTTGAAAAGACTTATGTTTTATTAGAAAGAAGGGTGCTGCATTTCACTGGAAATAAATTCTACCCCAAACTCCTAGACTGCCCCAGGAATAATCAAAAAACATTTGTAGAAAATTTATTATATTAAGTATTTTGGATATCATTACCAAAATTATAGGCTTTAAAACAATCTAAATTCAAGTTGCCAGGTTTTTTTTTTTTTTTTTTTTTTTTTTTTTTTTTTTTTTTTTTCAATTTCACATAGCAAAACCTTCATCAAACATTGAGGAAGCAGACAGCAGCTCATTATGACCTTGGGTCCTGTGGTTTGGGGTTAGGATGATCCAGCAGGGTGTCTTGTCTGCCTACCATGTCCGGGAGGAATGGCAGCTAAGCAGAACTCAGATGGCCAAAGGTCTCCGGGGATTAATTTTTTGAATAAAAGTGTTTACAGTCAACTTCTTATGTATAGAAATGTCTTTATTTTCTGTTACCTTTTGTCAAAATATTAATCCAAGGGCTGCAGAAGAGAATTTTGGAAAATAAATTTTATTTGAGAGCAGCCATCATAGTAATTATAATTATTATTCCATTGTACAGCACACTCTCAAGAACAAGTTCTGGGACAGAGAATCAAAGCACAAGCTGCAGGCAAACAGAGAATCAAACATTAAACATTCAGTCATCCTGGGAGTGAGTTACATCCAAACACAGTTTGTGTTAATAAACGATAGATATTTGCAAATGGAAAACTAAGTTATGTCTGTGCTGTTGGTAAATGAGCAATTACTATGGCAACAATTGCTTCACGATGCTGAAAAAGTAAAGAATTGACAAAGAAAAGGGACCTGATAACAAAAACAAAGAAAATGGGGAAACTATAAGAAGAACAGAGAACACATATGGATTAAAATAAGATTTGGCACCTTTGAGACAACGTGGTGGGTAAGAGTGCCTGCTGCCAAGTCTGACCATCTGAGTTCAGTTCCTAGAGCTCACATGGTAGAAACAGAGAACTACAACCAGTTCCCTTTGGTTGTCTTCTGATCTCCACACATGCAACATGACATAAACACACACACACACACACACACACACACACAAATGAATATATATATTAACAAATGATATTAAAAAGTAAAATGAGATACAGTTTGGCATTTTAAATTAAATTTCATTAATTCCATTTCAGTTTCTATAAAGACGAAAAAGAGGTTGTGTATGGATAAAACATATTATTTAGTCATTTTAATTAATTAAAATTTCAAAAATCCCCATTAGGATACTTTTCAAGGTCAGCTGCAACTTTAGCCTTTAGAAATTTGTCTTATGGATAGTCAGAAAAGTTCACACAGGCTCACTTTGAAAAAAAAGTAGAAGGCTCTGTAATAATCATAAAATACATGGTGTCATCCATATTGATACTGTTTCTTAAATCACAAAATGTATTCAATTAAATAAAAGAATCCAAGATTTAATCTGCCCAACTGTTGCAATTAGTACCACCTAAATGCAAATAAAATGTCTTTTGATTCACATTATTTTTTTACTTCTTCTTTCTACTATCCTCCCCACATAATATTAGTTTCTTTTGAAATTCATCTGCATTTCAGATCAATGCTACAAAATGTTGCAAAAATACCTACTCATTCTGCATCTTTCTGGAAGTTGATGTTTCCCATTTGCTTGAGTCCAATACTAACCTCATGTAACAACTGACCCACATAGCTTTATTTAATAATGCTTGTTGATTAAATAAATAATACAACACATATTTTTATAAGATGATTAAGATTATTTGAGATGTTCTGTATGAAATACACAAAAACTCAATAAAAACAATTTTTTTAAAAGCCTGCCTTTGTTTGTAAGACTTCCTCTGTGTTGTATTTTATCATTGCCTTAAGACAACACAGATATTTATCTTATAGTCATGGAGGTTAGAAAGCCAGCACAGGATTCACTGGACCTAAATTAAATTGTTAGAAATGCCATGCTTATCACCAGAGGCTTCAGGGAAAAAAGTATACTTCCAAGATCACTAACATATGGGAAGAATTCTATTCCTTCCCTTTGGAGGATACACGTCACTGTTTCCCAGCCAGTTGACAGTTTAGATTGCCCTCAGCTTTGAAGCACTTTGTGTCATAGTGCATACTTCATTACAGAGCCAGCAAGAGAATTTCAAATTATTTTACTATCTTCGGTTGACAACTAATGTTACTTAAGTTTTATGATTTACAATTATTTTGAACCTACTTGAGTAATTTAGGGAAATCGCCATATTTTAGAATCAGTAAGTTTAATCACATCTGCAAGTTGCTGTTGACATAGAATGAAATGTATGTATAGGTTCTATACATTAGGTCATGGACATATTATGACACATTTATGTTAAGGTATTCAATGGTACAGTGTTTACTATACATTTGACTATGCAACACCAGAATTAACAGAAATCATTTTAAAGTATATGGAACAAAAATATAGACTGTAGAATTTTGGAAGGAACTTCTTTCATCCACAGCCATTTTATTTGATGATAGATATTGCTGAATATTTGCGAAGGTTTAGGTTACAAAAACAAGTGTTCACAGTCAGCTGTTTAAGTCACATAATGTGTCCTGTAGATCAACGTTTTTCTCAGTGTAATTTTGGAGGGATACTGCTCTTGAAAGTGGCAGTAACCTTCATGCATAGGCTTCAGAATGTTATGCACCAAGGACCGAGTAATGATGGAATGAATCAATTTGTGAAACCCTGTGTGAAGGTGAGATTTTAATAACTTGTAAATTTACTTGGAAATAACTACCACATGGTCTATAGTCATTTGTGAAAAGAGTAAAGTCATTGTGTTTTTTATGGCTTTGTATTTTTTCTTACATTAAATTTGATAGGCATAGCATTTGTAAACTTAAGAGAGGAGCGTAAAGACTTGTTCAACAATTTTGTATGTAGTAAGTGAAACTTCAGCAGCAATTTCTTATATTTATAGATTTTAGAGATTGTTTTATATTTCAGAAAATGCTTTTTTATTAGGGAATGTAATTCTCCCAACCCAGTAGACTGGGATGACAAAAGAGACAGGAAATCTTTCCTCAAGGATACAGGTAGTATCCTGTAGTGATGATAAACTACATCTTTCCATTTATTCTTTCAGCTTTTAGCTGGTTTGATGTTAACCAAGTGTAATGCACATACTTTCTGGAAAAGCTATGTGTGTGATAAAAATTATATAAAGTCCCATTAAGGCAAATGTGACACTGATAGATGGAAGTCTGCTTTTTCAGAACTCTACTAAATTTTCCCCATGAAATTGGGTGAAGATCCTAAGTAGAATATTTGAAACAAAGCATGTTATTTAAAACATGTTATATTTGGTTTCTAAGGAGATACTTTGAATTTGTTTGACACATGCAAGTTATATAAATTCACCACAAAATAACATAAAATAATTCAAGTCAATAACATACTCACAAGTAAATATCATTCACTCTAAGTTGCCTAGTTCATATTGGCTGCTGCTCATTTACTCCAACTTCCTGAGGTAGAATCACCTCAAATTATAGCCACCCAAACTGTGAATATTTTAATTATATTGGATATCTAATCAATGCAAGCATTAAACACACAAGTAAAATGAGAAATGAAAATGTGTGAAGTCCATTGGACCACTGAACAAAAGAAAACACACACACACACACACACACACACACACACACACACACAAAACAAACAAAATTTAAAAATCAACAAAAACAGAATTTATTCCAAATCCAAAATCCTTATTTTGTGTCCATTATATATAATTTTTGTGTTATAAAAGTTAAACTCTTGATCCAGTTAAATTCTTCTTTAACTAATATTGTACAAATATCTTTCTTGGCATTTCTCAATTTGGTCAACTGAAGTTCACAATAAAACAATCATGCTTAGCGGTTTTGAAGATTCTGCAACGGCTGATTGAAAAGTTAGAATTTCCTGATTTTGGGGCGTTGTGATATTGCAGATCCAGAGCCAAAACTATCTTTGGCTGTCTTTAGTTTCCTTTATTAGCATTAAAATCCACATCTATAACTGAGCTAATATCCTTTGGATATCAGGTAAACCTTTTGGATTATGTTCTTAACCAACTACTAACTTCCACCAACCTAAAAGCTGAGTGACGTTAAGCAGCATCTAAATCCTATAGCAGAGATTCTCTCATTTTGTTATAGGCCTTTTACCTTTTGTCCCCACCAAAATAGTGAGTAAATGTCTCAATTTAAGATTTTCTCATGCTCTCTATATATAAAAAGTTGATGTCCCCCTTTTTACACATTACATTCATAAAGCCTGCATCCTTGTTCCCAGTACAAGGTGGCTCAAGTTTGTCTTCAAATATTGCCTTATTCCCTTTAAGGTGAGAGCTGTGTTTTACATCCTTAAGAAGTAATTATCTCCAAAAGTATATTTGTTTAATGATTTGAAATCTTTGAAATCTGATTCTCATTGAGCATATATTGCCTAACAATTTACTAACTCTTTTCTACAGCAATGAATCATGACAGCCTATTTTTAAAAAAGGAAGGGAGGAAGGGAGGAAGGAAGGAAGGAAGGAAGGAAGGAAGGAAGGAAGGAAGGGAGGAAGGAAGAGAAAGAAAGGGTGAATGTCTGGACTAGTTGATTTAAAGGATGACTGTCTCATTCAAAAAACCAAAAAGTTAATGAAAACCGGTGACAATCAGTCTCACTTTAAAAGAAACTGTTTAGTTCTGCAAACTTTATTTCCTGAGTGGTGCAAGCAAAATGACTGTCTAGGGTATAACAAATACAGTGATTAGGAAAGGTGTCTCTGTCTTTAGCATTTTCTACCAAATGGTTTCCTTAATCATTATATACTGACCTAGTCTAGGAGGGAAGTTAATGAAATCTAGCTGGAAATCTATAACACTTGACCAACACACCTTTAATCTTCTCTTTGGCTTCACTAAACATTAGACAGGCTTTCTCCAGATTCTTAGCTTCTGACCATCAGTTTCTTAAAGCACTGGTTTTAGAAATCTTGTAAATATCAATTCTTTCTTTGCCCCTTTGAGGTATAAATCTGCACTTTACAAAAACCCTTGCCAGTTTTACAACGCAGATTTATATTAATCCATGACCTGGGAGCATTCCTTTGAAATGCAAATGCTTAGGATAGTATTTCACAGTTTTATTCCCTTTGCAGGGAAGGTAGGAGCCTAACTCTGGGCACTTTAATCCTATAGTAAAACTGACCCAGCTTCTACCTGAACACAGGAAGAACTTTTTCAGTCTTTTGAGTAAAACAAGAAATAAAGAAAGATTATACTCTGATCAACCCAGAACTTTACCCTATTTGTTTCAGCAGAACTGACAGTCCTCGCCTATGTCCACTATGTTAAAACTATGAATCACACCTCATTTGTCAGGTTTATTTTGTTTAGTGATGATTTTATTTGACATGTCCTTTGGCAAAAGAAAATTATTCATAAAAGTCAGAAAAGGCAGGAGAAAAACTCACTTTAATCACAGTATATAGCATTCAAATTAAGTATGATAAAGCATATTTGCATTATGGTAAAGTTTTTGCATATTTTAAGCATATGCATTTTCTGTCTTGTATACTATTGGACATTTCTTCAAGCATGTAGATGGACAACAAAGCTGAGATTCCCAGAATATGCATTAAATATTTCTAGATTATGGAAGAGTGAACATGCCCAGGGTAAGGACACATGATAGGAGTCCGCTCTTGGACCAGTAATGACTGCAAAAGACAGGGATGAGAACAGTGTGCAGATATCCAGTATTATATATATATATATATATAGATATTATCTAATATATATTCTATGACTATATTTGAACTTTATATAATAAAAGTCATAGGGGGAAATGGGGGTTCCCATCAATAAAAGAACTTAAGAATGGACTCAAACAGAATTAGAGAGTAAAATTACTATTACAATTTAAAAAAGCAAAAAACCTCTGGGACAGGCTAGCTGGGACTCTTGGCAGTTGCCCTGAAGAGGAGAATGAAGGAAGCAAAGAAAAAACATTTTTAAACATTTATTTTTACTTATTTAATAGTTTATTTATTATTTTTATTTTACGTGTATGCATGTATTGCCCACATGTAGGTAAGTGCGCCATGTTGTGCAATTGCTGGGGAGGACAGAAGAGGCTGTCCGATCCCCTGGAAGTGGAGTTAGGGACAGTTGTCAACTACCATATGGGAGTTGCTCAGTGGTTAAGAACACTGACTGTTCTTGCAAAAAATAGATGCTTTTTTAAAGTCAGCCTGGAGTCAGACTCACGGTGAACTAGCAGCTGCATGGCAGGGCGGGAAGAGAAAGTAAGAAACCCAAAATGCTGGGACAACAATTGTGTTTTCTTTTCAGTTTCACACATTTATTTTCTGGACGACACTGTAAGCATTGACTGGATACTATTTCCCAGGATTTCTGTCCACATTGTTACTGAAATTGGGGAAAAGCAAGAGTCTTTGTGAATGACAAAGGCTTTTTCACCGTCTGTGTTCTGTGAATTTTATTCTTCAAATCTGTGCCACAAGAACTTGAAAGCCTCTAGCTTGAGGTGACTTTGGTGGCCATGGAGTTTCTGGACCCTAGCCTCTCATACTAAACACAAGAGCATCAGGAAAGGCCCTTTTGTTCTCAAAGACACCCCAACATCCCTGTGTCATTTCTAAGGGGTGAGCCTGCAAGTGACTGACCTGGCTCAAATGGAATGTTATGTTTCCACCCATACCAGGGTGTTTATTCTCTTTTTTAAAAAAATTATTTTTAAAACTTTTTATGTGTATGAGTGTATTGTCTGCATGTATGTAAGTGCACCTATGTCATGCAATGCCCATAGAGGTCAGAAGAGGGCATTGGATCACCTAGGAACTGAAGTTTCAAACAGTTGTTAGCTGCCATGTGGGTGCTGGGATCCAAACCTGGGCTTTTTGGAAGAACAGACAGTGTTCTTAACTGCTGGGCCATTGCTTGGTCCCTAGAGATTTTATTCTATTGATGGAGATTTTTTTTTAACGGGCCTTTCTTGCTACTCTGCAAAAAGTCATCCATATATAAATGTCATTATTAAGTTAACATGCACACAACATTAATGGTTGGTTGTTCTGAGTTAACACCAGCTCTCCTGTCCCAGATGGCCCTGGAGTTACATACAAGGTTCCTAGGGTTCTTAGTCACAGAAACTTACTCAGATTTTTCAGGAAGAGTCCAGCCTAGGCATCTATAGGAAGAAAATAAGAGATGATATTCAGGGAAGTACAGACAGCACAAGTTTCAGAAATGTGTCAGACCACCTGGCCAGAAGAACGAGACTAAGCTGTAGACTCTTTCTGCCTTTACCTTCTTCCCCACCTTCTCCATGCAAAACCTGATGAGATAAACAGTAAGACAGTAGCTGTTTTGTTGTTTTTGTTTGTTTTTAAGATGTTAATCTCTGGCCTTCTTAGGTTGCAAACTTTGTGAATAAAAAAAAAAAACTTAATAATCCAATCTCTTTCTCTGCTCATTGGCCTTTGTACTGACAGGCAGCATGACCTTCGGTATTCCAGTTCCAGAAAAGATTTATTTATTCCAGTTCAGCCCTGAGTTCAAGCAGAGAAAGATTTCTTTTTAATTTCTAGCTTTGGGTATGGTGTGGAGAGTATGTATGTTGAAGACTTTTTTTTTCTGTTTTTTTTTTTTTAATTTAATTAAAAGGAGCATTTCATTACAACAGCATTAACCTATTCAATAACATTTTTCTGAGCTAGGGTACATCTCTTTCAAAATTGGCTGCACATTCCTAGGTTTACAGATGAATAATTATGCTTATATAATCTTTGACTCATTATAAACTCTATTAGACATAAATTAAATGAGGTTCCAACGTTTAAAAAAGATCTCCACTGTGTTGTCAAAACACACAATTTCATACAGAAAAATTCATTCCAAGGCAATTGACATTGAGACATTTTCACATACATTTCTAATCTCTATATACATGACTATCACTGGTCACAGTCGCCCACCTTCTGAGCTCCTCGGCATCTGAGCATGAATACAAACTCATCAGGTAGACAGCCTTCCTCTCCCACTAGAGCCTCCATACTCTGCCATCCCTGTCACTGTCCACTGTGTTGTCAGCACCCTCATCCATTCCCCCCTGTCTGCACTTCTGGTAAATCTAGTCAGCCAGAGGTCC